>NC_143078.1:16682941-17000147 GCF_052426305.1 Pelodiscus sinensis | reverse complement strand
TCATTGTCCTCCCCAGACCTGCTGACTCAGGCGAATGGTAGGATTAGACATCCCAGTCTGGATTCCCTTCATCTCACAAATTGGCATTTAAATGGCCAGCAAGTCTACAGTATTTGTAATTGGAGTGAATGGCTTGTGTTCCATCCATATAAATGGCTTTTGTTCCATACTTTTGATCATCTTTGTTGCATGCCTCTGGATCCTTTTCCAGTTTTTCTACATCTTTTCTATACAGCAGTGACAAAAATTGGACACAGTACTCCAGCTGAGACCTAGACAGTGCTGACTAGGGTGGTATTTTCATCTCGTGTGACTTGCATGCTATGCCTCTATTAATGCAACCCAAAATTGCATTTGCCAAAAAAAGCAACAGCATCATATTATTGACCCATGTTTTGATTGTGCTCTACAGTAATTCTCAGATTCTTTTTAGCAGTGCTACTGCCAAGCTAGTTTTCCTCCATTGCCCATTTTAGTTTGGTTTTTCTTTCCTAAGTGTAGGATCATACGTTTGTCTTTGTAGAATTTCATATTGTTGTCTGTAGGCCAGTTCTCAAATGTCTGAAAATCCTTTTGTAATTTAATTCTATCCCTCAAAGTGTTTGCAAACTCTTCCGGCCCCTCTCCTTCCCTGCCTAGCTTAGTTTCATCTGCAAATTTGCCTAGTATGCTCTCTCTTCCTACATCCAGGTAATCTAATAAAGATTTTAAACACTGGATTCAGAAAAATCCCTGTGGAAACCAATTAGGACCTCCCTCCATTAATAGTTACTCTTTGTTTGCAATTGTTTAACCAGTTTTGTATCCACTTAATAGTAGGTCTACCAAGCTTGCATTTCTCCATCTTACTTCATCAGAATGTCATGTGGAACTCTGTGAAAAGCATTGCTAAAGTCTAGGTATATTAAACCACTAAACCAGTTACCTGTCAAAACAGGAAATCAAGTTAGTTTAGCAGGATTTGTTCTTAGTAAATCTACGCTGACTGCTAATGATCATCAATATTCTCTAGTCTCTTCTATGCATGTGGAGATTTTTTCCATCCATGTGCAGAATAAATGCTTGTGCATTGAGGCATGTGTGAAGATGCACTACCAGTGAAAACAAGAAACCTAGCTGTGGGCCCTCTGATGATAAGCTGGCAGCATTTCAATCTCCTAAGTGGCTGTACGAGTGCATAGCTTATAATGAATACTGGTGATCACCCCTTATTTCCTAAATTGCTCTAGTAGCTTCCCAGGTGTCAAGGTCAGGCTGACTGGTTTATGGTTTCTTGGCTCCTCCTTTTAGCCTGTTTTGAAGATGGGCACCATCTTAGCCCTTCTCCAGTCTCCTAGGATGTCTCCTATCATCCATGAGTTTGTAATTTGTTTCCAATGGCTTTGAGATTTCTTTGGCTAATTCCTTCAATTCCCTGGGGTGAAGAGCATTAGGCTCCACTGATTTGAATACATTCAAATTGGTCAAAAGATCGGACATGTTCATTTATTATCCCAATCTGCACCACTTCCTCTTTGTTACCTGTGCTGTTGAAGTCCAGTAGCTTTTTTTTGTGCTGTTCTCATGTCTTCCTTTTCTTAGGCTATTGTTCCCAATATCACATGTAATCATCCTGTTGGCCAAAACCAGATCCAAAATAGGTGATGCTCTAGTTGTTTCCTCAACTTTTTGTATCAGAAAGGTGTCTCATACCTACACAAAAACATACTATGTTTTGTTGTATTAGTCTCCCAACAGGTATCAAGGAAGTGACGTAAGGAGTCAGGCATTAGTGCCTGCTGGAAATTAAACCAGTCAGAAAATCACCTAAGCTGTTTGCTGCCATGGCAGTGAGCACAGGGACAAGCAACATTTGGTTCAGAGATGCTATATGGACATTTGTCCATATCCTTTTTGCTCTGTTGGTGCATCAGTTGGTGCATCTGCCACCTCCAGACGGGGAGGGCCTATTTTGCTAGAGTACATGGGGCTTCAGTAGCATCCCTTTGAAGAGTGCATGTACCTTTGTAAGGCAACAGCCAGGAGTTCAGCCACATTTTCACATAGTGTTGTGTTTTGGACCTCTTCTGCCAGTGCAGCCTTTAGAGTTGCAGCAGTAGACATCTGCACCACCTGCATCGTTGCACACCACATCTCCTATTTGAGTACCGTTTGCGCGTCACCCCTGCATGGAATATGTTTGGGTGCCAGAAATAGATATCATTTTCCTGTAATTGGAGGTTCTTCAAGATGAGTGGTCCCTGTGTCTGTTCCACTACCCACTCTTTTTCCTCTGCTTTGCATCAGAACTAGGCTTAAATAGAGAAGGAAATGGAGAGATTGTTGACCTATACTTTTTGTACCTTTGGTGCTGAGCACAGAAGTGTGCACCAATGAACAGTACTCTAAATATGTTGTAGATTCAGGTGCATAAAGTGCTTGCATACCCACATGAAGAGTTACACATAGGTATCAAGTTACAGGTATGTAACCTCTTTTTCTTCTGTCTTTCAGCCTGGATTCAGTCCACAGGAAAGGTGTTTGGTAGTCCTGCTTGTAGAGAAACTTTTTCTATTACTGTCATCAAACAAATGTTGCTTTTTTTAAGATGGCAGGGCTTTGTGTATGTTGGGGCAGGGGGGAGGAATAGCAATAGTTCCTGAATTTTAAGAATTCTGTCTTCTTTCAGTGTCTCCTTTCCTGCTTGGTCGTGCTCTTTGGGCTGCCAGTCGCTTTACAGTTGCTATGTCTCCAGAATTAATCCAGCAGTTTCTGCAGGCCACAGTCAGTGGTCTACATGAGACCCAGCCTCCTTCAGTCCGAATCTCCGCAGTCAGAGCCATCTGGGGGTAAGCATATCATAGTCATAGGACTGGAAAGGGACCTTAAGAGACCATTAAGTCCCATCCCCTGCACTTATGGCAGAACCAAGCAACATTTAGACCTGAGGGTGAGGGGGAACTACAGTCTGTGGGCCGCATCTGGCCTGTCAGCCATTTTAATATGTCCCTTGCACTTCTATTGGGGAGTGGGGACTGGCGCGTGCCCTGTTCCACATGTGCTGTGGCTCTGTATGGCTCCCAGAAGCAGCAGCCTGTCCTCCTGCCTCCTATGTGTAGGAGCAGCCACAGAGTTCCATGCAGTGCCCCTTACCAATACACCACCAGCTCCCATTGGCTGGGAACTGTGGCCATTGGGAGCTGCAGGGGTGATGCCTGTAGGTGGGGAAGAATGCAAAGCCCTCTGGCCACACGTAGGCTCTAGATGGGGGACATGCCATTTCTTCCATGAGCTTCTTAAAGTGGTAAATGGAGCCCAGAACCTGCAACCCTGAGTGCTCCTCCCATCCCAACCCCATGTCTCAGTCCTCATTCCTCACCTGCCCTCTGAGCCCCTCGGTCCCAGCCTAGAGCCCCTTCCTAAAGCCTAAACCCCTCAGCACCAGCCCCACTCCAGAGCCTGCACTGTAACCCACTGCCCCAGTCCAGAGCCATGTCTCATAGCCTGAACTTCATGTCTGGCCCCACCTCAGTGCTGCCTTCAGAGCTGGGCAGCTGGAGAGCAGTGGCTGCTGGCTGGGAGCCCAGCTCTGAAGGCAGAGTCACTGACCACAGCAGTGAAGTAGTAAGAATATAGAATGGCATGGTATTGCCATCCTTACCTCTGCATTGCTTTTGGATTCCCCCCCCCACTTCCCCCATGGCCGTAAATTTGGTATGACCCTATTTGGCTTTTTTGTGTGGTTTTGTGATCATAGGCTGCATATTGAGTGAGTAACCCAGAAGTGGCTTGGAGTTGTAGGATCTCTCTCGGAGAGGGAAACAAGTAGGCCCAGGAAATAGATTTTCGTAGAACTAGACGAGGGCCTGGAACTTGCCAGAAGATCCAAGTATCACTGGGTTTAAAACTAAATGCCAACTGATCTCTTTTTCCTCTCTCCTTTTTTCTTTCTGTTCGTTCTCTCTCGCATACTAAATTAAACACTGGATATTGATCAAGTACTTACTCCTCTTAGCTATAAAAGTGTGTGTGTGTGTGTGTATGTGTGTATTTTTATTTATATAAAATTGGAATACCCTTTTATGGTGATGAGCTCCTGAAAAAGAGGGCTGGGTTATGGAGCTCAGTAGCCTGAGGCCATTGCAGATGTCAGTAGCCTGAAGAGGTGGGGAAAAGTAAGCTGAAGGTATACATTCAAAAAGTGGGAGACAGTGGCTTAGTGGGAAAGAAAATACAGAGGTGAGGTGGGCAAAACAAAAACCATTCAGTTGAGATGAAGACAGTGGAAAGAGGAGAGAACCACTGATAAGATACTGTGATCTATGCATCTGACATCTTTAGTTCCATTGTAAATATTATATCTGTGTGTTTTGTGCCATGAATTCCTTATCTAGTTACTGTGACCAGCTGAAGATCTCCGAAAGCACCCATGTATTGCAGCCTTTCCTTCCCAGTATCTTGGATGGACTGATCCACTTGGCAGCTCAGTTCAGTTCAGAGGTCCTCAATCTTGTGATGGAAACACTCTGTATTGTCTGCACAGTAGATCCAGCATTTACAGCAAATGTGGAGAACAAAATCTGTCCCTTCACCATAGCAATCTTCCTCAAGTACAGTAATGGTATGTGCCCAAAGCATCTCTTTTCAATATTGCCCTGTCTTCGCTAATAGCATCAGGTCAAGATGAATCTCCTGCAGGTTACCTGTAAAGTTGGCATTTAAAATGTACAGAATGACACACAGAATGACATTATTTCTAGATTTCAAGGCCAGATGGGCTGATTATCATCCAGACCAGTGGGCCCCAACCGTTTTGGGTGGGAGCACCGCACAGGGCTGCCAGGCCACCCAGGGGCTGGGGCCAAGCATGCACCGGGGGCGGGGACCGCGCATGCGCTGGGCGCCCGGGGGCGGCACTAGGCAGGTGTGCACAAATTCCCTGGCAGGCGCCATGGCACCCGCGGGCATCGCATTGGGGACCACTGATCTAGACTGACATCCTGTATTGCACAGGCCAGAAAATTGTACCCATTGACTCCTGTACCTAGTCCACATGTTATGCTCTGGTTCACCCATTTTTTATAAGAAGGCATCCAATTTTGTTACATGTTGGATCTCCCTGGTCTGGCACCCTTGAGACCTGAACGAACCTGAACCAGGGAGCTTGCAAGACCAGGGGAGGTCACTGCCTCCCTGCTGGCTGCCCAGATTCCTTTCTCTGGGACTCCCTGCCCTGCTGCTGGCCATGCTAATGCTGGCCTAGCTGGTGCTCCCCACCCTACAGTTTGCCCCATGCCACCACGGTCCCCTTGGACTCCCCTGCAGGGGCCACCCTGTCACCACCTGCCCTGCTGGGCTGCTGCTCCCAGGGGTTCCCCCGCCCAGGGCTGCCTAGCCACTCCCAGTCCTGCTGCTCCAGAGGCTTCCCAGCCCCTGCCTGGCCCTGCTGTTGATGGGTATTCCCCAGCCCGGGTTTCCCAAGGTTCTGCAGCTGGGACTGCCTGCTGCCTCCAGCCACACTGCTGCTCTGTGCTCTCTGGCTGCCTTGCCTGGCTCCATTGACACCAGCAATTCCCCATGGCAAGGGCTTCCTGGCTGCTACCTGGCCTTGCTCGTGCCAGGGGTTCCTAGGCTGGGGCTCTCAACCACCACCTGGCCCAGCCGCTGCTGGTCCAGCCAGGGCTCCCCAGTCGTCCTCCCACCGTTCTCACAGCTGATTCCTACTCCCATCCTGCTGGACCATGGATGTTGACAGATCAGAGAGTCCCCCGCATTTGTGAGTTTCAACCTGTATACATATTGTATGTGATGGAGAATCAGTTACTGCTCTTGGTTAACAAAACAAACAAACAAAAAAACCCACCACCTTAAACAATAGTAGTACCTTAGAGACTAACAAAAATATATAAATAGTATTATGAGCTTTTGTGGTCACAACCCACTTCTAGGATTTATATATTTTTAAGGTTTTTTTTTTTAGTTCTAGTCTTCCATGGCTATACTTCTGAGGTCTTCTCAAGGTAAGTAGTTCCAAAAATTTACACTTATTTCTATGCTGAATTTGTCTAGTTTTGGCTTCCAGTCATTGGATACTGGGCTGCCTTTGCTACATTAAAGAGCCTTCTGCCATTGAAATCTTCTTCCCACATAGGTATTTTTAGATAGACCATGATCAAATTATTTTAACCTTCTCTTTGATAAGAATTTTGCACTAGCTTAGTGCACTATTCTATCTATTTGTCCTTTAGGCTCCTAATGGAGCATAGGGCCTCTACAGTCATTCTCCATCTCTTGCGATCCTTAGCAATAGTTTTGATTTGATCCCACATCAAAGCAGCAATAACTGGTATGCTATGCAGTTGTGTGTGTGGAGGAAACTTTCTTCCTATAGGTCTGGCTGACTTGTAGGTCACAAGAGGATATTTTGTATATAATAGGATAGTATTTACTGTCCTGAAGTTGGAGATTTTAAGTCATTCTTAAGAAGCAGTATTATTTTGCATTCAGCTTTCTTTTTGTTTCCTTAAATGGAGTTTATCCAGTAAAATCTCAGATTGTTTACTCTTGATCAGCTGTCTGTTACAGCATACCTTGCTGCCTGAAGTCATCCTCTTATTAGATTTCTGTTAACATCGCGCTGTCATCAGTCACTAGTATGTAGACAAGTCTGTATCCATTGATGAAAGTGGGGACAGGACAGATTTCCTTAATATCTGAGTTGTGTATTGAGCCTCACCAAAGTACTGGGCTGCCCACATTTTATGAGTCAGTAGAATAAATAAGCACCTCTGTTGAGAATGTGGCATTGCAATAGATATCAGCATTGTCTAAAGAAGTATTACTTGTTAGCAGTGGTTTCTGTGACAGGGATACCTCTGCACGTGCACACTTCTGGGAATTGGGCCTCCTGGTGCCTTGCTCTCATAACTCCTTAGCAAGCTGCATCACGTTGAAATGGCATCTGTGCCTTCACCGTATTGAATGTTTTTACAGGGGTACAAAGGAAAAGAACTGAGGCAGAAGCTGGTACATTCCCTTATGATCAGAGCAGAGTTCAGGGAGAATTAAAGAACTCTGAGGAAGAGGGAAAGGGAGACAGGAAGCATAAACATCCAATGGCACTATCTTTGTGTATATTTTTGTTTACATTTTTTGGGAATTGTAGCAAGCAGTGGAGTCCAGGTGGAGGGTGAACTGAGGAACTGTTAATTTAAAAAGTAGAGATTGACAGTCGGAGTAGACTAGGGTTGGCTCACTTTGTAAGTGTCCTTTTGTGGGTCAAATTGAGAAATAATTAGGACCAGGCAATGAACCAGTTAACAAGGAGAGTCCGCTCATCAGCTGGGGACTGTTAAATGGGAGACAGGAAGGAAATGGGAAGGAAGGGCAAAGAAGCTCTGGATCTGAGATGTGAGATCTCTCTCCCCTACCTATGCCTTGGGTGTATGTTGAAGCTTGGGGAAAGTCTCTTGGTAATGGAACATGAAGCTGCATAAGATATTTGGAGTAAAGTACATTACGTAAAAGCACATGAGGATTGTGTGCGAAGAGAAATTCAGGATGTGGGAGCCCTTCCTGTGACAAATGGGAGCTTGTCCAGGATTTCCCACTCTAATGTAGGCAAAGGACCAGAATGAGTAAGCTAAGGAGAAGTCACAGCAGACTGGGCAGTTTGGGGAACTTCTGTGCTGTGTAGTTGAATAGCAAAAGGAGTTACAGAAAACCTAGGAGTTTCAGCAGACCCAGAACAAAGACAGTCCTTGTTATCCTTGACAAGCTGTCACTCTTCATAGGGTGGGCTCCTGCACTCTGAATTTTTTGCAAACAGTCCTCGCACACAGTTCCCCACAGTGTACTTTATTCACAATTTCATATGGAGCTTCATGTCCCATCACCATAAAGCTTTTCCCAAGCTGTAACCTACCGCCTAGACCTAGAGGAGACAAGGAAAGAGATCTCACCTCTCAGATCCTGAATTTCTTTGTCCCTCTTTCTCTCTTCTTGACTCCCATTTAACAGTTTCCAGCTGATGAGCTGAATCCCCTTGTTAAGTGGTTAATTACCAGGTCCAGATTAACTATATCAGAATGGTGGACAGCCCTAGCCTAGTGCCAAGTCCAGCAAGTAATGCTGAATAAACCTGGGGTATTAAACTCCATGTAGACATTCTAGAAATCTCCACAACAACATTTTGATGACAAGCTCTGGAAGTGGCCATGATGGAGTGGGTCCTGACTCAGGTATAAATCTCCATGTAATCTTTAATCCACTCTCAGCATGATGCGGCTCACCATAGTCAGTGTCTAGCCATCCGAGTAGTTTTTCTAAATGGTTTGGACCTATGACCCTTTATCATTGAATGTGTATATCCTACTTTCCCTTGCTTGTGCATGAGACCTGGGGGAGGAACTATTAACAACAGTACAGGAATGATGTAGGTGGGAGACCACTCTTGGAAGAAGTGAGAGGAAAGCACAAGCTTGCCTTGCCTCTGTGGAATATCCTAAAGCAAGCTGAGAATCAAACATAAATGTCTCTAATCCATGTAACCTCTCCTTGTAGATTGGTTGAGACACCAAAAAGGCTACTTTCAGTAATGTGTGGAAAAGGGAACACTCTTCAGGGTTTCTGAAGGATTTCCCCTTCAATTTTTTGGCATGACAGGCTACATGTACCTGACAAGTAACCTCACAAACTATCCCCTTCATAGTGAAAATGCCCGAGGTGAGTGGAGGTACAAGAGGAATTCCAGAAGAGAAAGTAATGGCCTGACTCGCGCTCTAGGTTATATGGGCTCATACAGAGATTTTTCTTCAATTCTGTCTGTGCCTACAGGTTTTTGGTAGAAGGCTTTCTAGGTTGTGGGGTGATTTCCACGTGGATCTAGTTTTGGCTTGGAACCAGATTTGGGAACCATTGGCAGCACTGCAGACTTCCCTTTCGCAATGGGAATAGGTTTTAGGACTGAAGAAGGCCTCTTGTGTTCATGCTCAGTATTGCAGCCACAAACTGCCCATTCCAAGACACCTTCTTGAAGGGCTCACTGCATCTAGAAGGCCTGGAGATGGGCCTGCTATTCTTTCAGAGCCCCTAGTGTAAAAGCTTTGACATAGCTGTCAACCCTCAAAAAAGTGTCTCCAAGGTCAAGGAAGCATATGATGGAGGCCTGAGATGCTGGAAACAGTGGGACAAAAGATACACTGCTTACATCCCTCTTTTCCATAAGATTAGAATCAGCCGTGCCATCACCAGGCTGAAGCAACAAAGTGACACAATGGCTTATAAAATCTATATGAAGATTGTAAGAAATAAATTGCACTAAAATTGATTATTGTAGTCAAGATAGAAATCTGGCAAAATGAGTCTTAGACCCAGAGCTGGTATGTATCACTGATATGTGGTGATAGAGAAACTGTGTGGCAGGATTCATTCTTGCCAACCGTACATTTAACTTAACAAAGACATAATAAGATCCAATAACTGGAAGCTGAAACTAAATAAATTCATATGGACGATAAGCACAAAGTTGTTCCAGTGTAAGGTGATTATTGGAACTACTTTCCTGTGGTCATAGTGGATTTTACATCTCCTGAAATCTTTAAATTGAGATTGTATGACGAAGTTATGGTCTTAAGGCAGAAATCACTGAATTAAATTATATGGTCTGTGTTACGCAGGAGGTCAGACTAGATCTTGATCATCCCTTCTGACCTGAAAAATCTTTGAATTTACATTTCTTGGCTATTATAGTTGCAACAAAAATATTTAAAATGTGAACTTTGTCCTGCAGTAATGCCAGCCTGAGTGTCCAGACACCTTTAATCAGTGTAGCTGTATAAGAGAAGTTTAACTTTTTACGTTTGTTAGCTGTAGATAAATTTCAACTATTTACTGTCAGATATCTTAATAGAAATATCAGTTTGTTCTGCTTCTTTTTATCATTGTTGATATGGGGTAGCTGTCCACTGAGGTAACTAAGTGCTGTTAAAGTTGTTAAAGTTGTTAGGGTTACCAGAATGAGGAATTTGAATTAACTCTGTCCCTTTCTGAAGGGAAGCCCCTTCCCAGTATTGAAGACCTACTCTGCTTCCTGTACACCAAAAACTATTGACTATATTTCTAGGTGCCAAAGCTAGGGTTTCCTACCCAGTGTCAGAACTTCCAGCCTCACCCTGACAGTTTCTGTGGAGCAGTTAAACTTCAGCAATTCTGCACCAAACTGTTCGTGGATAGCATACAGTTGAATTTAATGCTAAAATAATTTGTACTGAACATTGTACCTACTGAACTGGTTTAAGGGGCAATTAAGGGCAAGGACGTGAAGGTGAAATGGTACATTATTCCCAGTTCCCTGCTGTATCAGATTTGTTATGAAGGATGGTACTTGGATTCTTTCGTGATAGACACAAATATACAGAGAGTCTATATTCATACACAGAATTGTCTAGTACATGCCCTATAGCCATACCTAAACTGTTTGACTTTTCTTCCATTGCTTCTAGTTGCTGACTGAGGCTGAAAGTAAACTGGATGGTCCAGTAAAGATTGCTTTTGTAACTTCTTGTAATGAAATTGCAGATTACCATATTGAAACGAAAGCAACAAAACTCTAGACCAATGCTCATTAGTTTGTCTTAGTAACTGGTACTTTCTCACTCTAGATCCTGTTGTTGCCTCTCTCGCCCAAGATATCTTTAAGGAGCTAGCACAGATAGAAGCCTGCCAGGGTCCAATGCAGATGAGACTAATCCCAACTCTCGTCAGCATCATGCAGGCTCCTGCTGATAAGATTCCAGCAGGGCTTTGTGCAGTAAGTACTATGGCAAAAAATGGTTTAGTTGCAGGTTGAATTCTCGCTGCAGCAATTGAAAACATTGGCTTTATGCCATTGCCACTCCATCAACCTATTTTTGGTATAAAAGGATGCTCATAAACTGCTGTTGAGCCATGTCTTAAGTGACTGAGATTTTCCTTTGGGGAAAGAGACTCACAGGTTTCTAAGAAATGCTCATCAGAGTCTTTGATCTCTCAGTTCTGTCAGCCTTATTCTTTACCAAGGTCAGGTCTACACTACAGCCAGGATCGATGCTCTGAGATCGATCCAGTGGCAGTCGATTTAGCGAGTCTAGTGAATACCTGCCAAATTAACCACAGCTCGTGCTCCAATCGAGCCCTGTACTCTACACCTGATGAGAAGAGTAAGGTAAGTCAACAGGAGAGTCCCCTGTTGAACCCCACACATCTGCAGTGTAGACCTTGCAGCAGTTCAGTCTAAGGTGCGTGAATAAAGTAGCTGGCGTCCATAAACTTTAGATCAGGTTACTATAGTAGTATAGCTGTAGCCCAAAGATCTTGAGCTCTTTTTTACCACTTGAAATAGTGCAGCCTCTGAAGATTTCCTATATTAGGACATTCACCAGCAGTGCATATTACTTGTCATGAACATGGAGCATGCACAGCTTCTTAGAACCTAAGCTATGCGTGCCCTCCCATGTGAGTTTGTACCTTTCTGTACAATGAAACACCACATGTATAGTACACTCAGATTTGAATTAACTGGTAAAGGGAGTCAATTGCTCCCACAGTTGCCCCTGCACTGGTAGTTAGTGCAGTAATGTCATGACGGTGGTTTGAATAGACACATGAAAGGTCTACATACATACCTTCCATGCTGCTCAGCCCAGCTTTTTGAGAACTTTCTTGCATGTTGAGAAGCACTTTCTAAAGTAACTGATTTTTGTTGAACCCTCTTTTGAGCTTTCAGCTGATAGAGTTGGCCGTGTTGTTGAAGAGCCCTATGCCTACAGGTGCATAGTTGTTGAGAGGAAGGAAGATTCAGTCCTCATCCAGTGTTTATTTATACATGTCCTTACTGGTTTGCCATTGAATGTTTTTGATGAATGAGATTAGCCAAAAATGTTCACCATACAAGCCTGTTTAAAATAACTTCACGTGCAGCTCTGTGCCAGCAGAGCAGCATGTTAAGAGTGACTGTGAAAGTACCTTTGCTATAGGCCACCTGTCTTCAAACCTCCCTGCTACTTGTGTTTCTCAGACATGTTAGAGGTAAAAACTGAAACAAAACTGTTTTGTTTTCTTACAAAATATAATCCATGCCGGGGAACTCTGAAGTGGAAATGATCAGAGCCGCTGTGACGCACACAACTGATGCTAAAAAATGGGGTTTAAAAACTACCTGCTGCTGAACACAGGCCTTCACCTGCTGCTGAAATATTTCCCCTGTAGAGGAAAAGAACTGCTTCTGAGTGCTCACTCTTGTCAGTCAGCTGCCAGCAGAGGTTTGAAGTGGGCTGAGGGGAGAAATGACTCCTGTTTGTCTGCCGTGTGTGTAATGGACGGCATCCTGCTCTCACTAGTAACCAGAACATTTCTTAAACTTGTGAAAAGTGAGCTCCCTTTGAAGAAAACAAAACGAATCATCTGCTTCCTTCCCCAGCCCTATGAGCAAGGCAGCACAGGAGAATCTTCACTGTCATTATGTGCCCTCCCCCCATAAGCAAGTAGGGCTTTGCACCTCACCCTGTCCTCCCAGGCTTTGAGGAAATGCTGGGATTCTATGCTGTGACTACTGTTTAAACGGGCTTCTATTTTTGTGCTTTCCCCTTTCAGACTTCTATTGATATATTAACCACTGTTGTGAGGAATACAAAACCTCCTCTTTCCCAGCTCTTGATCTGCCAGGCATTCCCTGCGGTGGCTCAGTGCAGCCTGCACACAGATGACAATGCTACCATGCAGGTAAGACCTATAGGGAAGGGGTAGGGATTTGCAGGGTCATGTCAGCCCAATTGGGTGAGACAATTCAGTAAATGATTAAAGGGTTAGAAAACAAGACCTATGAGGGAAGACTGAAATAACTGGGTTTGTTTAGTATAGAAAAGAGAAGACTGAGAGGGGACATGATAGCAATTTTCAAGTATCTAAAACAGTTTTATAAGGAGAAGGGAGAAAAATTCTTCTCCTTGGCCTCTGATGACAGGACAAGAAGCAATGGGCTTAAATTACAGTAAGAAAGATTTAGGTTGGACATCAGGAAAAACTTCCTCCCTGTCATGGTGATTAAACACTGGAATAAATAGCCTAGGGGGGTTGTGGAATCTCCATCACTGGAGATATTTAAGAGGAAGTTAGACAGACACCTGTCAGGGCTGATCTAAACAGTGCTTGGTCCTGCTGTGAGGGCAGGGGACTGGATTCGATGACTTCTTGAGGTCCCTTCCAGTTCTAGTGTTCTATGATTATAGTGCTTTACTTAGTGTTTGAGGTGTCGTTTTGCCTTGTGAGGGTCAATCTGGCATTGTGCCAGAAGCCTAAGTGACATTCCTGTCTCAGATAAATAATTGTTGCCATCTTCATTTTGGCGTGTGGTGAGTTTTGCTGACCCTCCTTTTAGCTGGCGAGTCAGGACCAATCCTGTTCTTTTCTCTTTAGGACTCTGGAGCATGCCAAGAACATGTTTCTTTTCCCCATGTAATAAACTGATTGGCAGAGACTTTGTCTAAGCCTCAGGCATGAGAAGCCCAGGCCTTGCTTCAGAATAGGCAAGTCTCCCCAGTTAAAGTGTGTGTGTCGGGTGGGAGAACATTTGATTCCAATTCCCCTTTTGCCACAGTTTCAGCATTTATCAAAGGAAGAGGCTAAAGAAGCAGAGGGAGTGAGAATGCTCAGGTCAGGCTTCACTGCCTGCTAGCGGTCCCTGATTTTCTCAGAACTGAACATTTTTGGAGGGGTTGGTTTTCTGCTGTTACCCTGTCATGGCCAGCTCCTGCTTCACCATATTTTCTTCCTTTTCCCCTCTACCAAACTCCCAGAGCTTCTGCAGGTGAGAATGGAAGAGGCATCAGCAGCAATCTTTTGTGCTGTACTTGGCAGCAGCTGCTGCTGCCGCCGCCACCTGGTGAGGTTGTCTTAGCAGCTCCATGCAAGAGATTGGGACTTTGGTGGTGGAAGGAAGTAAGGCCTTCGGAGCCTTCCAGCTCCTGAAACGTGTTTGTGAATAGATTGAGGTGGGTCATGTACTCATCCTGACCTTCAGACAGAGAGAAGCAACTTTGTGGTTCCATCTGCCATTTCTCATGCGAGTGTGGCCTATGAAAACAGGGCAGACAAGTGCTGAGCAGTGCTCCAGCAAGAGTAAGGGGAATTCGGTGTGCTGGATTGCTGCACTACAGTCTTTTTTGAAACAGACACACAGCTTTTCTGTGGAAACCTAGGTCGTTTTTGTCCCTCGTGCTGCTTTTTAGCTACTGTGGACTCTAACTGGATCAGAATTTCTTGAAGTGTACCTGCAGATGAGATTAATTGAAAGAGAATTGCAGATACTCTCACTCAAGATTTTCTGAACATTGGATTTCTCACAATAGCCACCATTTTACCCGTCATGCACATCTTGGATACTAATTCTTTCTTCCTGTTTCAGGTGCTTTCCGCTGTGGTGAATGGCTTACTTAAGGGTTCCCACAACAGATGCTGTTCGTTTTGAGAGTCTTGACAGTTCTAACACAGTAATTTTCTCTTGTATTATCCAGAATGGTGGTGAGTGTCTGCGTGCATACGTCTCAGTAGCACTAGAACAGATTGCACAGTGGCATGATGAGCAAGGCCACAATGGGCTGTGGTATGTCATGCAGGTGGTGAGCCAGCTCCTGGATCCGCGAACCTCAGAGTTCACAGCTGCCTTTGTGGGCAGATTAGTCTCCACACTGATTTCCAAAGCAGGAAGTGAGCTGGGAGAGAACCTGGACCAGATTCTGAGAGCAATCTTGAGCAAAATGCAACAAGCTGAGACACTCAGTGTAATGCAGGTGAGCAGGCTGGAGGCCTAGTGGAAACAATGGTATTAAGTGTCAGGAAAAGAAACATTGCCTGTCACTGAAGAATATGTTTACATTACATGCCTGAGTGTTCATTGCCTATGCAATTGCAGATTCTAAGTATGCTACAAAATGGCTCTCTTGAGGACATTGTACTTGTCCTGGGGGATTAGAGGAATTGAAATGTAAAGCCTTTCATCATACATGGTACACCATTACTGGAAAAATTTGTCTCTGTTGTATTATCTGTTAACAGAACAATACTGGTAAACTGGGTCTCATTCAAATCTATTTTAATGCATCCGTATGCAAGGTTTTCGAAGAAAAAAGAATGTAGGTTCTGATCCCAGAATGGGGTACTATGTCCTGAAAGTGGTGACTCTGCAGAGAGTCTACAGATCATAGTATCTTGCCACAGCATCATGTTGGGAGCTCATGTTCAGTTGGTGCAGAGAGTTAATGCAGCCCCCAGATGTATAAATTGGATGGAGGTTTGATAGCACCTGTTTTTATATATAGCACACAAATGCAGGACAAGATCCAGTATGTGAAAGCTGAGACACAATGAACTGAGAGTAGAAATGAGGTTCACATTTTTAACCGTGAGGAGAAGTGACTGTTAGAACAGCTTACGTAGGGATGTGATGTTCTCCATCACTTAGTCTCTAAATTAAGGTGGGAGTTGTTTCTAGAAGATACTCTAGTTCAGTAGTCTCCAACCTTTTTAAGCACAAGGTCACTTAGAATTTAAATGCAATTCAGGGTCTACCTCAAACTCAAACATCCTTGCCCCGCCTTCTTCCCACCCCTTCTCAGAGGCTCCACCCCTGCTCACTCCATCCTCCCTTCCTCCCATTCTCACTCAATTTTTGGGGTTGGGATGCAGGGGAGGGGGCTGCAGATTCTGAGCTTGGGCTAAAGGATTTGGAGTGTGGGAGGGGTTCGGAGCTGAGCCTGGGGCAGGGAGCTGAGGTGCAGGAGGGGGTTGAGGGTGTTAGCTCTGGGAGGGAGTTAGGGGTGCAGGAGGGGTTCAAGGCTGGGGCCGGGGTTTGGAATGCAGGCCCCAGCTGGGCACTGCTCACCACAGGTGGCTTCTGGGTGGGACTAAGGCAGGCTCACCTCATGCCCTGGAAGTGCACCACTCCCAAGAGCAGCCAGCACACTCTCTCCATCCCTGCCCCAGTTCTGTGGAGATGGGGTACAGAGTGGGGGGAGGGTCACCCTGACATGAGTGCCTCCTTTTCTTCCTGTGCCCTTCACAGCAAGCAGGAGGCTCCCAGGGGAGCAGCTCCAAGGCAGAGGGCAGGAGCAGCACAGCAGTGCTGAGAGGGGCAGATGAAGAGCCAGCACATGATAGCCTCCTGGCCAGATCTGTCAGGATCACCTGTCAAAGGCTCCCTGTCTACTGGTTGGTGACCAGTGCTCTAGTTCAATTATTTCCAAATGTTTTACTAAGGCATGTCCTTTTTGGGGGACCCTCCACCCTGCTCCTCCTTTTCTCAGCCCTCCCAGTCACCTGCCTGGTCTTTCTCCAACCCTACTACTTTCACTTTTGTACCTCAGTCCCCTCCTGCGGTCCTAGCTGATCCCTGTTGCCCAGCAACTGGACTTCAATTGATACCAGGCAGTTGATGCCACTTGCTGGCTCTGACCACTTTCTCTGGGCTACTGATAACCGCATCCTGCTTCCTACCCAGTTGTCTGCTGCATGGGGGAAATGAGAGCTTTAGGATGCGAAGGATTATTTCCAGGAAAACACAACCCACTTACGATAATTTCTGTGACTCACAGGTGGATCCAGGACCCTCCACTTGGGAAATCCGGCTCTCACTCCACTAGAAGTTACAGGGTGTGGTGCAGGGATAATGGGGTGAAATTCTAGTGTCTGTGAAACTAGATCATCATAGTGGTCCTACTGGCCTTAATCAATACATTGATAGTGTTGGAATGTGAGGAAAATATTCCCCCACCAGCACAACCTGGTCTGTCCTTCTGGTATATTTTGTACCTTGGTATGACTGTGTCCCATTGATTGTCCTCATTCCACCAAGTTTCCATGATGCCTATTCTATCAATATCCTCCTTTAAAACTAGGCACTCTAGTTCATCCATTTTACTATTTAGGCTTCTGGCATTTGTGTATAAGCACTTTTAATAATTTGTCTCTGTTTAGAGAGGATGCGGTGAAGGCTAGAACTTTAATAGAGTTCAGAAAAGAGAGAGATTCATAGAGCTTAGGTCCATCAATGGCTATTAGCCAGGATGGGTAGGAATGGTGTCTAGCCTCTGTTCCTCTGGAGATGGGTGACAGGGGAGGGATCATGTGAGGATTCTCTGTTGTGATCCCTCCCTCTGGGGCACCTGGTGTTGGCCGCTGTTGGCAGAGAGGATACTGGGCTAGATGGACCTTTGGTCTGATCCAGTCTGGCTATTATGTAAAATCTTCCCAGGGGGTGACTTTTGTACTCTATTCTACCCTCTCTGAGCCTTTTAATATGAAGTGTCAAATGTCCTCTTTTGCTGCCTGCTCAGGAAGAGAGGAGGTACTTCTATGACAGCTGGCCACAAGTATAGCAGTAGGGTAGTGAGAGGGATAAAACATTCCTTTTTAGGAAGGTAAAAGCATTTGTTTGCAGTTGCTAACAGCACTTTTCCCATAGGTCAGTTGCAATCTCTTATCTCCAAGGGTACTGAAGTGGGACAAATGGAGGTACTTCATACTTTCGCCTCATAGATCCACGTATTCCTGCAAGTTTTGTAGTGCACATTTGCAGTCAGTGTCCTGAGACCCTGGGAAGCAAAAGAAGCTGTGCAGCTGCAGTCTAATCTAACAAACAGAGGCTATTTTGAAAAACCTTATATTCTTTTTTGAGTGCTTACTCGTGTCAGTTCTGTCACGGTGGGCCTGCATGGTCATTGGAAATTTTTGCCTGGGCAGCATTTGTAGAGCCAGTTGTGTTGTCCCCTTGAGTACCGCACTCATGCACTGATGCAGTAGATGCTGCCAGCCCTAAGGCCTCTTGGTTTCTTCTTACCACCCAGAGTGGTCAGTCGGCGTGCCCTTCCTTGCTCCTTAAGGCTTGCCGTTTTCTGTCTTGAATTTTGTGCCTTTAGGTTTCATGCAAGTTATCTTTACTGCTACATACCTGTTAATTGCTGAGTTAGTTTAGTAGTTGGTTCCCAGTGGGGACTTGCTCCTGTCTCCTGGCTTTAAGCCCTGCCATTTTTTGTAATAGGCCTATGCCTGTTAGGGACCCCCAGGGCAGCTCTCTCAACTGCCAGGAGGAAGTGTAGATAACAGAAATACTGGACTTGTAAAAACTTTCAACCTTGCACCCAGAAGAAGGGGAGAAACATCAGGCTCAGAGCTCTCCTTATGAAGTCAGTTCTCTACTCCGCATCGAAGCCATCCTGCCATGAGTCACCCAGCACCTTGGCATTGGTGAGAAGTGTGCCATCAGCACCAAGGTCTTTCTAGCACCACTCTGCATCAGTGCTACCAAAGAAAAGAGCAAAGAAACATTGCCCCCCAGTGCCTACAAAAGTTGAAAGGAGCTTATCCCAGATTACCTCCCCATCCTGGAGCCTTGCAGTTGGCCCACTCTGTTTGGAACCATTAGTGCAGGAAAAAGTCCACCTCTGGGTCCTATGAATGGGATTGGACCAGTCCCCCTCCTGGCACCAACCCCTTTCAGAGCACAGGCTTTCCCCTGCGCTGATAGCATAACCAATGCCACCCATGAATGCCCAAGAGGACAAGCCAGTTGATAAAGCTCCCCAGAGAGTGGTGGAATGCCACCAGTCCCTCCAGACAATGGTGCATGCTCCACCTCCACATTGCAGGATGCCAGTGCCATCATCAAGATCTGCACTAACTTACTGTGAGTCACCAGCATCACAAATGACAGCCTCTCCGTGCAGCTCACCAACAGGGAGGTACTGGCCTCCCTTTTACCATGACTTATCAACATCCTGGAGGTGGTTGTCCCAATGCCGGTCTCAGTCACCACAGTTGCGGAAGAATAATCTCCCTGTCTCCATTCTTGTTGGCATCCCACCTGGTTGGCAGACCGTCGGTAGTAGTCTCCTTGGGTGGAGCACCATTCTCCATAATCTCAAGGCAAAGCCAGGCCTCTACAGTGCCTTTGTGTTCTCCGGAAGGAGGCTCCTCTGGATCCAAGGGCCACTTCAGTCTGTCACCTCAGCCTCAGCAATGAGATTGGGCATTCAAGCCAGCATCGGTGCCATCAGGATGCTGGCAGATGGGGCAATGACCTGCTCATTGGCCATGCTGGAACACCTGGTGCGCTCCACCAACAGTACTCTGGGTCTGCTCATAAACACACAAGTCTGTTAACATCAGTTCAAGCTTTAGCGTTCATCAGCACTGTCCTCTACTCCAAACAAGCCAGGGTCTTCCTTTCAGAAGTGTGGTTTCAGGCCATTGCAGACCTGATCTGCCATTTAAGAGACACTACAGCCCACACTTGCCTACATCTGGGGCACTTGGCTGCATGCATGTATGTGGTCAGTGCTCCCTCCCTCCCTTCCTGCCCCCAAGTCCAAGGTAAGTCCCTCTTCACTTAGCCCATGACAGCACAGTTCTTGAAAGTGCTAGAGTTCCTCTACCCACACATCAAGGGACAAGTTTCCCCTTGGAACTTATCAGAGGGGGAGTCATGTTAGTCTGAATCTGCAGAAGCGGCGAGGAGTCCTATGGCACCTTATAGACTAACTGAAGTGTAGGAGCATAAGCTTTCGTGGGCAAAGACCCACTTCGTCAGAACTTGAATCTTGTGCAGTATAGGCTCATGGATCCTCTCTTTGCTTCCTGCTTCTCTCCTGGAAGATCTTTCCTGATCACTGTCAGCCCATAGGGTATTGGGGATCAGGGCGCTTACTTTGGAACTGTCCTATGCAGTATTTTTCAAGGACAAAGCTCTGCTGTGCTTGCACCCGGTGTTCCTGATGAAGCTTTCGTATGGCCAGGATATAGTTTTACATCTCTTCTGTCTGATGCCCCATGCATTACAGGAGCAAACCTATATACCCTAGATGTCAGGCATGTGCTGACTTTCTACAGAGATAGAACAAAGCCTTTCTGTAAACAAATGCAGCTCTTTGTGGCAGATAGGATGAAAAGTCACCTAGTGTTCACTCAAAGGTCGCTGTCTTGGGTCACAGCTATGAGTTGGCTAAGGTATCCCCGACTGTCAGTCCTGAGGGCTCACTTGACTAGAACACGGACTTCATTGGCAGCCGTTTTGTTACAGGTGCCATCCAAGAAATCTTTTGGGCCCCAATCTGGTCATCTGTTTACATGTTCGTATGGCATTATAAGATGACGAGCAATTTCAAGACGCCGGCTTTGGTAGAGCAGTGCTACAGTCTGCAAGGCTGTGAACACCAAGCCCAACTTCGAAGATTCTGCTTGGGTCAACTAAAATGGAATCAAGATTGTTACCCACACTTTCATAACTGTTGTTCGAGATGTGTTGCTCATGCCTGTTACTTTACCTTCCCTCCTGTCTCTGTTGGAGTTATTCACATGAAGGATCTGAGGGAGTGTAGCACCAGTGGTGAGGAGACTGAGACACCAGTGATGAGCATGGCACTCAAGGTGGGGAAACAACTGGCCCTACAGACACTGCTGAGGCAGAAATCTCCAATGACTGCACATAGGCACATGCACACGTGCGGTAGAGTGGATATGAGCAACACACCTTGAAGAACAGCAGTTATGAAAAGGTGGGTAGCTGCTTAAAGATGAGCAGAGCTGTTACTAAGCCAGGTGATTCATCTCCAGTGGAGAAATTCTACTGAATTAGGTTTCATGACCAGGGGAAGTGAGGGTGATCTTATGGTAAAGGAACTGAGCTAGGATTTGGGACATTAGCCTCGCTGTATGTTCATGGGCAAATGACATGTCTGTGCCTCAACTGAAAAATGGGGATAAGAAAATTTCTTCCTCTGTCTCTCATGTCTGTTTAGGTTGGAAGCTTTTTGGGGCAGGAACTGTCTCTGCCTATATGTACAGCATTCAACACAATGGTGTCTGATCTTTGTTGCATCTTTTAGTTGTTACCATGACACAAATCATTACTTTCTCTGATGGAGAGCCCAGTGTCACCTCTGCTGGTTTAGTCATTTTTATCTTTGATTTAGGAAGACTTGTGAGTTTTAGATGCAGAATAGAAGTTTAACTTGTCCTGACTCATTCTGTAGGTAAGAACATACTCCTATTCTAGTTCACTTCTCTCTTGGCTAGTGGACAGGATCATAGAGTTCTGTATGCCTCCTAATGTTAGCATATGCATGAAGCCTCTGGGGGATATAGGGCTTTGGTAAAGAGAAAGCACTTATTAATTATTGGATTATTACATATGTACAGCTAATGTTCCTTTTTGTTTTGTAGTCCTTGATCATGGTATTTGCTCACCTGGTTCACTCTCAGCTGGATCCATTGTTAGAGTTCCTGAGTAGTCTCCCTGGGCCAACTGGCAAGCCTGCTTTGGAATTTGTAATGGCTGAATGGATGAGTCGACAGCATTTGTTCTATGGACAATATGAAGG
Organism: Pelodiscus sinensis; assembly: GCF_052426305.1. Taxonomy (NCBI): domain Eukaryota; kingdom Metazoa; phylum Chordata; order Testudines; family Trionychidae; genus Pelodiscus; species Pelodiscus sinensis. Next base: position 16,978,761 of record NC_143078.1, on the reverse strand, counting down.
CAAAGTCAGGTAAGATAGTACAAGCATTTGACTTACGGACTATCTACACATGCTAGCTGCTTTCCCCCATTACGTTTTGTAGCTAGATGCACTGGGTGGTGGTGTAAATTGTAAGCCACTTGGAACAAGAAACCTACTCTGCTCCAGTGCTGAACTGAAATCTCTTCCTGCTTTGCTGTTAGGCTCTCCTTCTCCACAGATAGAACTGCCATTGAGGAGAAAAACCGTCTGTGGGGTTTTCCTCTTCTTACTGCTTGATCTTTATTATGCAAGAGTGGAAGTTCTGACTCTGGAATGTTCTGGAAGGAATTCATAGGGAAGGAGTTGGGACAGATGTAAAATGTGAGAAGGTGATGAGTACAGCTCAAAGAAGTGATTAGCAATCATATTTACTGTGTCAAAGCACTGTGGGTGGGTCAGGGTTTCTCAAAAGATGTTAGATGTCTTTACCGTGTTGTCTCAGAATCCAGATAATCAGTAGAGACCAATATCCCATCTAATTTTTTTCATCCATGTGCAAATAAACTTTTCATGTGCACTGAGAGGTTTTTACTACTGGTGCTCATTCGCACATATTTGAGGGAGCTCTGCAAATCAGCTGGACAGCATTTGAATCTCTGCTCAGCAGCCACACAAGTGCCCAGCTTACAGGGAACTCTGGTAGGGACAAGAAGAAGATAATCAGCTGAAATGTGATACTCCATCTAGAACTGGCTTTGCAGAAAGCTTCAGTCTCTACACCTGTTTTCCTAGGGGATACTGGGTTTTAGTGGTCGTTACAGCAAGAAATTGAATTGAGTTCTTAGCTTATATTTTAGTTATGCTAGTCTTCAAGGGTTTGTTCATGTCCGTTCCAAATTAGGGTGCATGGGTCTGGCACCCCTTGGATGGGGTGCACATGCTGTACTATCAGGGGCATTGCCGGCTCCCTCCACCTTCAGTTACTTCTTGCCACCAGTGATCGTTCTGGAACATTCATAGTATCATAGACGATTAAGAGTTGGAAGAGACCTGAGGAGCTCATCTAGTCCAACCCCCTGGCTCAAAGCAGTACCCACAACTAAATCATCCCACCCAGGGCTTTGTCAAGACTCACCTTAAAAACCTCTAAGGATGGAGATTTCACCAGCTCCTAGGTAACCTATTGCAGTGTTTCACTATCCTTGCAGTAAAATAGTTTTTCCTAATATCCAACCTAGATCACCACCACTGCAACTTGAAACCATTGCTCCTTGTTTTGCCATGTCACCACTGAGAACAGACTCTCTCCATTCTCTTTGGAACCCTCCTTCAGGTAGTTGAAGGCTGCTATCAAATCCCCCCTCATTCTTCTCTTGCACACACTAAATAAGCAGAGTTCCCTCCGTTTCTCATCATAAGACGTGTGCTTCAGCCCCCTCGTCATTTTTGTTACTCTGTTGGGCTTTCTCCCACGTGTCCACATCCTTTCTGTAGTGGGCGGCCCAAACTGGATGCAGTCTTCCAGATGTGGCTTCACCATGCCGAATACATGAGAATAATCACTTTCCTCAATCTTGTAGAGAAATAGTTTTGTGAGTCATCTGTGTAGAAATGATAGTTTACCGCTTGTGAACTGATGATCAGGTGTTAATGGAGGAAAACAAAGGGCCACAGAGAGTCCTGAGATCCCTCACATTTAGAGTGGTGAATGAGGATCTACCAAAAGAGAGACAGAAGAAACTGTAACAGAGAGAGGAGGAAAAACCAGGAGGGAGACAGTTGGGTAAAACTTTCAAAAGCACCCAGGTCACATTTTTAAAAGATTGAGGCACTTGGGAGCAAGAATCTCATTGCTTTCAGTAACATTTGGACTCCCAAATAGTCTCTTTAGAAAACAGGACTTGGGCTAGGAAGTTGCTGCTTCTGAAATGTTATTTAGGGTCTCAAAATCACTGCAAAAGTAGGATATCAAGGTGAGTATAGTATCAGAGGGGGAGCTGTGTTAATCTGAATCTGCAAAAGCAACGAGGAGTCCTGTGGCACCTTATAGACTAACAGATTTATGGGAGCATAAGCTTTCGTGAGCAAAGACGCACTTCGTCAGATGCACATTCAAAATGAGTCTACTGTATTAAAAGCAAAAACAAGGATGAGGCTGGAGTAAAAGATCCTGAGATTTTGCTAGAAAAGAGTCATGGAAGCTGCTTCGTTAGACTGGAGAGGACAGAATTCAAATTGCAGAAGACCCAAGGTGGTATATTGGGAGTGAGTGCCTTGAGTTTTTAGATTACACATTGAAAGTTTACAGGTAAAGACGAGGGAGAGGTGAATATCCAGAGAGGCTCATCAGGTGAGGGATAGCTTTTTGAAGCTAGGAAAAAGCAGAACAGACCTGTTCTGTGACTTTAAGGAAGGGCTAAGCCTGGGAAGGGATGAAAATACTTAGTCATTTTGGGCATCAGCATTTGAAAAAGGATATTGCAAAACTGGGAGGAATTCAGAAAAGAGCCATGAGAAGATTTATGGTCTGAACAGTAGCCTTACAATGAAAGACAAAAGCTTTTTCTGTTTGGCTTAGGAAGGCTGCTGAGAGGACCACTGAGCTGAGGTAGACCTAATATCCAGTGCTGGAAAGCTGAAGCTAGATAGATTCAGACTAGACATAAGGTTCAGATCTGTCATAGAATCATAGAATACTAGGACTGGAAGGGACCTCGAGAGGTCATGGACTCCAGTCCCCTGCCCTCATGACAGGACCAAGTACTGACTTAGACCATCCCTGATAGACATTTATCTAACCTGCTCTTAACTATCTCCAGAGATGGAGATTCCACAACCTCCCTGGGCAATTTATTCCAGTGTTTAACCACCCTGACAGTTAAAAACTTTTTCCTAATGTCCAACCTAAACCTCCCTTGCTGCAGTTTAAGCCCATTGCTTCTTGTTCTGTCCTCAGAGGCCAAGATGAACAAGTTTTCTCCCTCCTCCTCATGACACCCTTTTAGATACCTGAAAACAGCTATCATGTCCCCCCTCAGTCGGTGCCAATGTTGTCATCCCGGTACCTACCTCGACACTGACAGCACCTACTGTGCCAGAGCCGATACTGCAGCCTCCTAGTTCGGCACTAGAGATGCACGATAGCCTCTTGATGCGGATGGTCTATCACAAAATCTAACTGGCACCAGAGCCCGTCGTCTCCAGTCTTTTTGCCGGCACTGGGGTCATTGGTGCTGCACCTTTCTGCAACCAGATGTGATGTCCCCTCCTATAGGAGACAGCAGAGATCCCTATCTCCACTACCTGTGACATGCCCATCTGAGGCATATGTCTCTTTCTCCACCCTTGTCGTCCAGGGGCTCAGTGATACTCCCTCATTCTCCACCGTTATCTCCACGTGCAACATACTGGGAAGGTTGTAGGAGTATGCTTTCTTCAAGACACTTGTCACGCAGAAGATCACACTATCATCTCAAAAAAGATACACTGGCATTAGAAAAGGTTCAGAGAAGGGCAACTAAAATGATTAGGGGTTTGGAACAGGTCCCATATGAGGAGAAATTAGAGACTGGGACTTTTCAGCTTGGAAAAGAGGAAACTAAGGGGGGATATGATAGAGGTCTATAAAATCATGAGTGGTGTAGAGGAAGTGAATAAGGAAAAGCTATTTACTTGTTCCCATACTAGAAGAACTAGGGGCCACCAAATGAAATTAATGGGCATCGGGTTTAAAACAAATAAAAGGAAGTTCTTCACCCAGCGCATAGTCAATCTGTGGAACTGCTTGTCTGAGGAGGCTGTGAAGGCTAGGACTATAACAGGGTTTAAAAGAGAACTAGATACGTTCATGGAGGTTAAGTCCATAAATGGCTATTAGCCAGTATGGGTAAGGAATGGTGTCCCCGGCCTCTGTTTGTCAGAGGGTGAAGATGGATGGCAGGGGAGAGATCGCTTGATCATTACCTGTTCGATTCACTCCCTCTGGGGCACCTGGCATTGGCCACTGTTGGCAGACAGGGTACTGGGCTAGATGGACCTTTGGTCTGACCCAGTATGGCCGTTCTTATCATAGCTACTAATATGACCACCCACCTTATAGGTCGACTGGCTACCACTATCACCAGCCTCCACGTCCTAGACACTAGTTGCTCTACTGCTACAGGTCCTCACCTGCAAATTGGTATCCTGCTGCTTTCGTACCTCCTCACAAGTAACACCTTCCACCACCACCTCAGAGTTCTTCCCCTCAAACACACCAGTCGGAGCCTGAAGAGAGTCAGTCATCAGACTCTGAAGAACAGCAGCCTGATACTTCTACAGATATCTCTGGATGAAACTGTAATCCCAGGGGACAAGTCACCTTCAAAGAATCTTAAACAATTCCAGGAATTGCTTAAGAGACTCACCACTAGCCAGGAGGTCCAACTTACAGAGATCCAGTCAAACAGTACCACCTCCTCAAAAACCTTCAATCCTCCCAGTGAGCTAAGACCCCAGCTTCTGCCCCACCAACCAATAAGAGAGCAAACAAAAAATACTTTGTTCTGGCTAAGGAAATGGAATTTTTATTTTCTCACCCTCAGCCCAGCTCCCTGGTCATAGATGCGGCTCGTCACAGGTCCAAGGCTCTCCAGTACAAGAATGCTTCAGTGGAGAAGTAAAGTAAATGTATGAACCTGTTTGGCAGAAAAGTTTACTCTGCAACACTGCTACTCTGCATTGCCTGCTATGCATTGCCAACTACTCTGCACTCTTGTCGAACCATGACTTCAAAAATTACACCAAGCTCACAGCACTCATGGAGCACTTACCGGACTCGGAGACCAATCTTGAAGTCCATAGTTCCAGAAGGCTATGCTTCCGCTAGGACAGGCCTCCAGATCACGTTGGACATGGCAGATACAGCTGCCCAATCGAAGGCTACTGCAATAGTCATGCTAAGAGCTTTGTGGCTACAAATCCCTGGAGTCCCACAGAAGCTGCAGAACAAAATCAGGGACCTCCCATTTGATGAACAGAAGTTTTTTGCCAAAAAGGCAGATGAGGTCCTCCATTCGAGTAAGGACTCCCGTACCACTCCCTGTACCGTTGGTATGTATACATCTCCATACTGGTGCGAGCGGTACACACCTTATCAGAGACGTCATGACTACTGCTACATTGGACAGCAACGTGGTTTTGATCAGTCACAGGCAAGACACAGAGCCCAAAGCAGTTGTAATCAGACCAACCACACCTCGAACCAATCATCAAACAGCAAATTTGACTTCCTGGTCAACGGCTTACAAACCCTCTCTGTTGCGAACTCACATGATCACGCGGCTTCCATTTTCCATCACCATCTCAGACTTTTTTTTTTAACCAACACTGGTCGTCCACCATGTCTGATCGTTGGGTCCTGGAGATCGTCTCATCAGGATACACCATCCCCTTCCTATTTCTACTTCCAACCACCCTGCCTCTTCAGGGATTCTTCTCACAAGAATCTGCTAAAACAAAGGTCCATCGATGACTCCTCCATCGGAGCAGTAGAAGGGGTGCTGGACAAATTCAGAGGCAAAGAATTATACTCTCGCTATTTCTTCACCTAGGGGGGAAAAAAAGGAGGATGGAGACCTATACTTTATCTCCAGATGCTCAACCGTTACCTTTAAAGACAGCAGTTCAAAATAGTAACTCTTGGATCTATAATTCCAGCATGAGACATCAGGGATTTGGTTTGCAGCCCTTGACCTTCAGGATGCTTATTTTCACATCACCATCCACACAGCTCACAGGCGGTTTCTTCGATTCACGGTCAGCATAGAGCACTTCCTCTTTTGAGAGCTCCCTTTTGGCCTTTCCCCGCACCCAAGGTGTTTTCAAAAATGCTTGCGGTATTAGCGGCACACCTACGTCAATGGGGCATTATAATCTTCCCCATCTCGACGACTGCCTCATATAATGCCCATCCTCAGTGGAGACATGCCATATGATACTTATAGCCAGGCAGATGTTTAAATCTCTCGGACTGACCATTAACAACCAGAAATCCACACTCACGCCCTCCCAAACTTTGGAATTCATAGGTGCTCACCTCGATTTCACCACTGCATGCCCTTACTTACCTGTCCAGAGGTTCCAAGCCATCCAGGACCTTGTTGCGGTGTACTTGTAACTATACTATGAGTCCTACAGTTCCGATACTTACATGTCTACAACATATGGCTGCCACAATGTATGTAGTCCACCATGCATGACTACATTTCCACTGCCTCTGACACTGGGTAGCATCTCTGTATACTCCAACAGGACACCATGTCCACAAAAGGGTGACTTCTCTATCCTCTGTTATAACTTCCTTCAGATGGTGGACCGAGCCATGCAATCTCCTTGCAGGAGTCCCATTTCATCAGCCTCAACCTTCTGCCTGCATTACTACAGATGCCTCCCTCATGGGCTGAGGTGCTCAGGGGCGAGGTCACTATGAGAAACAACTTTCCACATAAATATATTGCAACTCAGGGCAGTCTTCAACACCTGCAAGCATTTCCAGGTACACATTTGCAGGGCACCTCTGGAACTGGTGCATTTGCAACAAGACCATGCTAATTGCGTCTTACTTAACTGGAATCAACAATGCTGCCGTGGACTCTCCGAGCAGACGTTTCATAACAGACCGCGAGTGAGAACTTCGATATGACATACACTAACATATTTTCCACCGTTGGGGGCGTTCCCCTAATAGACCTTTGTGCCTCCTACAAAAATACAAAGTGCTGACATGTTCCAGAACGGGCATCGGTCAGGGATCCCTAGGGAGATACTTTTCTTCTCAACTGGGGCAGAGGGTCCTCTCCTATACGCATTTCCCCCCATCACGCTCATTCCCAGGATCCTCAAAGATCAACAGGGTTGGAGCCAAGGTGATTCTCACAGTACTCTCCTGGGCACATTAGCTCTGGTGTCCTTTTCTCTACTGAATGTCTCTGCACTCACCATATGCCCTTCCCAAACTCCACGATCTACTGACTCAGGACTGGGGCACCCTCTGCCCCAGACCCTGCATCTGACAGTTTGGTTCCTAGTTGGTTCTTCGCATCTGAAGATCTCTGCTCTGCACAAGTTAGAGATCTTGATGCATAGCAGAAAGGATACCACTTGCTCTGCTTACCTCCAGAAGTGGCATAGGTTCATCTCTTGGTGCACTGCTACACGTGTTGAGCCATATGCAGCACCCCTTCATCAAATCCTTGAATACGTCCTCTCCTTAAAGCAGTCAGGACTAGCTATTGCCTCTCTTAAAGTACACCTCACGGTGATTATGTCCTTCCAACATTCCTAAAGGGGTTAACCAACTTTAACCCGCCTCGCAGACCCCTACCTCCATCCTACAGCTCAGTCCTAGACACCTTTACTCAACCACCTTTCAGACCTTTGGCTATTTCACTCTCGATGACACCCAAGGTGGTTTTTCTGTTTAATATTACAGCTGCGCACAGAGTCAGTGAGCTTGCAGCTTTGATGGCAGTACCATGGTATTCTATCTTACAATGACAGTTATTCTATGGCCGTGGTCACCAATAGGTCGATCGCGAGCTACTGGTCGATTGCGAGGCCTCGACCAGTCGCTCGCGAGGCGTCCCGTCTGCCCCGCCCCCATTTCCCTCCCACCCCCGAGAAGCCCCACTACTTACCTCGAGGGGTGAGTCAGCCCCGCAGGAGGCGCAGCGGGTTTCCCGGTGCGTGTGCGCGCGTGGGGGGGTGGGTGTGGCCCTGGGGCAGGCGTGCGTGGGGCTTCCCTGCATGGGGGGGGTCAGCCCCCTGGGCAGGCGTGCGTGGGGCTTCCCTACGTGGGGGGTGGCGGGGGGCGTTGGCCCCGGGGCAGACGCGTTCGGGGCTTCCCTACACCGCGTGGGGTCGGCCCCGGGGCAGGCACGGGCTGGTTTCCCTGGGGGGAGGGGAGAATCCTGGGAGGAGGGAGATGCAGGGGACTCTGCCTCCACTGGCGCCCCACTCCCCGAACTCTGTCCCCGAACCCTGTTCCTTGCGGCAGAACCCTGTTGTCTGCCCTCCCAGCACCCTGTTCCCTCTCCCCTGCCCCCAGCCGCAGAACTCTGTCCCCACAAAATGTATACTTATAAATGCTTCATTTTAGATTTAAATAGCATGAATAAAAAACAGACCATTTATTTCATAACTATAAACACCTGATTTTAATTTTATGTATCGCATAATTTAAAAATAAACTATTTATCAGAGTGTGTAGGTAAGGGTTGAGGATAGGAAGTGATGGACAGGAGGAGAATAGAGAGGGCGGGGCTTCAAGAAAGGGGCAGGCCTTCAAGGAATGGGTGGGGCAGTAGATCTTTGCCTGTTCTGAGATTTAAAAAGTGATCTTGGGTGTAAAAAGGTTGGAGACCACTGTTCTACGGCCTCACCCAGCCTTCATCCCCAAAGTGTGCTCTGAGTTCGACGTGAACAAACCAATCACCCTTCCTTCCTTCTATGCCAAAAGCCCTATAACTCTCCTCAAGAGGCAACCCTGCATTCCCTTGACGTACGCAGAGCGCTCGCCTTTTACATAGCTAGAACCTGACCCTTTTGAAAGTCACAATGGTTACTGGTCTCGCTAGTGGATTGCTCCAGGGGTGAACCACTATTATCTCAGCACATCTCGAGACTTACAGTTTCATGCATCACCATGAGCTACTCCATATGGAATAAGTCGCTTCCAGTAGAACCCAGAGCTCATTCCACAAGAGTTATAGCTACATCCATGACCTTCTTATGAGGAGTCCCCTCCGAGACATCTGCTGTGCATACACACGGTCATCTACTGATACTTTCACGAAGCATTGTGCGATTGTGCACCTTTTGGCTGCTGACGCCTCAGCAGTGCTTTTAACAACAGTCAAACCATGACTCTGGGACCCACTGTCCAGATGTTCTCAAGTACTGCTACAAAGTCGCCAACAGTGGAGCACCCCTGGGGACATCGCTTGAAGAAGAGGAAGTTACTCACTTTGGTGCAATAACGACGATTCTTCAAGATGTGTGTCCTTGTGTATGATCCACTGCCCGCCCTCTTCCCTGCTCTAGAGTCTTTTTCCTTCACTACCTTTTTTCCAGATACTTGGGTAGACGAGAGGAACTGGCGGGATATGGACAGCGCACGTGTGCAAAATGGCACGAATGCCGCGAGGCGCCTGCCACGTATGCGCGGTCCAACTGACTACTGCTGCTCAAAACTCTGATCTGCGGCACTGTGACGACCCATCACCAACCGTGGAGCACCCAAGGGGACACACATCTCAAAGAACCATCATTACTGCGTCAACGTGAGTAACTTCCTTCTCCACCGAGGGCTACCTACCTCCTTCTTATATTGCGTTGCCTAGTGCAGTGTTTCTCAACCTTTTTTATATAAAGTACCCCTATTTAAAAAAAAAAAAAGTACCCCAGTACCTACAGTTTTAGGATGCACATTATTTTCTACCATTGCAACACATTTGTTTAAACAACTTAATCACACTCAGGTGGGCGCTGAAATTTTGGGGTGTAAAAAGTACCCCTAAAAAAGCGCTATAAAACTTAAAACAAATTCAGTTTTCTCTAAATTTCAGTTGTGTAGACGTACCCTCCAGACTTCTCTCAAGTACCCCTAAAGGTACTCGTACCACTGATTGAGAAACACTGACCTAGTGCAGAAGTCTGGGAGCCAACGTTGTCTGTGAAGACGGGGGGGAAAAAAGCATTGAGTACTTCAGCTTTTCCCACATCATCTGTCACTAGGTTACCTCCCTCATCCAGGAAGGGTCCCCCACTGTCTCTGATCACTCTTATTGCTAACATGTCTGTAGAAACCTTTCTTGTTACCTTTCACGTCCCTTGCTAGCTGCAATTACAATTGCGCTTTCACCTTCCTTATTACTCCCCTGCATTCTCGAACAATATATTTATACTCCTCCCTAGTCATCTTTCAAGTTTCCACTTCCTTGTTGTGTTTAAACTCGCCAAGGATTTCCTCTGGTAAGCCAGTCTGGTCACCTACCATATTTGCTTTTCATACTGCGCATTGGGATGGTTTGTTCCTGAGCCTTCAGTAAGGTTTCTTTAAAATACTGCCAGCTCTCCTGGACTCCTTTTCCCTTCATGTAAGTGTCCCTGGGGATCCTGCCCATCAGTTCTCTGAAGGAGTCAAAGTCTGCTTTTCGGATGACCAGGGTGTGTATTTTGATGCTCTCCTTTCTTCCGTTTGTCTGGATTCCGAAATCTACCATCTCATGATCACTGCTGCCCAGCTTGCCACCTACATCTACCTCCCCAACTTGTTCCTCCCTGTTTTGTGAGCAGGAGGTCGAGCTGCGCATGGGGGCCCCTGGTTGGATCCTTCAGCACTTGTACCAGGAAGTTATCCTCAACATTCTGCAAAAACTTCTTGGATTTTCTGTGTACTGCTGAACTGGCCTCCCAACATATGTCAGGATGATTTAGTCCCCCATGAGAACCAGGGCCTGTGATCCTGAAGTTCTCTTAGTTGTTTGAAGAACTATAGCCGACACCAACCACAACATCACCTCTGTTGCTCCCACCTCTAAACATAACCCAAAGACTCTCAACAGGCTTTTCTCTCTATATATACTGGAGTTCCACACGTTGACTGTATTGTGAAGACATATTTATTTTTGTTTTAAATATACTACCTATTTCATGTGGTGACCCCTACCAGCTCTTGTGTTATGGGAAGGAGTAAATAACTCTTCTTCTTTCACTTTTTTCACGCCAGTCTTGATTTTGTAGACCTCTATCATATTCCCCCCCCTTAATCTCCTCTTTTCTGAGATGAAAAGTCCCAATCTTATTAATCTCTCCTCATATTGCAGCCATTCCGTATGCCTAATCATTTTGTTACCTTTTTCTGATCTTTTCCAATGCTGTGATCTTTTTTCATATGAGGTGACCACATCTGCTCACAGTATTCAAGATGTGGGTGTCCCATGGATTTATATAGAGGCTTTAAGGTATTTTCTGTCTCATTTTCTATCCCTTTCTTAATGATTCATGATTGTCTGCTAGCTTTTTTAACTACTGCTGCACATTGAATGTATGTTCAGAGAGTTATCCATTGTCTTCTCTCATAACACCAAGATTGTAAACTCTTCTGAAATCGGTTGTGTTATTTATTAAGCACCTCACACATTTTGAGCCCAATGTGTATTATAATGGTGCTTTTGAATGAGTAGATGTCAGTTTGGAACAAGGGCTATAAACACGATTGGGGAACATGCATTTTACCCCTAAATTGTTAATGAGGCATCTTGTTCATGCCCTCTTGACCAAGTTGTTGGGATGCCATGATGTTTGTGAGAGGAGAGTGATTCTTGAAATTGAGGTAAATCATAAATAATGTGAGTCCTTTGTGGTAGATGAAAGGGGAAGAAGACGAGGAGGGACTCATGTCCCCGAATATCTGTAGCCAAAACTATATGAGCAGAATAAGTGGGTGGATGTGGAATATTTGTTCATTTTTTGAATTCTTGTACAACTATCATTAACTGACCTTTGAGAGCGAGTCTGGAAACTGAATAAAGTTGTATTTGATACACAAATTTTGGAGTATGTATATGAATGAGGGAGGCTCATGCACTACACTTTTCCTCCTCAGCTCTGTAGCATTGTGTAAACTGCTCCAGTATGGCATCAACAGTGATGACAAGCGCCTGCAGGACATTAGGGTGAAAGGTGAAGAAATATTCAATATGGATGAGGGAATACGCACACGATCCAAATCAGCCAAAAGTAAGTAATCCAAATGCTGTAACAAGGCTGGGTCTGTAAACGTTCTTTCCTGGCATACTTGGAAAGTCTCTAAAAGGTTTTCTAGGTCTCCTGGAGTTTTGTTGGGTATGTTGCTATTCTGAAAACAGACTTTTTTTTTTTTTAAACTAGAAGTTGCCCAAAGTCAGCAAGTTAAATATAGTTGCTATGATTACCAAACTCTTGTTTGGGGTTGGGAACATTGCTGCTACACTTAAAGGGAAATTAGAAAGCTCTTGAGATATGGAGCCTTTCATTGCTGTGTCACTAGCGCAAGTTCTTTCCTAAAATTGCTGTTAGGGTGCTTGGTTATTTCCTTTGTAATGAGCTTTCAGTGGACAACATTGGTAATCACAGTAGAGGACATGAAAGACTGACTTGCCATATGACTGAGGTTACCACCACTAGGTGTTAGAGCAGAGGTGGGCAAAGTACGGCCTGTGAGCCAGATGTGGCTCACCCGGCAGATTACCCATGATAAAATGTCTCCTATCTGAGACTTCTGTCCTGCAGCTTACTGTTATAGACACAAGGATTTGCTCACAGCTGGCAGGATGGAGATCTTAAAAAGCCACATTGGGGAATACATGATTAAAGGAGCAGCTGCAGCACATTTATTGTCTCGTCACCAAAATAAGCTGCAGGAACTTTGTGTGGATAAACACCTTATCAGGGTGGGCAATAATTTTCGATGGGGGCCACTCCAAGATTTTGGAAAGTGGTCAAGGGCCACACTATTCCATGATATTAATGGAGATGTGGGGTCTGGAATGGAGGTTGGGTGCAGAAAGGAGCTTGGGGTAAGGGACTGGGGTTAGGGTTGCCAGATGGTTGAAACAAAAATACCAGACGACCTCCCCCCCCCCCCCCAAAAAAAAAAAAACACCGGGGGGGGGGGAAATCTGTCTATAGGCATGTTTTGGTGCTCCTTTTTCCTCTCTTCCTGATTGCTCGGGATAGGTAAGCACGTGGCTATTCCAAGGATGTGACTTCTTATGAATGCTCTGTTAAGCAATATTCTCTTCCTTCGCTCTTGCCCGTTCCTATTCTCTCTGAAATATACATTTAGGGTCACATCTCCCTCCCTTCCTCCCCTTGCAAACTAGTGATTTAGGGAGTTTGTGTTGAGGACTGCATGCTTCAGCCAAAAGCGCTATAAATAATTAACAGGTGGGTATAATTACAGTAGAGTCCGGATTATCCGACCTTTGGTAATCCGACATTCCGCTTTATCTGACCCTGCTGCTCCCGGGGACAAAGCGACGCCGGCAGGAGCTGCTCCAAGGCGCAGGCCGGGAGAATGGCCCTGCTCGCTGCCCTATCACTCTCCTGGAGCCACTGATGCCGCTCCTGCTGGCACCGCTTCGTCTCCGGGAGCTGCAGGCATCAGCGGCTCCAGGGCATGGGCTGGGAGAGCTGCCCCATCGCTCTCCTGGAGCCACTGATGCCGCTCCTGCTCGTGCTGCTTCATCCCCTCCCTGCAGCACCCGGGAATCAGGAGAGCCATGGGGCAGTGAGTGGGGCCGGGCGCCCGGGAGCTGCAGGTAGGGAAGGGGCCAGGGCCAGGCAGGGATGGGGACCAAGCGGCGCTGGCTACAGTAGAGTCCCTATCATCCAACATTTTCGGTAATCCGACCACCTGTCGGTCCTGTTTAGGTTGGATAATTGGGACTCTACTGTATACTCATCACATGATGATTACTGTTCATGATACAGGTGTTCATGTTACCAAGTAAGGGTCTCACTTGGACAAAGAATTTGGGTCCAAAGCAGAATGAGTATTTGCAATAAAGATGCTTGTTTACTCCAATGCCTGAGTGTCACCTGATCCTTTCTAGCAATATCGTTCTAGGCTGCCAGACTAAAGCAATTTGTCAGCATTGCTGTGTTTGAGTTAGTCACAAATGTTCATCAGACCCTGTTCCAAGTGATTCCTGAATCATTATTCTTTGAAGATTTTAATTTTATCCACTTTACAGTAATCAGTCAGAAAACTTTACTTTATTCCAATACTTAATCCAAATAGAACTCTTTTAACAATTGAGCAATCAAACAGAACTCTTGAATATCTGATTATTACTTTAACCATTTTCCACTTTTTGTTTTTGGGGGGCTGGTTCAAAATTAATAGGTATTTTGGGTCCAATTTTTTTTTTAGTGTTTTTGTTTCATGCATCAGTGTTGCATAACCATGTAAGACTTGAATGTGCACAATTGTTAAATTTTGATGTAACACTTTGGTCCTGCACAGTTTATGAATATGAAAGTAATGTCCTAAAGAGTGTTCAGCTCAAATAAAAGGTCACATTACAAATAGCACCTTGAGACCCCAGCTGAGCTTGGAGCCCAGGTGTGCTAAGCCTTGTGAAAACGCATAGGAAGAGTCAGCACCTGCCTCTAATAGCTTACAATTTAAATAGAGAACACAATACTACTTCTGCTACTCTGCCCTTTATCTCCATTTTACAGATGGAGAGTGAAAATGTATTTGTTCCATCATTAGTTAAAATCTGTCAGGTCTGATTCTTCACTGTTTGTCCTTTGACAGATAATGGAATTCAAATTTAGATTTTATTGATAAAAGATTTTGTCCTCCATCATCAACTTCAGACACCAAAGTGTAGTTCAGCGACTATTTCTAGCATGTATTAAAACTGGATTGTTTTAGTGGCTTTGAAGATTCTTATTTAGTTTGTTACAATGTATTCCTTCCTCTGGTTTTACAGATCCTGAACGCTGGACAAACATTCCGTTGTTAGTAAAAATCTTAAAATTAATAATAAATGAACTTTCTAACGCAATGGAAGCGAATGCATCTCGCCAGTCAGCTGCAGACTGGAGTCAAGGTATGATACCGTGATAACTTTCTCCCTTCAGGTGGTGAAGAATGAATGGAGCAGCTGAGCTGCTAGCAGAACTAAGCAGTCTCATTAAAAATAGCTTCTATGCTAGAGAATTGGAGGATAGCAAATGTTGGCAGCCAGCACATAAGATCAAGGTACTAAATGGGAGACTCAGGCCAACTTGACTGGGAATGTGTAGGGACCAGAGGTGTGCACGAGGTGGATGGGGAAGGCCTAGTAAATCTTGGTGTGTTCTTACAACCCAAGGAGGCAGGAAGCAAAGGGGGAGGCTGGCTGCCAGCTGAGCTGCTTCTCGCTCCATCCCTGTAGCTGCTTCTGTTTCCCTGCTGCTAGAGTCCTACACATTGCCTCTGCCTCCACTGCCCAACTCACGCGGTGAGCAGTCTGCAAAGCAAGCAGCAGCACTGGGCCTTCAGCTGCAGGGAAGGAGAAACAGCAATTTTTGGATGGGGGAGAGGAGAAGCTCAGCCAGTTGCCCTGCAGCTGCCTCATCTCTGCTGGGCATCCCCACCAGAGGTGTCCTGAGAAGTGGGATGTGTAATGCAAGCCTTTCATTTGTGTGTGTTTAACATATCCCTCTAGAAGTGGTCACATTTTAAATTCCTTTCTGTGGCTCTGCCAGGGACTCTCCAAAGAGATGAGCACATTCAGTAGTTTTTAGAGTGGCTGCTCAGTCAATTGCATTCTAGCCATGCAGGTGCCCATGTGGGCAGCTATTGGAGATTTGTGCCTTAGCAATATCTGTAGGTCCAGTGGTGCCCTTTGGACTGCTGCACTCCTGCCATCTCTGGGGGTCGGTTGGAGGACTTTCCTTGCTAAGCAGGCGCTCGAGGTTTCTCCTTTTTGAACTTTAGGGTCTTCATACACTATTTGCTTTTGGTGGTGTTAAGTTGTTTGTTGTTGTTGTTAAGTGTTAGTTAGAAGTTAGGGTCCCAGTGGGGTCTTTGCCCTAGGCGGGACATGCCCAATCTCCTGGGTTAAACCCTGCTTGGACTGTTAGTGACCCCAGTAGCGGTTATCTTAATTGCATGGGGAAGTTGCATGTTAAGGAGCAGTCCCAAATTTATAAAAGCTTTTGTCCCCACACCCAGAAAGGGGAGGATATCCACCTTAGGGCTTTCTTGATGGAGTCTGCCCTTTGCCCAGTTTCCAAGCTTTCCAAGCAGTTTGCACTGAGTACTTCGGCCTCCATGCACAGCTCTCTACTGGAACTTGGCTCTTGCCAGAACTGTTAACCATTGTCAGTGCTGAAGGAGGCCAAGAAGCATTTCATGGCACTGAGCAAAAAGTCCCTGGGGTCATCTATCAAGAGACCTGAGCCTGACTGCCAGGTCATGCTGCAGCCATGCAATAGTGCCTTCCTGGCTCTTAGCCTCTTTAAAGGCCCTCCACTGACTCCTGGGAGCAGTGTGAGACCCACACCTCTGCCTGCACGTTGGCATCCCAAGCTCCACAGATGCAGAGCATGCACAGGTCTCTGATGTCCTCTGTGCCATAGGACCTGGCTAACTCTCCCCAGGAGGGTCAGCTTGCCATTAGTCCCCTTACGAGGCAAGTTACTTGAGAAGACGTTGATCTTTGCTGCTGCATGGGGAATCCCAGGGCAGAATCCCATTTGCATCATTGGTTGTGCAGACTGATATCCAGATCCTCTTGGTGGTGCTCACTGACACAGGGTTGACATTCTCCCTACTATTCCCACCTTGCTCACTCTCTCGCCAGCCATTCTAAAGGCATCTTCCAATTGTTAGTGCAGTGGGAACATTCCCCACTTCTCCTCGGCACTGGTCTCCCCAGCAGTCACTGTCATTGTTCCCTCTTATCTTTTCCATCCATCTGCAGAATAAAATGTATCTGCACCAAGGCATGTATAAATGTACACCCCCAAAAGAAAGAGAACATAACTGAGGGTTCTTTGCTAATCAGTTGGGCGGCATTTGAATCTCTTCTGAGTAGCTGCACAGGCATGCAGCTTACAGGGTACACTGATCAGTTATGTCTGATCAAGAGTTGCCATTAGCCATGATCAGTAAGCAAACATGGGCATTGATAGTGCCTCTCCGGTCACCTGAAGAAGGTTCCTCTGGAGTGGAGATCCGGTTCAGCCTATCGCCCAGGTCCCATTAGCATGATCGGGCACTGGAGCCTACTCCTCAACTGCAGCGCCTCAGTGATGGCATGGCCAGTGACTGGAATATGAGGGGCATGCCAGTTGTAATGTCTCCTTCTTTCACACTTTTCAGTGGCCACATCAGAACAGCAGTTGGTGGCTCCACTGCGTCTGGTATGGGAAGTCAGAGTGGAGGAATCTGTGCGCATCTCTAAGCCGCCACCTCCATCCGTGGCTGGTGCCCCAGCACCTTCACCAGCAATCCAGTCTTCCTCACCGTGGGATGAGGTGGTCATGGGACCTTCCCCGGCTAGCCTGCTGGATTACTTTTGGGAGCCTCCAGCCCTTCTCCAGCACTTGGCTGAGAACTGGAGGATCAAGCTACAGGAGTTGGCAGAGCAAGAAGATTCTTTATGTTCTCTTGGCCATTACATGCACCTGGATCATCCTGCCTGTATGTGGTGGGGTCCTGGTAACAGCCAAGGTGTGGTGGAAGACCACCTTCTCTATCCCTCCAACGTCAAAATGGGCAGAGAAAAAATAATTTTTCTTTTAGTGATTGTTCTTGTCCATTCCCATCATTTGTGAACACACAGAGTGCACAGTGGCCAGAGAGATTTTTTTTTTCCACTTAGCAGCCCATTGGGTGAGCTGTGGAGCTCTCTGAAGTGACACCTTCGTGGAGTTGAATATAGGTTCCTGCTGGCATGACAGCTGCGTTGCTAAGTAGGGGTGAGTGAGAATGCTTTGCTGGAGTCTTAACAGGTTCTGCTGGGCAGCTGGAAACTCTCTACTAAGAATACTGGACTCAATTTCTTCAGTGATTTAGATAATGGCACAGAGGGTACACGTATAAGGTTTGCAGCTTGTACCAAGCTGGCAGGAGTTGCAAATGTGTTGGACAATAGGGTCACAATTCAAAATTATCTGGACACACTGGAGAAAAGGTCCGACTAGCAGAAGAAACTCTGTAAGAACTTGTAACTCCCAGACACAAATTTGTCCGGTGTCAGTTTCCCTGAGACCCAAGAAAAAAAATTCACTACCACCACCCAAGTGTAATTAAAAATAAATAAATAAATCCTTTTCCATGGAAGAGATCTCTTGGGAATAGCCTCCTTGAGGCAAAGCTCTCCCCCCATCCCAACCTCGGTTTTGTTTGGAGTTGGGAAAATAGAGGGAATCCACAGAGAACAATGGGACTGTGCTCCTCCCAGGTAATGTAGGCACGTAAGTTTAAGGACATAAAAATCAAGCAATACCAGTTAATCAAAATAAAAAGGAAAACACTGTTATCAAACAAGACTACTGTTGCAAGCATAGTATTGTGTGTTAAACAGCCATGGAGTGAAGTAGACTCAGGGAGAATCACTGGGTTATAATCCTTCATTACAAGAGACAAAACAATTAACCAGCTTAGACAGGATGTCTAAACCCCCAAACAAGGAAAACAATAAAACTTGACGGACTATTTAAACTTTTCCCTCTTTCAAGGAGTCCTTTCCTGGGAGAGCCATCTCCCTTGTTACCTGAGGAAAACTAATCTCAAAACAAAAGAAGAGCAAAGCGGGGGGGGGGGAACCCCTCTTGGTTTGAAATTCCTATCCGCTTTTCATTGGCTGAATGTCTAATGCCCCCTTCCTCAGGTGCATTTCCATAGTTGCTTAACCCTTTTCTGACTCTCCCGGTAAGTCAGACTGTCCTTAGCAGCTCCTATTCATGACAGCTGGTCTTCACCCTTCCCATGACAGTGTCATTTCTAAAAGGTCTGGAGCATCTTTACCTGCATATCTGCAACCCCATTCCCTCTTGGGACCTGCATCTTGTGCTGTCAGGGCTACTGGATCCTCGCTTCAAACCCGTCGCTTCCTGCTCCTTTCTGCTTCTATCCTGGAAGATCTCCTTGGTTGCTGTAAGTTTGACTATAGGGCGTCCAAGCCCAGGGCACTCACTTTAGAATCACCTGGCATGGTCTTCTATAAGGACAAGGTACAATTGCGTCCTCACCTGGCCTTTCTGCTTAAGCTCATCTCCCAGTTCCACGTTGGTCAAGTCATTAACTTACCAGTCCTTTGTCCAGAGTCTCATGCAATGGGGGAGGAGTGCATGCTACATACCCTGGGCATCAAGACAGGTACTGACCTTCTATATATATATATAGAACAAAGCAGTACCATAAATCAGCATAGTTGTTTATTGCTGCCACTGACGGGATAAATGGTGTCAACCCAGAGAATCTCATGTTGCCTCATGGCTTGCATTGTCTACTGCTGGCTGGCAAAGGTGCTCTCATCAGCAATTTCGACGACTCATTCAGTTAGGCACAGGTGTCATCAGTAGCCTTGCTGGTGCATGTGCCAATCCAAAGGATCTGTCGGGCCGCCACTTGGTCATGCGTCCACACGTTTGCATCACACTATACACTTAACCCAGCAAGCTGAAGATAACACTGGCTTTGGCAGAGCAGTGCTTCAAGCTGCAAGACTGTGAACTCTGAGCCCATCTCCGCAGGTACTGCTTGTGAGCCACCTACGTGTCTTAACTGCTGTTCTTTGAGATGTGTTACTCATGTCCATTCTATTACCCACCATCCTGCCCGCATTGTTGGCAAGAAGGAACTGAGAGGGTATAGGGCTGACAGTGCCTGATATATTGTGGCTTGAGTGCGGCATTCTAGATTGCACCAAAGCTGGCCCTACAGGTACCACTAAGACAAATTTCTGACAGCCGGGCATGTGGGAGTGCACACTGCTAGAATGCAATGGACATGAGCAACACCTCTCAAAGATCAAGAATTACAAAAGGTAGGTAACCTTTTTTTTTTTTTTTTTTTAAATACTCCCCATTGGAGTAGAGGTCTCCCTCCTAACTGTGGTGTCTGTTTAGATATCCTGGGACTTGATTAAATGTTACATTATTTGCCTGCCACTTTAGATTTGAATATTACATTCTTCAGTCTGATACACAACAGTCTTAGTATTTGATAACCAGATTAATAACAATAGATTAAATGGATGCGAGTGTTAAAATATTTCGATAACATTTGAGACTTGTCAAATATTGAATCGTAAAAAGAGAATTGAGGAATACAGAAAACATTATTGTGTAATACACCTTTCTGTTTCCTTTTCATCTAATATTCACTGTCTTAATTACCCATGGAACGGCTTATGTCTTGAATGAAGAAAAAAGTTTTTGTTTTTTTTAATAATTTTTCTTTTCTGATTGTTTATGAATAAGTATCTCCACCCTGATTTGATTGTACCCACTCTTTGGCCAGTCCAGTGCTTTCACCACAGACTGTACAATACTGTCTCTTGATTTAAACAGTCCTCCTCGGAGGGGGAGGGGGGCCATAGTCCATTAGCACTTGTATTGTAATCCTTGTTTTTCGTGATTGTTAAATTCTCCTTCAGATATGCTTTGTGCTGATACTGATCTTACTTTCTGGCAGTTCATAACCCTAAAGATACATGTCTTTAAATATACATGAATGCCAATATACTGGCTTCCCTGTTCCAAATACATGATCATAAGTCACTTCTTCTCTTTCACTTTTAATGACGGACTGAAGATTCTGTGGGTAATGGTTATCTGTCTTGAATTGATATTTTTGTGTCTTTAAGATGGCTTTTTTAATCCACAGATGACTCCAATGATATGTGGGAAGATCGAGAAGATGAAGAGGATGAAGATGACGGTTTAGCTGGACAACTTTTATCAGATATTCTTTCCACAAACAAATATGGTAATCAGAAGTGTTACATTCATTCTTCAGAAGATCAACCTGAGTAAAGCATTTGCAGCTCTGAAAGTTACATTTCTCCTGACAATTATTCGATATATAGTTAGGAGGGCAGGGAAATAGCCTGGAATGGAAGACTAGGGTTTGATTTGGAGAAAGGAAAGAGTTAACAATACATCCTGGACCAGACACTGTTCATAGGCTAGAAGATAAGAAACACAGCACCTTTTGAGTCTCAGGGTTTTCTTGGCTTAAAAAACTACTACATCACAGTTGTCACTGCAGTGCCTCATCATAGATAGTCTCAGGCTACATCTACAGTGCCTATGCAAATGAAGCATGAATTAGCATATTGCTATGCTTCATTTGCATAATTTATCCAAGCCGGTTTTGCCCAAAAATGAGCAGAGTGGATGGGGGTTTTATTGCGCAAAAACCCCATTTTTCACAAGATCCTTATGCCTCTCCCAGATCCTTATGCTACTTGAAGTCTTGTCTCAGCTGTGAGTGATTAAGGCTTCTGCACCTCCTTGTTCTGTCATTCTTCACTGGCCTTAGCCCATTTAAAATAAAAATTGCTGGTTTCTTTTAAATGGAATTTTTATCCAACATGACACTTCTGAGCTCCATTGAAATCTGTGGATCTCCTGGAGTTAGTCAGAGGCCTAGCAGGATGCACCATTTAAATGATAGTCTCCTCTCTCACTATAAACACTTGTGCTTTTGTGTTGACAGATGAGGATTACTATGATGATGATGAAGAGGATGATCCAGATGCATTAAAGGACCCTCTTTATCAAATAGATCTACAGGTGATGTATTTGAATGAGTTTTGCAATCTGATTCCCATTGCCTATTAGTTCTAGTTATTCATTATATCACAATGTGGAGCCCCTGAGCACTGCGAGGAGAGTACATTCAGAATTTTTATTTGGTTCACTGGTACTACTCTGGAAGTACCAAAGGATTTATATTATCATTATTATTTGTATTGCTATAGCACCTAGGCATGATGCAAGATCCTATTGTTCTGGGTGCTTTGCAAACAAACAGCCCCTGCCCCAAAGAGCTTCCAATATACATGACAAGAGACAACAGATGGATACAGACAGGAGCATGAGGAAATAATGGTCAGCAAGGTGAACAGTGGTTTCAGCACATCAACAGCATAACTCTGTCATTAGGGCAAAGGAGAGTGTTTAGGAGGGATTAAAGGAGGCTGAGGTAGTTTTGCAGATGTTATGGGAAATGCCTCCCGGGTGAGAAGGCAGCATGGAAGAAAACACCAAGACTCTTGTTTGAAAATTTAACCAGTGGGCCATGGAGGCTGCATGAGTCAGCTGGACACAAACAATCACAGCTTGATAGCAATTGAGAGATGAGGAATGTAGGAATAAAGTCCCTGAAAGTGAAGACCGGCAGTTCACATTTGGTGCGGTAGAAAAGGGGGGAGCAGTGGAGAGACTCAGAGGGGTGACGTGGTAAAAGCAACAAGCAAGGAAAAGGTGCTTTCTGTGACTTATCTGTGCTGTGGGAATGACCTACAACTTAGAAATGCATTTTTTTATGAAAGATAGAAATTGATTGGGAGTGACTAGCCCTTGTTATAGCATGTAGGATGTATCCAGGGGAGCGACTGTCACACTGGCATAGTTTGTGTCTGAAGCTTTGTTAGGGGTCTCTGCAGCTCCTCAACTTTCTCTGACTTAATTATCCTAAATAACTGTCATCTAAAAATTCTCCCAGTTCACTCTCACCCCCTTTTTCTCGTTTGATTGGTTATACATTGGGCCTATTGTGAAACTTGGAGGCACTCTGCTATTAGCCTTCATGTTTGATTCATGACAGTACTTTGCCTCTTGCCCCGACTGCTTAGTTTCTTTAATAGCCTGTTAAGATGGACCTTATCAAAGAAGAAGTTTAAACTGATTCATAGATTCTAACATCCAAAAGGACCTTTATCATCATTTAATCTGACCTGTATAACAGGCCACAGGACTTCTATGAATTAATTCCTGTTTGACCTAGAGCAGTGGTCCCCAACCTTTTGGGGCTGCTCGGAGCCCAGAAGCGGGACTGCGCATGCGCTGTGCGCTTGGAGGCAGGGCCGTGCATGCGCCTAGGGCGCAAGAATGGCTCGGGCTGACCCTGGTCACTAGGCGGGTACACATAAATACCCTGGTGGGCGCCATGGTGCTGTCAGGCACCGCGTTGGGGACCACTGACCTAGAGTATCCTTTTTGGAAGAACATTTAAAAGTTTTTAGTAATCGAGTCCACCACAACCAGTGCTTAATTTGTTTAAAAAAAAAAAAAAAAAAAAGCCTGGTCTCAAGTATTAAAAATGGTGTCTTCTGCACAGCATGATCTCATAATCATTGTGAATGTGGGTCATGCCTTGCACGCCACCGACAGAAAACATGCCAGGGCTGAGCACCAGCATGTAAAAGAAAGCAAGGCACAGATTAAGCTCTGACCACAATCCTAGGTAAGTTATTTTAGTGGATAATTACTTTCATTGTTAAAAATTTGTTCCTTATTTCTAGTCTAAATTTGTCCAGCTTCAACTTTCAGCCATTGAATTTAGTTATACCAATCCCATAAACAAAGGTTTATCTTCTGTTACCAAATTTCTATTCCTCCCGCCAACTAATTCTTTTAGAAGTTAGTTTGACATGTTTAGAGAATTTTGATAAATTAGTAAGAAGCAATCTTCCTTGGCATAGTATTATATTCCAAATGTTTATTCTTTTATTTATCATTTAAATCAATTTACCAGGAACAGAGGTAAGACTTTACACCAAACGTTACCCTTAGACTTACACGCGCACGCACACCCGTCACCAAAAAATCTTCCACATACATTTGAAATGGAAATAGTTGGAAATCTGTGGCTAAGGATAAAAGATGTTTTTAAAAAGAAATGTCATAATAGAGGTCTGCTATCAACCACTTAACCAGGAAGAAGAGTGAATGAAGGTCTTTTTAAAAAAAAAAAATACAAAAAACTAAGTTATTTTAAGTATGAGACTTGGTATTGATGAGGGACTTCAGCTATCCAGACATTTCTTGGGAAAATAATACAGCTATTATAATGCAACTAGGGGAGAGACTGATCTAGATTTGATTTTGAGCAATAGGAAGGAACTGGTTCAGAATTTGAAAGTGGAATGCAATCTGGATAAAAGTGATCATAAAATGACAGTCCATGATTATAAGGAATGGAAAGAGGGAAACCCGCAGAATAATTAAAATTGATTTTTATGAAGACATACTTGCAAACTCAGGGAGCTGGTAGGGAAGATCCCAAGGGAAGCAAGCCTTAGGAAGAAAATGGAAGAGTTGGCAGTCAAAAAGATAGGTAGCAAGCCTTGAGACCACCCTGGCTTAATCAGGAGATCTTCAGTGGTCTAAAACTCAAGAGTTCTACAAAAGTGAGAACTAGGTGAAATTCTGAAGATGAATTAAAAAAACCCCACAAATACGTAGTTAGAAAAAACAAGGCACAAAATGAGATTAAACTAAATAGTAAGAGAGGGTAAGCGAGAACATTTCAAAAATACATGAGAAGCAAGAGGAAGATCAAGGACAAAGTAAGCATGTTGCTCAGTTTCACAGGTGGGAGAGGAGGGGTCGAGGAATAATAGAAAATGTAGAAATAGTGTAAGTATTATGAGCCTTTTTTATTTTTACCAGAAAAGAATCGGATCAAATACCAATGAAAATTAGGTAGGATTCAAGACTAAAATAGGAAAAGAACAAGTTAAAAATTAGTTGGACCAATTAGATGTCTTCAAGTTGAGACAGAAAATATCATATTGCATATATGCATAAATACATGATACACCCTAGGGATGTTAAATATCAGTTAATTAAATAGTCAAGTAACCTCATTTATTCTTATTGGTTAATCAACTATTCTATAATTCCAGTACAATCTGGCATCACTCTTGAGGAGCCCTCTGACACTCTGTGCTGCTGCCTCTGCCTCGGGATGTCAGGTGGGAGCTGGTCTGTGAGGGGAACCAGTTGAAAAACCAAGACACACCAAGACCGGCTGTCGCCCTGTGCTACTGTCTCTGATAAAGAGGCAGCAGCCACTGTTTTGGAGGGTGGGTCTTAGCTCCCAGACCCAGTGCGTGCCAGAATTCAGACAGACTGCCTGCCCACCTAGCTCCTAATATGCTTTAAAAGCAGAGCCACTGCAGGGGTAAGTCCCAGACCCATCTCAAGACAGGGCTCAGCCAGGCTGCTGGCCAGCCTGCTAAAAAATTTAGGGAAATGCATGTAGTCTATAGCATTAGCCCATAAGCTTTTGCTTATCGGTTAATTGGTTAATCGACTACACTATTATATCCCTAATATACCCACTTCTTTAATGTGTGCAGGTGTAGTTGCCCTGTCTAAAAAAAAATTTAGAATTGGAAAAGGTTCAGAAAAAGGCAACAGAAATAATTAGGGAGATGGAACAGTTTCCATGTGAGGAGAGATTAATGAGATGGGGACTTTTCAGCTTGGAAAAAACTCAAGGGGGACATGAGAGATTTTTGAGATCATGACTGGTGTGGAGAGAGTAATGAAGAGTTATTTACTCAGAATACAAGAACTTATGGGGTCACTAAATGAAATTAATGGCATCTGCTTTAAAACAAAGTGTTTCTTCATACAATTGTGTTGAACTGTGGAAATCTTTGCCAGAGTATTCTGAAGGCCAAGAGTGCTTATTTTTTAAAAAAAAAACCACTAGCTAAATTCATGGAGGATAGGTTCATCAATGGATATTAACCAGGATCGACAGGAACAGCCTCTGTCAGAAGCTGGTAATGAGTGACGGGATGAATCACTTGATTCCCTGTTCTGTTCATTCCCTCTGCGGTACCCAATGTTGGTTACTGTCAGAAGACAGGACACTGGGCTGTGTGGACCTTTGGTCTGACCCAGTATGGCCATTCTTATGGCCGAGTCAGCAGAGCCTGATGAAATTTGTCCTAGAATACTCAAGGAGCTGACTTAGAAGATAAGCCACCAGTAATTATCTTTGCAACTTATGGAAGATAGGAGAGGTGTGAGTCTGTGATGTTTCATATTTATTACCAGACAAGGCCAAGTTTGCTTAATTAGTGCAGTGCTTGGGTGTTATGGCCTAAATAAACCATAGGGCTTTATGCTGAACCAAGAGAAGATATATTACATAACCGTCTTAATGACTTGTCACAATGTATATGTGAAATGGGTCAAAATTAAAGCTGTGCAGACCACCTAAGTTTCAGGCATTTCCTGATTTTTAGTGCTTGACTTTGCCACTTAACACTTTTTTTTTCAGAAAAAAAACAACAAATGGTCTGGAAGCACTTTATAGACTAACAAAACATGATTGTAGATGGTATCTTGAGCTTTCGTGGGCACAGCCCACTTCTTCCGAATTTCCTAGTTTAAAAGAACAAATAAGTTCTAGCACATGCAAATCTGAGGCATTTCAACTTCTTTTAAAAAAAAATCCAGTTAAATAACATTGAAATTGCTGCAAAAGCACATGGGGACTGAATTGAGGCTGTGTAGGAATCTTAATTTTGGCATTTCCCGACTCTTGAATACACGACTTTGCAACCTTACCATTCTTTTTTGGAGTTTCTGATTAAAAAAAAAAAAAATCCATCACATGAAACCGTATTCAGTCCTGCTTTGAGCATTAGCAGGGTTTTGACCATGTACCATACCAACTGTGTTAAGGGAGTAACTGATAGCAGTAGCATGCTGCCATCCTCTGTGTGGCCAGCGGGTTTCACCAGGTTTTGCCACGAGGAAAGGGAAGTATAAACTGTGGAGTCCCAGGTTCCTTCAGTTTCTACAAAGGAGTGTGCCTTTCTGCCCTGCTACCACCTTTAACACTGTCTCTGTGCTCCTGTCTACCCCATCTCTACCTCCTCTGCACCTATCGTGTCCTGCTTTTCTGCCTGCTTTTATCCTTCCAACTGTTGTCCTCTTCCCTCCGTCTACTGTAACCTCCTTTCACCACGTTTCCCCTTATTCCTCAGCCCTCTGCGGCAGCCTGTTTTCTTCTGACTTCTGGTGAGGGGATGAACAATGTGAAATTTTCATTACGGAAAAACTAAGCATGTATTTAAGAAGGAAACTGCTGGACTAAAGTGTATTAAGTTATGTCATAGTTTGTCAGGGAACAACAGAAGCTTTGTCATTTGTGACTTTTTGAACTAGCTGTGACACAATACATTCTGCTACAGGGAAGTCCTGGGTTGTGGGGAGATGGAGTGAGTAATCAGTCAGAATCTAGGAAACAGATTGTAATAATGCTTCTTTCCACTGCAGAGCGTACTCATAGACACCTCCCAATGCTCTGTCTTGAGTAAATGATCTGACTGGCTCTGTGTTCCCTGACCTATGCCTTGGTTAGAGCTTGGGAACCCCATTTGGCTTGGTCTGTTTGGCATGTACTTAGACCATACTGCATTAGGCATCTGTCTTATCAGCTGAGCACAGTATCCCTTTCCCCTCCACTCTTCGTTTGTGCTCGTTCACTTTGTCTTCTCTCACATTATGCAATTGTAATGTCCAAAGTAAAGCAATGATAGATGTATTGAAATAT
Source organism: Pelodiscus sinensis (assembly GCF_052426305.1). Lineage (NCBI taxonomy): Eukaryota > Metazoa > Chordata > Testudines > Trionychidae > Pelodiscus > Pelodiscus sinensis. The sequence goes on along the minus strand of NC_143078.1, from coordinate 16,951,679 downwards.
GTTAACTATGTCCTTTGTCATCTACCTTCTAGGCTTATCTCACTGATTTCCTCTGTCAGTTTGCACAGCAGCCTTGCTATGCAATGTTCTCAGACCATCTCAATGAGAATGAGAGAAGAGTGCTTCAGGCCATTGGCATATGAACTGTATTGACATAGCTGGACAATATTTTTCTAGCTTATTCCATGTTTTGTGATTAAACATGAAACTTTTTCCAGTGTTCACCTGTTACAGATGTGATCTTCCTCATCCCGAAGTATTGAGCTTTGTCTTACCATGACTCTGTAAAGGGAAGGATTATTGAGAACACCGAAGACAAGACTGAGCTTTGCACTCTATCACCAGGGGAACACTTTTGTTTTCCACCAAAACAACAAAAAACAAAAAAACACCTTTCCAGGAGGTCCTTAAAATAATGTGTCCTTAAATATTTTTTAAAAACTTTATATTTGCCTCTGAAGAGGCATATAACTGAGTTTCACACAACACAGTTGGACAAAATGAGAGCGGAATCAGGTCTTTTGTAGGTTGCTTGGATGTATTTTGAGACTTTGAAAGTTTTGTTTTTCTTCGCACTTGCATAACACTTAACAGGGTAAAATGTTGATCTTACCATGTGACTTTTCTATAAAACTACAGACACTTTTATCAAAGAGATGCCTAAACAATATGGACTCTGTTTACAAGAATTTGGATTGGAAGCTGTAATAAAACTAAATGAACATCTTGTTTCGTATTGTGGGTGGGAGTTTCTATCTAGTCTTTAACTTTGCAACTTTGCGAAAGCTTTTGTATGCACATGCTGACAGGAAGCTACCACTTCAGTCTTAATTCTGGTGGAATGTGGCTACTGAAGACTGGTTTTACTCAATACAAACCATCATAATTGTTTAGGGAGAAAATACATGTAACTTCTTTATTCCATAAAACTGGTTCTCTGAAATACTTCACTACTTCCTTCACACTACTGAGATGTATATGAAGTGGGCAAGCTATAGTCCACAAATTAGTATGTGTATTTTTATAGGATGGTAAAATAACATTACAGACTTATTTATGCAAATATACAGAGCAATGTATCTCATAAAACTTCTTTGCCTATTGTTCCCTATTGGGGAAAACGAAGATAAAAGTACTAAAATATATCCTAGCATGAACAGATTCATAGAAGGAAATAATTAAATTTTTTACACATTTGCCCGTTAAAGCTTCTCCTTTAATTGTTCCCTAGAGACTATTCACCTGGTTTGCTATTGGCCCTCTAGGCAGGAGGGGAAACCTGTAACTGCCTCTGCAGCTTTCATATCTTTTTAGGCAGAATGAGAACCATTTTCCTGTATGGTCCATCAGTTAACTCTCTTCTGTTGGTCTTTTAGTTTGGGAGGTGGGAGTTATAAAGGAACCTAGTACAAGGCCGTACGTCTTCACAAAGCTTGTATGACCTCAAGCCCTGCTGAACTTACTAAGATGTGGCTCTTCTTTTCCTCAGCTGAAATAAAAATTAACTCTCCTTTTTAGTAACCCAGGGAAAGCTGATGCTCCTAGTTTATTTGTTAATGTTAACATTTAAAAAAATGCAACAGGACTGCCCCGACCTTCCTGAAGCAATGATGGAAGGAGAAGAGACACTACATTCTGTCATTGCATGTGAATGGAGTAAAAAGGGTTGAGTGCTGTAGGATATCTTCTGCAATATCTGACTTGTGTGCCAAACTTGCTTTCTCAGTCTCTCTCTCTCTCTCTGAAATCCTGAGGTTAACTGTGCTGAAGAATCAGATGGTTCTTTCCTGAAATTAGTAATAGAAGATACATAATGCTGTAGCATTTCTTTAGCATGATAGCTGATGAAGTTTTGCTCCTGAATGTTAAGAGGGCCTGTTGTAAAACACTGGTGCCCTGGTGCTGAAAATGTAAGGCATATCTCAACCACACGGAATGCAGGAAGGAGCCATCAGATATTGCTTGATGATATCCCATACACTGGAAACAGGGCTCTAAAATAGTCATGCACACTTCCAGGTAAGTGAAGGGCCAGATGTTTGAGGGTAGCAGTGTGTTTTGTGGCATGGAAATGAAGTATGTTAACTAACGAGTAATATACTAGTTGAGAAGATGATAGAATTTCCATTGACTTAGTCCATAGGCACTTCCACATTCTTTCTTTGAAATGTACAAGAGCCCCAAGAGGGGCTCTTGTACATTTCAAAGGAGGAATGCAGAACTGGGTGTGCAGCCCAAGGCCTGCAGGAAGTCCTGCTGACTCTGGGCTCCATGAGGGTGCTTACCCTTTGAAATGCACAAGAGCAGTGCGCCAGCTTTGAAATGTACAAGAGTCCCCAGCAGGGGGCTCCTGTGTATTTCAAAGCAGAAACACCTGCCTGGGGTCAGCGGGGGACTCAGTCTCCCACTGACCCCAGGCACCATGCTGTGCTCCCAGTTTGAAATGACATGTGGAGCCTGGAGTCAGCTGGGGACCCCAGGATCTGCACAGCATTCCCTAGAACCCGGGATCAGCTGACCCCAGGCTCTGCATGCTTTGAAATGCTGTGCTGGCGCCCGGGATCAGTCCCTAGCTGATCCTGGGCTCTGCTGGCATTTCAGAGTGGCAGTGCTGCATGGAGCCTGGGATCAGCAAGGGAGTCTCCAGCTGACCCCAGGCTCCATGTGGGGTTGCCATTCTGAAACACCGGCGTTTCAAAGGGGTAGCACCACATGGAGCCTGGGCGTGGGCTCCATGTGAGGCTGCCACTTTGAAGTTACCTTCTCTTCTCTCTCCCTTGTTGCCCCTACCTGTAGAGGCAGCAGGGGAGGGGGAATTGACTAGTCCTTTACATCTTCATAGTTGTTAAACTTATTTCTGGTTTATAATCCAGTTTGTAACTTCTAATTTATGCTAGAAATGTGGTCTAACATAAATCTCTAATGTCCTCTACAGTGCTGTGGGGGAGGGCATTAGAACAGCCTGCCCACCTCCAAGGTTTTCCAGTAAAGCCTGTGGTATGGGGCTTATTCTGGGTCTAAGTGTAACTGGGGATTTGGGGTAGGAAGGAAAAAAACTAAATGCTCCAGTGTCTGTCCCTTTGAGCTGTAATAAGGCAGTGCATTCAGTTCTGGGCACCAATGTACTGATGGACAACAGGGCTCTTGTAGGAGAGTGACAGAAATGATCCGGGGCTGTGTTAGGAGGGAATGACCAGAAAAGGTACATAGATACCTGTTAGCTGATTGATGCCTAGGGAGAGAGAGCACAAGTAGGATTGTTGAATATGGCAAAGCATGGGGGGAGGAAAATCATTAGGAATAACTGAATTCACTTAAGAAAAGGAGGGAAACACTTAGGTAGTAGATGAGGAAAAATTTTGTGTACCTGCCATGCTATAGTGACTAATCTCCAGGTGGGTGGTGGTCTGGGAATGAGGACCGGTCTGAGTTCCAGTCTTTCCCAGCCCTACTGGACTATCGGGGTTGGGAGAGATTTTGCTGGAGCCGTGTTTGTGTAGGAATAGCTATTGCTTCAGAACTGGTTGGATACCAGGGTGCTCCAGGGTTGGGGTTGCAGTAAGCAGGGGCGCTACCTTTCCATGGAAATCACCTAGATTTCAGATCTTGAAATAAATTCCCAGACCGTCCAGTATTTGAGCTTTCTGGTTGGGAAACAAATTGAGAAAATAGAAATGTCCGGTATTTTCTAAATTAGATGCCCTGTAGATTGTGATGTCAGGGCAAGTGCGTCGGGTATTTTTGTTTAAACCATGTGACAACCCTATTCCCAAATGTGTTGGGGGAAGGGTCTGAAAGCAGCGCGGCCAGCTGGCGCCGTTCTACCTGGGCCTGGTAACACGCTCTTGTTCCAAACGCCACCTGAGCGCCCCAGGAATTCCCTGGCTCCAGCCCGCCAGTCCCTGCACCTGCCTGGCGTGGCGCGTGGGGGGAGGCCCCTAGCCCACGTGTGCCGATGCCCCGCCCCCTCCCCAAGTGTCCGGGAGCCAGCAGCCTCTGTCTGTCGCCCAAGACGCGGGGCATGCTGGGAGTTGCAGTCTCTTGGTGGCGCGGGGCACGCTGGACCGCCGGCGCTACTGCGCATGCGCCGGGCTGTGGGTCCGGGCCTTCCTGATGGCGATGGCGGCGGTCGGGGTCCCCTCCGTGGCGGGGCCCGGGAGCTCCAAGGTGGCGCCCAGCGTGGACTTTGACCACAGCTGCTCGGACAGCGTGGAGTATCTGACCCTCAACTTCGGGCCCTTCGAGACCGTGCACCGCTGGCGCCGCCTGCCGCCGTGCGACGAGTTCGTGGGGGCCAGGTGAGGCGGCGGAGGAGCGCGCGCCGGGCGGGACGGCGCCGAGGGGCCAGGGACTGAGGGGGCGGGGCTGGCGCTGAGGGGCCAGGGACTGAGGGGGCGGGGCTGGCGCTGAGGGGCCAGGGACTGAGGGGGCGGGGCTGGAGCTGAGGGGCCAGGGAAGAGGGGCGGGGCTGGGGCTGGCGCTGAGGGGCCAGAGACTGAGGGGGCGGGGCTGGAGCTGAGGGGCCAGGGAAGATGGGCGGGGCTGGGGCTGGCGCTGAGGGGCCAGGGACTGAGGGGGCGGGGCTGGTGCTGAGGGGCCAGGGACTGAGGGGGCGGGGCTGGAGCTGAGGGGCCAGGGAAGAGGGGCGGGGCTGGGGCTGGCGCTGAGGGGCCAGGGACTGAGGGGGCGGGGCTGGCGCTGAGGGGCCAGGGACTGAGGGGGCGGGGCTGGCGCTGAGGGGCCAGGGAAGAGGGGCGGGGCTGGGGCTGGTGCTGAGGGGCCAGGGAAGAGGGGCGGGGCTGGGGCTGGCGCTGAGGGGCCAGGGACTGAGGGGGCGGGGCTGGAGCTGAGGGGCCAGGGAAGAGGGGCGGGGCTGGGGCTGGCGCTGAGGGGCCAGGGACTGAGGGGGCGGGGCTGGTGCTGAGGGGCCAGGGAAGAGGGGCGGGGCTGAAGGGTCTTGGGAGAGCGGCTGGGTCAGGGTGGCGACTCCCCATACCGGTGTCTGACAGACTCTCTCTCTCTCAGGCGCAGTAAACACACTGTGGTTGCCTATCGGGATGCCATCTATGTGTTTGGTGGTGATAATGGGTAAGTGTTCCTGCCTTGGCTGGCCCCAGTAATGTTGGTGCCAGGCAGCTTCCCTGCTGGTCCTGCTCCTGTCACGCTTGTTAATGTTAGATGGAGGCTGTGCAGCCACTGAGCTTTAGACTGAACATTCTGTAGAGTGGACATGCAGGTTGTATTGACAACCCACAATTCTATTGTTACTAGGGTTTGGGACTTTTTAAGTGATTCTGTACCTGTGGCTACTCTGTGACACTTGTATTATAGCAGCATCCTACTCAGCTGTTTACTGTCACCATCTAGCCCTTTCAGTTGCAGACAAGGCACTCTTATTCAGTCCTTTGTCCCCTCAAGATTAGGTGTCAAAGGTGCTGCACTTCAAACCAGTCTGATCCTATGCTTGTGCAGAATTGAGCAGGCTTCCTCACTAGAAGTATGAGACACTAGTACTTTGGGCTCTTCACTGGTTATCTGTTTGTCTCCTGGTCTAGCTTATAAGGTGATTATGATTTCTAAAGCTTATCTGAAAGAGTGCTTCTCTCCATCAGTCATACTGCCAGGTCAGCAGGAGCTGGAACCCTCCTCTTTTAGCTCTCCCTTAAAAGAAGGGTCAGAGGCTATCAGGGAATTCTCAGTGAAGTGTCTGAGGCTCTCTTGTTTCCTCACATTGGTCTGAAATAGGCTGAATGTAGTGATCTTTGTGGTAGGGATGTGAAAGATTCATTGGCAAGCATCACCCTTAAAAGCTGATGCTTACTGGTTCTGATTAACTGGTGGGGCCTGGAATAAGGCATGCTAGTGACTAATCATCTAGTCGACTGACCAATAAGCAGGAGCTTATCGATTAGAATTATTCATTAATCGCATCCCCCCCAGCTGGTGCTCTGCATTGCACAGCCTGGGGAAGCCATTTGTGAAGGAGCTGAGTTGGTCCCTGCTCCACGCATTTTTTTTTTCATTTTTCAGCACACACCAGCGCTAGCTGCCGCTCTGCATTGCCCGGTCTAAGGAAGCCACTCAGTCGGTCCCTGCTCCACTCATTTCTTTTCATTCAGCCGTGTGTGTGTGTGTGTGTGTGTGTGTGTGTGTGTGGTTTAAGAATGTTAAATATCGGTTAATTTACTAGTCAAGTAGTCGATGGAATTTCCATCCACTTGTCGATAGGCACTTCTATGTTCCTCCTTTGAAAATCCCAGCTGACCTGGGGCTCCATGCAGTGCTGCCGCTTTGAAACACTATACCAGGTCAGCTGTGCAACACTGCCTTTGAAGTACCTCCTCTTCCTTCTCCTTTTGCTGCCTCTATCCAATAGAGGCAGCAAGGGGGCGGGGAATCGATTAGTCAACTCAACTATCCGTTAAGCATTTGCTTATTGGATAGTCAACTAGTCGACTAGTCCTTAACATCCTTAGTGTGGTGATGAATGAAAAGAAATGCTTGGAACAGGGACCGACTCAGCGCCTTCGCTGATGGCTTCCCTAAGCTGTGCAGTGCAGAGCAGCAGCTGAGAAGGTTATGCTGTGAACTGGCATTAGCCAAACTGAGTGCTGGTATTGCCTAACCCTTCTCGACTAGTCGACAGAAAATCTGTTGACTAATCAATTAGAAAAGTAATCACAGGGGGCTGCTCTAGTCCTGAGGAGCATGATGAGGACAGAGGCTGCTCTGGGAATACGGAGCTTCCTCTGTCTGCATCAGGTCCGGGTGCATCGCAGGCAGAACCTGCTGCAAGAATCCAGCTGTCTACCCAGCTCCTTTTTGCTCAAAAGCCTCTTGCACAAAAATGGCTGCTAATTAATTATGCAAAAGAAGCACATTCTACTCTGCACTTCATTTGCATAAGCTTTTGTGGAAGAAGGCTGCAATAGAGATGTAGCCGTGGGGTGGTAGATGGAATGTACATCCCCATCTTGGCACCCAACTACCTTGTAAAGGAATATATAAACCACAAGGGTACTTCTTGATGGTGCTGCAGGCACATGTGGATCTTAAGGGCTGCTTCACTGACATCAGAGTGGGATGGTTGGGAAAGGTGCTAGATGTGCACATCTTTAGGAACTCTCCTCTCTTTAAAAAGCTTCAAGCTGGAACTTTCTTCCCAGACCAGAAAATTAACATCAGAAGCATTGAAATGCCAATAGTGATTCTTGGAGACCAAGCCTATCCCTTGCTTCCGTGGCTCATGAAGCCCTACACAGGAAGCCTGGACACAATAAGGAGCAGTTTGACTACAAGCTGAGCAAGAGCAGAATGGTGGTAGAATGTGTGCTTTTGGGTGTGTAAAGGGAATGTTTTGGAGTCTGACCTATTAAAAGCAACATTCCCATTGTTGTGGCAGCCTGCTGTGTGCTCCATAATATTTGTGAGAAGAAGGGGGAAAGTTATGTGTCAGGGTTGGGGGCTGAGGTGCAGACCTAGCCAGTGATTATGAGCAGCTAGGCACTGAGGCAATAAGGAGAACACAGTGAGGAGCATTACAAATCAAGAGAGGCTGTGGAAGATAGCTTTATAAATGGCTGGATTTGAGAGTTAAGCATGTTGCTCTTCACGAGGTGCCCTTGCATTCAGTGTGCTTGCCTGTAAATACCCTTCTCTCCCCCCCCCCGCCCTTCAGCACAACCAATAAAGAGACTGTTTTTTAGAAATCCTGTGTTTTTATTTAGGGAACAAAGCAGGTACAGAAAAGGAATTGAGGACAGGAACTTTGATGTTTGTGTGAGTGTGTTACTATTGCAGAAAGGGACAGTGTTTTGTTTTGTGATGCATCCCTGAGGATTGACTCCTCCACCTCTCCCCTGGATTCTAGGCCCCGGGAGAGGAGGCTGTGGAACTTGATGAAGAAGGATGATTGGTCTGCAGGGGCTGGAGGTGTGCATGTAGGTGTCCTGGAAAGCTGCCATGCATTCCATCATATCTACCATGGAGAACAAGACTCTCTTGGTTCCTTACTTCAGGTTCCCTGCACAGTCTCCTGTCCTGACGCTCTGTGCTCCTCTCCTCTGGCAATGTATTCCTTCACTTGCTTGAACATCTCATCTCTTGTCCATTTTTGTCTGCAGATTTGTGCCAGCCAGATAGCTGGGGGAAGTGAGAGCGTGCACAGCAGGCTCACTGCTATTCCCGCTGTGAAAAGTGAAGCCCAGACTTTTCTGGAGATTCATTGTGGAGTGTAAAACCTAATCTGTTACAATAAAAAGAAGGTCTGTCTAAAGACAACAGTGATGCATTATGTACAAGGCCACAGTTATGTTTTTAAGTGGCCACTATGCAGCAGGTACACCACAGAGTTCTTAGGAGAGCAGCTGGAATTGACTGGGGGCCAGCATGGAAAGGGATTGGCCAGAACATGAGCCTGTGGGAGGGAGGAGACTGGGTGTGGTGGCAGGGAAGGGGCTCACATGGTGCCATGTATTTGGCACACACTGTTTGCAGGGAGAGTGCATCTTTCCCTTCCCACAGGAGCATGCAGGCAAAGGTTGGGAGAGAGAAGTGCGTCCTTGTGTGACAGGGCAGGGGCTCAAGCCACAGCTCATTGATGATGAGCAAAACGAGGTTTACTGCAGAGGCATTGACTAATAGCTTCCCCTGCTTCATCCAGGTTGCCATGTGTGACGTCAGTCTTTCAATCACACAGAATGATAGGGAGCGGATGCTGACTGAATATGGCCAGGAACCTTATACTATAATCCATTGTGCTGCAGTGATGCCAGACCATTTACTGCTGGCTTGGTGTGCAAAGGTGTCCTATCATGGAGGACGGAATAAGGCAGGTCTCCCCAGAAACTTTGTGAGATGGAGTAAAGAGTTTCTCTGTGAGAGCTTTATGGAGATGTGCAAGATTGCAGGGAAGATTCCCGCTCCATCTCCCAGACACATTAACAAGCTGGTCTGGGGATCCTTCACTGTGCAGGCACAATGGCCACCACAAATCACACCCAATTGCCTTAACCCACTTTTAGAATAATAAAAAATGTGAACTCATCAGAAGAGCCCTCCCCAGGATCAGTGCCTGACAGTGAGATGTCCTGGGAGTAGGGGATTGCCTCCAAAGTTATAAAAAGTTCTTGGCTGTCAGTTGCCCCTCTCACCTGCCAACCATTCTCCTCCTCTTCCTCATCTACACTGTCCTCCATGCTGCTGCTTCAGCAGTGTCTTGGGTGCCCTAGAGAAGCGGGTCAGCTCCGCCCTTCAAAGATCGCTTGTAACTGCTCATCGAAGCAGCATGTTTGCGGTGATAATCCAGGCCATCATTTTGCCTCCTTTTTTCCTTTGGTATGACTTATTTATTTTCAGCTTATTTATTTTCTCTCAGCACTGCTAGGATATGCCAGGAATGCCCTTCTCCAATATGTCATTTGCAATATTGGTGTACATCAGTGGTCTCCAACTTTTTTATGTCCAAGATCAATCTTTAAATGACAGAACAAACCAAGATCTACCACCCCATCCTTCCCCCAAAACCTCACCCCCTCCTTGAAGCCCCGCCCTCTGTTCTCCTCTTCATCACTTTCTATCCCCAGCCCTTATACACTCTTAGGGTATGGCTACACTGCCACTTTTTTTTCTATTCTGTCTAGACTGGGCCAAATGTCAGAAAAACCCCTTCTTTCGGAAGCCCCTTTATTCCTCATTGAATGAGGAATACAGGGGTTACCTAAAGAGCATGTTTGCTGTTCCGCTAAGAAAAGCGGAAGAACAAATGCATCCCTGGACACAGAACAGTTTTTCCGGGATACCTCTGGAATCCCGGAAAAACTCCTGTAGTCTAGCCATATCCTCACTGGATTGAGACAGGATGTGTGGGCTCTGGGGTGGGAATGAGGGATTTGGGTGTGGAAAGGGGTGAGAGGTTCAAGGTCTGGGAGGGAATGTAGATGCAGGAGGAGGTGGAGAAGGGGATGCTGGCTCGCGGAGGAGGCTCAAGAATGGAGAGTGTTGGGTTTGGGGTACTGAGCAAACCACATGCTTGTGGATGTGAGGGTGCGGGAGTTTGGGTTGGAGTATGTGAGGGGTTCAGGGCAGGGAGGTTGGGAGTAAGATAGGCAGTGTGTGGATGGTTCAGGAGTGTTGTGGCAGAAGACTGAGGATGTGGGGCTGCAGGAGTTTAGGGATGTGAGAGGCTCAGGAAGGGGGTTCCAATGTATGATAGGCTCAGATTTAGAGTCCGGGACAGGGATACAGGAGTGTTATAATGCTACGGCCAGATGGGTGCTTGGCCCCAGTTGGGGGTTTGTTGGCCAGGCTTCATTTTTAAATAAAATATTATGTCAAATACAGAAAGTTTCAGCATTGTCTTTATTTATGAGAAGGGCGGGGAACCTGTTTTGAGTCAGGGGTCACTGACCCACAGAAAAGTCAGTTGGGGCCACACAAGTGAGATGTAAAAAAACCCCTCCTCCAACCTTCCCCTCCCCCCCCCCCCCAAACCTCACTAATGTGGCCCTGTGGCGTAGTGGGGGGCTGTCTGCTCTGTGACCCGGGGTCCCCCTGCGCTGGGATGGGGGATTCTCACTGACTGTCCCAAATGTGGATTAACCCAGACACCCAGGCTCAGCCTCTCAGGGAGAGACAAAGGGAGGAGGGTGGAGACCAGCACCTGGCTGGGGGGCAGGGCTCAAAGAGAGTTTTAGTTTCTGTCTGGAATCATGGAGGAACCAGCCTAAGCAAGGGGCTGGGATTTAAGGGCCCAGTCTCCTCCATCTCAAGGGGGATTGAAGTATCCTAGGCCTGCCCTGTAACCAGATTACATCTGTGCTGTGCTGTATCCTGGAGCAGCAATAAACTCCCTCTATTCTACTGGCTGGCGGAGTCTGTTCGTGCCACTACAGGGTGCAGCATGCGGGGGAACCACTATGCGCCACCACAGGCCCCAACTGTGGTGGTGGGAGCAAAGGACATGATACAGGGGAAGAGTGCTAATGGTGCTGGGGCAGAGGGCAGGGTGCCAGTGGGTTCTGCAGCAGGGGTCAGGGGACAGGGTGCCAGTGGGTTCTGCAGCAGGGGTCAGGGGACAGGGTGCCAGTGGGTTCTGTGGCAGGGGACAGGGAGTCCCCAGTACATGCCTCCTCCAGGGACACCCCCCCCCCCCCCCCCAGAGGAGGGAAGTCCAGTCACATACCTCTTCTCGGGACTTCTAACCTCCTGCCCATGCAGAGGAGGGAAGCTCCAACGCGTGCCTCCTCTGAAGATTCCTCCCAGCCCCGCCCCGCCTCTCCCCCCCCCCGGTAGAGGAGGGAAGCTTGGGCGTGCACCTCTTCACAGGACTTCTGACACCCCCTCTTCCCCTCCCCCCCCCCCCGGCACACGGAGAAGGGAAGCCCCGGCTCATGCCTCCTCTGGGGACTCCTACCTCCCCCCGCACAGAGAGTCCCCAGCGCACCATAGACCTGCTTTGTGGTACGGCACTGGCTGTTTGGGGGAGGGGAAGCAGCCTGAGCACTTCCTCAAACCCCGGAAGTAGTGGGCAGCTGCTGAACTTCTGTCCACCCTGCAGGAAGCCGGCACTACATCCCTCATTGTTGGAGGTAGGTAGTGGGGCTTCTTTGGGGTGGGGGGAAATTGGGGGGGTCCCGAATGCCTCGCAATCGACTGGTCGGGGCTTCCCGATTGACCAGTCGATCGCGATCAATGGGTTGGTGACCACGGGCATAGATATCTGTGTTACTTTTGATGGTTCGTAGTTCTGTGAGAACATATTCCTCTTCCCACACAGCAATGAGGTTCAGGTTCTCCTTCATGCTCTGTGCTGATTCTCATCTGCAACTCTGTGAACTCGTGGGACTAATGATCAGGTGTGCTGCCTGTTCTGAGGTCTGCTCACCATGCTGGCTACACAGGAAATGAAATTCATATTTTCCTGGGGCTTTTCCTGTTCACCTAAAGAGCAGGTAGAGTTGAAAGCCCTGTCCAGTTCAGTCACAGCAGGACAATGTGGGACTTCTCCAGAAGCCAAGAACCTTGACTTTCACAGTGCTGTGGCTGCAGTACTGAAAAGTCAACCATGCAAGGTGAAATGTCTCGTGAAAGCAGGGGTACCAAAATTGACTGTAATGGCCCTTAAAGTCGATGGAACAGGTTAGATGGTGTGGACTCATTGTTTAGTAAATGGATCTAATGCGGCTAAGTTTGACAGGCTCCGTCTACACTACTGGCTTCTTGCGCAAGAAGCCTTTTGTGCAAGAGTTTCTGCGCAAAAACGTCTTGTGCAAAAGCACATCCACACCTCAAAGTGCATTGCAAAAGCGATGTGCTTTTGCACAAGAGAGTGTCCACACTGCATGGACCCTCTTGCGCAAGTTAGCTCTGATTGCCATTCACAAAATGGTCATCAGAGCATCTGTGCTTTTTCCCATAGGAATTTCTTGCACAAGAAACCCCTCTGGAGCATCCACGCTTGCCTTTTTGTGCAATAGCTGTAGCGCTAAAGGGAGTTATGCCTCGTAGAAGGACGTTTACCTACACTGGCAAAAGCCCTCTGTTCTGCCGTTTTACTGCTGATTTACTTGCGCAAAAGTGCATTTGAGGTGTGGACGCTCTGCAGGTTTTTGCACAAAACCAGCCATTTTTGTGCAAAAACCTTGCAGTGTGGACATAGCCCCAGTGGAGATCAGGCCTCCAATAGGAGTGGAGAGGTGGGTATTTGGTGTCAGCAGTGAATATAGGCAAGCAGAGAGACTACTGCACGAGGAAAGATTAAAAAGACTGGGACTGTTTAAGGAGATGGATAAAAGAAGTATGTAAGTGAGTTACACAAAAAAGACAAATTACTGTTTACCCTTTCTCAAAACATGAAGGAAGAAGGTGCATTGTATAACACAGACAAGAAATTAAAACTTCTACAAAGACACACTTTTCCTTTTGGTCCATAACTTGCTGTAGAAATTCTTGCCCTAATGCATCCCAGATGCCAAACACTTAGTAGGATATTGGAAAGAATTATCCATTTATGTGGATAGCAAGAACATTCACAGATGTATTGGGCAGAAGAAATAATGTTTTTTCAAGGACTATAAACTCCTGCATGATATCAAGGCATAGGAACTTTCATATGTGCATGATATTCTGTAAGTGCCAACAATAGGGTTCCTTGCACCTTCCTTTGGAGTATCTCATACTAGCTACTGAGAGAGAGAGCATACTGAACTAGCTGTGATGTGCTCTGGCTTTCCTCTGCTTACATAGTTGTAGCGCTGTTGTACTTTGTCTTTATTCTGCATATGTAGCTAATCATTCATTTCCTCTTTTCCATCCCTTTCCATTGCAGAAAAACAATGTTGAATGACCTATTGAGATTTGATGTAAAGGATTGCTCTTGGTGCAGGTATGAGACTATTTCTCATGTTTATTACTGATTTAATTCATGCCATAGAAGTCTGCTGGACTTGATAGCTGTCAAAAATGGGTTAATTTCAGTAAAAACTTCTTTGAGAGAACAATTAAAAAACATTTTTTTTTTACCTGGACTTAAGGTTATTCTAATTTCCAACTCTTTCATGTATTTGAGTGGGTGAGATCCTCACCCCTGCTTCAGCTCCTTTACATCAGATAAACCAGTGGGAGCTGTTTGAAGTGTCTTCAAGAGCCCCAATTCCAGCTGGGTAAGGATTTTCGCCCAGTGGAAAAACTGTGGTAGTCGTAGGGATGACTTCCGAGAATCCCCTTGCAATTCGTGGTGCAATTCGTCATCCCTGGAGCAATTGGTGCTGCTGAGTTTCAGGGAAGCACTGCTGCCCATGGAGCAGCCCAGGGATGCTGCTGTAATTCAGACACCCTCTGAAGGCTGTCTTCATTACAGAGGGAACTCATTCAGTTCCCAGGATTGGGAAAGCTTGAAATCACCTACTCCGGCCTGGGCTGTGAGTTGTGTGCTGCCTTACCACATAGCTGTATAGTAGCGTTGCAGAATTTGTTTCAATATTCATATTTCACCTTTGCATGATATAACACTTAATCTACCATAAATCATAGTCAGGAGGGTTAGAAAGTATAGAACAAATAAAAATCCTTGCTTGTTAACAATAAAACAGTTTAATTTAATTGTCTTCCCAAAACACATATCTCCATATCCAACTAAATCATGACTTTATGTACTTGAAACACAGAAAGCAACAGTTAATTCTATCTTTGTGTTGTCCCTCAGGGCTTTTACCACAGGGACCCCTCCGGCACCTCGGTATCACCACTCAGCTGTAGTCTATGGGAGCAGCATGTTTGTGTTTGGTAAACCAATGACTTGTCTACTATGAATGACTAATGTTTTGAAAATTTATCGAGTGGTATTTTAATTTTAAAAAGGAAACATTAACTTCAGGAGGTATGTAGGCATGAATCAAAGATCTCCAGTTCAGTAGATGTTATACCCTGTCCCTCTGTATGGCTGATGCACAACCAGGATGTCAGGTTTGCATTTCCTTTCTTTGGCCTCCAGAAAAGGCTGCATACTCTGAGGTCATAAATGGGGAAAACTTATCCCACTATAGTACCTTCATGAGATGCTCTGTATGTTCTGGAAAGAAGGCAAAGTACCACAAGAAATGAGACATGCCATCATCATTGTTTTCTATAAAAACAAGGGTGACAGGAATGACTATAACAACTGCTATGGCATTTCCCTTCTTAATATCAGTTTTGCCTGAGTTGTCCTTAACCATATTTCAGACTCTTGCAGATGGAATCTATCTACAACTACAAGAGAAATGGAAAAAAACAAAAATTCCTCTTTACGTAGCCTTTATTGATCTCACAAAGTGTTTTGACCTTGTCACTAGAAGTGGACTATTTGTGCTTCTGAAAAAGGTTAAATGTCCTTCCAATCTCTTAAGCAATAACCTGATTTGGTTATTTCATGAAAACATGTATGGGATCGTCCAGTAGGACAGCTCTGTCCTCTGAGGCTTTCCAGTTTTGTAGAGGGCTTAAACAAGGCTGTGTAATTGCTTCAGCTTTGTTTGGGATCTTTTCTTCCTTGCTATTAAACTTTAGATTGCATAACTGAGGGAATCTATTTGCACACAGGATCTGATACAAGATAGAACAGCCTTCTAAGATTCAGCTATAAATGCAAGACTTTGAATGCCCTCATCTAATGTTTCTTTGCTGGCTATGCAGCCATGACAACCCACACAAGCCCATCTTCAAAACCTCATGGACATTTTTTTCCAAAGCCTGTGAAGGCTTCGGGCTTATCATAGGCCTAAAAAAGCCTATGATAAGATATAATAGCCAAGGAGTTGAAGCACCATCATCATCAACAGCTATGAACATGAAGTGATGAATGAATTCATATACTTGGGGTCCTTTCACAAACACAACTCAACATGTGCATTGGAAAAATAGCCACAACAATGTGTAGACTGAGCAAGAGGGTATGGCAAAACAGCATAGTGACAGAGCACAAAAAGATAGTTCTTTATAGTTCATGTGTTAGCAGTACACTTGTATACGAGCAAGATATTGAACTTATACTGTGATCAGGAAAAGAGGTTTAGTAGTTACTTGTGCATTGTCTGCAGAATTTTTGGAATTTCCTGGTAATTACAGTGTCATTAGTATAGAGGGGTTCAAAAGGGCTAGTATACCCAGCATGCAAACGCTCCTCAGAAATGCCTCCCCTGGCTTTGGCACATGTACCTAAATGAATATGTGCCTCTATGACAAACTGGCTTTTGGAAAGACACAAAGATTGCTCAGATGTGTTCAAAGAAATGTTGCTAATAAGAACTATCACACTCAGGACTGCAGGCTTTGGAAATCATAAGTTAACAAAAGTTTCCAGAATTATGAGAGGAAGCAGCTCATCTTAGCAGAGGAGATGAGAGCTCACAGAAGGTCAAATAGTCAAAACGCCACCTTTAAATGTGTCAGATGCAGCAGAGGTTGTCTCTTTTGAGTGGGTCTCTTCAGTCACTACCGCAACTGCCATAAATTCAATTGAGTAACACATTCATGGTATTTTGAGACTGAAGGATGCCTAACCCACTACTTAAATTGGTTTCTGTAACAATGTCCAGCCGCGGCACGGAGTCCCTCTCAATTCAGGTCCCCAATAAGTATTTTATTATACACTGCTCATATTCCCCCCACAGTGTGTCCTTAACTTATCGACTTAATCTATCGGTTCAATGTCAATTACATCATTGAAATCACCCCCTCACCCCCTGACAATTGCACAGTCAATATCGCGGTGAGCTAAAAGCTCCCAAGTCGCCACACCCTGGTGGTGAGGTAGGGGGACCTGGGCCCGCCCTCTCTCCTGGGTCCCGACCCAGGGCCCTAAGGCAGGGACACCAGTCCCTGACCAGCAGATGGGGTTGTCGACCCCAAATACGCCCGCTCGTGGGTTCCATGGCCCTGCCCTGAGTCACTTCCTCCCCCGCCACCTATAACCTTTCCCCACTCACCGCTGGGGCACACTCCTTCTCCTTCGCTCCCAGGTCCGTACTCCATTTTAAGTTCCCCGCCGGCTTGGTGGGTGACATCATTACTCTGCGCTGTCAGTGCCATTTTCCCCCCATCTGGTGCGCATGTGCTGGTGGCTCTCCCAATTCCGGTCGCGGCTTCCTCCGGAGCGCAGGTCTCTCCGCCCGCGGCTCTCCCGCTGCCGTGCAGCCTCTACAATCTCCCTCCTGGCCGACCCTCCTGGAGCCCCCCTAGAGTGCGGGGTTCCGTCACCCCATCACAGTATCATTTAAACAAACAGGAGCTCCTCATTCAGAATCCAGGGGTCTGGTGACTTCGTTCCAGTGCATTAAAGAAAAGTGTGGATTGCTGAATAAAGAAATCCACTACTTGTCTGAGACTTCAGATTATCCCATTTCTTCACCCTGGTTTATCTAGTTTAAAGTAGTATCCAAGGTAGGGAATAGTTTTAAAGTCTGTTCTTAAAGATTGTTTGTTAACACCCTTTAAATATATTGTGCCTTATCAGTTGTCTAGTTGTTAATGGTACTTCAGAATAGTTGGGCCTGGTCCACACTGACCAGACAAACATTGTTTAATTTCTGTTAGCAGAAAGAGTTTTAAACCAGAGGTTTAAAATGTAGTTACAGGTAAAGCTCTGAAAAAGAGCCCCTCTCAACATTGACTATGAAGATCCTGTTCCCCTAACTATCCATCTGCCATCACAAGTTCTGTTTTTACTATGATTTTAGTTACACTTATTAGGCTGTTTCTGAGCTCCTTCTAATGCTAATTTGCTTTTCTTTATGAGAGGAGATACCAGGTCTTTTGATTGACAAATGATCCAAGTATTGTGATCTTATATTACCTCACCTCAAACACTTGGGGTACGTCTAAACTACGTGGCTCTGTCGACGGAGCCATGTAGATTTGTTGTTTTGGCAAAGTCAAATGAAGCCGCGATTTAAATGATCGCGGCTTCATTTAAATTTACATGGCTGCCGCGCTGAGCCGACAAACAACTGATCGGCTGTTTGTCCGCTCAGCATGCTAGTCTGGACGCTCCCCTGCCGACATCAAAGCCCTTTGTCGGCAGCCCCGTTATTCCTTGTGGGATGAGGTTTACCGGGGCTGCCGACAAAGGGCTTTGATGTCGGCAGGGGAGCGTCCAGACTAGCGTGCTGAGCGGACAAACAGCCGATCAGCTGTTTGTCGGCTCAGCGCTGCAGCCATGTAAATGTAAATGAAGCCGCGATCATTTAAATCGCGGCTTCGTTTGACTTTGCCTATGTGTCTAATCTACATGCCTCTGCCGACAGAGGCATGTAGTCTAGACACAGCCTTGGATTCTCATGGGACAAGGAATGTGAATGTATTGCTGATGATTCAGTAGGTGAAGTTTTCTCTACTGGGCCATTGGTACTGTGCTCATGGGACTGCAGTTTTGGAGGTACATTTCTAATCTCTAATAGACAAACATGTGGCTCAATCTTTCCATCATTGGAAAGTGCTCATCAGTGTTAATTCAGCCAAGAGATTGTCAGTGGGGATATGCCCGACCCACCTTGTTAATGCAGTTGGTGCAGATAGTCCTCCCATTGCTATCCCTTGCAGAGTACCAATCACTACAGCTGTGGCCTGTATGATCTCCTTTCTGCGTTCTACTGCCCATGGGTCAAGTTGTCAGGGAGCCTCCTAGCCCTTTGCGTGGGCCCTGTGGAGCTCACTGGCAGGCCACTTTCAGAGGCGGAAACTTTTTTTAAGCAGCTAGGCGGGCCCTGCTCATTACGCTCACCAACCCCCGTCTCCGGGGGTAGGCAACCCCAGCTCTCCCTCAGCCACCAAGGAGGGCCAGGCCAACGTGTGACAGCCCTAGCCTGCGCCGGCTCCCCCCTTCCTGCCACTGGTCGAGGTGGGGGGGCGGACCTAGGCTGCTCCAGCTTCTTCCTTCTCGCCATTGGGAGGGGGGAGAGGAGGGTTGGGCTGGACCAAGGCTGTGGTTGGCCCAGCTGTCTCTCTCTAGCCACTGGAGGGTTGGGCCGGACCGAAACTGGGCCAGCTACCTCCCTCCGACCACCGGAGGGGGGGGTTGGGCCAGATGGAGGCCGCGGCTATCTCCCTACAGCCACCGGGGGAGCTGGATGTTGTGGGTGGCCCTGCCCTCTCTCTCTCTGGCAGAGAGGGAAAAGGAAGCGCGGTGCCCGGTTCTCTCCCTCTGGCTTCGAGGGGGGAGGCCGCACAGCTCCTGTGCGCCCCCCGGACTACCGGGAATAACATGCGTGTCCTGTGTGCCTGCCTCCCCCACCCGAGACCCTGAGAGGTCATGTGGCTCCCATGTTCCTCCCACCCAAGCCTCTGTGGCTCCTGTGCACCCCCTTCCTTCACCTGAGCTCCCATACATCATTCCTCCCCCCCGCCCAAACTCCTGTGGCTCCCGTGTGCTGCCCCCCAACCCGAGCCCCTACCGCTCCCACATGCCCCTCCTCCCCCCACCCGAGCCTCTGCCCAAGCACCCACAGCTCCCGCGTGCCGCCCCCTGCCTCTCCTGCATACCCCTATCCCCTGCCCTGGACAGCAGAGGAGCCGTATGGCTCAATTTTAACTCTGGTGGCTACCAGAGGGACATCCAGCCCAGAGTCAGGGCTAGTGGTGTGTGTGAGGGGCTCTCTGCTGGGCCTTCCCCCATGCAGTTTTCCTCCTCCACCCCACAGCAGCAGCAGCTTACCTTCAGTGGTATTGCTCCTACTGGGGTTCGGGAGCCATGGGTTGCCAACCCGTGCTGGATTATCAGCCAGGAGAAAGGAGGCGGGGCATCTGAGGGAGGCGGAGCTGTGGGACGCAGAGTGATGTGATGACATTACTCTTGTCATCCCACAGGAAAAACTTTTTAAAATAATATGGATAGATGTTGCAGTGTGCTGCCGTGTGAAGCACTGCCAATCAGTGTTCTCTCTACGCTTGGTGGCAGCACAGCTTCACACGTGTGATTTAGTCAGTTCCAGGACCCAATCACTTAGCTCCCTGTGCACAGAGCCCCCAGCCTGTGACTGGACGTGGCTTGCTGATCACCCGTGAAACTGTGCTGCCTGGCTGCCATGCAGCTTAGAGGGAGCACTGCTGCCAACATCCATACCTTTGTATTTTTGGGGGAGTGATCAGTATGTGCAAAGGTAGGAATGTCTGAGAAGACCGAGAGGAGATAAGATCATTTTTTCAAGTACCTAAAAGGGTGTTATAAAGGGGGAGGGAGAAAAACTGTTCTCCTTAAGCTTTGATGATAGGAAAAGAATAAATGGGCTTAAATTGTGGCAAGGGAGGTTTAGGTTGGATATTAGGAAAAACTTTCTGTCAGGGTAGTTTAGCACTGAACTAAATTGCATAGGGAAGTTGTGGAATCGCCATCATTGGAGATATTTAAGATCAGGTTAGATCAGTGGTCCCCAACCTTTTGAGGTTGTCGGACGCCAGGGGGCGTGGCCGTTCGCCCGCCGGGCGCCAGGGGGCAGGGACACTTGCGCGCCTGGGGGTGGCCCCCCCCATAACCGCTTGCCTGGGGCCGGGGGCCCCCCCAAAGCCACGCGCCCGGGGCCGGTGCCCCCCCCAAGCACCCCGCAAGCGCCGCGGGGCCGGGGCCGGCGCTTCCCCCTCCCCCCGCAAGCGCTGCACGCCCGGGGCCGACGCTCCCCGCAAGCGCCGCGCCATGTGCCCAGGGCCAGGCCAGCCCCGAGCACCTGGCGGGCGCATGCAAGTGCCCCCGCGGGTGCCATGGCGCCCGCGGGCACCATGTTGGGGACCACGGAGTTAGATAAATATCTATCTGGGATGAACTAGATGGTGCTTGGTCCTGCTGTGAGGGCAGGAGGCTGGACTTGATGACCTCTCCCGATCCCTTCCAGTTCTAGCATTCTATGATTCTGTAAATGTTATTAACAATAGTGTACCAGTGGCTGTGTGGGCAGCAATCCACACTAGGCATCAAACAGAAGAACCTGTGCTGGCAGAAGATGAGAGACTATTTTGAAATGAGCTACGCAATTGACATAGCTCAATTTGTATAGCTTGTTTTGAATTATGCTTGTAGACACACCCTCCTAGTGAAATAGTGTTTCCTAATATCCAACTTAGACCTCTCCCACTTCAGTTTGAGAGCATTGCGCCTCATTGTCATGTGTCACCACTGAGAACAGCCTCTCTCCATCAAATCCCCCCTTACTCTTCTCTTCTGTAGACTAAATAAGAAATATAGTAGCTGACAATGGTAACTCTTCTGAAGAGAGCCTCCAGGAGGCTAGACAGCAGGTTCAGTGTCCTGTGCTAGATGATCACAGTGATCCCTTCTGGTCTTGTATGACATACTTGCTTTCTGGGGGCTTGGAGATCACAGTCTAGGATTTTGACACAGTCAGAAAGGACTTGTTAGGAAATGCAGCAGTTGAGTTCCTAACAGGCCTAGTCCTTTTAATTTTTTTTACTCTTCTTGTAATGTAGAGATACAGAAGATAACTCCACTCAACAGTTTAACATATAGAGTAATAGAGTTATATTAAGGTTATGTAATTTTCAATCAGCTATTTGTTAATGTTTATAATAAGTCGTGGTGCTAAATGTGAAACTTTAACAACATTGTTGTTACCCAGGTGGCTACACTGGAGATATTTATTCCAATTCCAATTTGAAGAATAAAAATGATCTTTTTGAGTATAAGTTTGCAACTGGCCAATGGACAGAGTGGAAGACTGAAGGAAGGTAAGGAGCTAGGTGTTAATATAAGCAGTTGTAGTGACAGTAGCAGCTAAGTTTTCACAACAATTTCTATTATAACCTTTTGTTGTTATAGATTCAAAAACATTAATCTTTTTGGCTCCAGTTTTCAAGCGGGGCCTCTGTCACAAGGCAAATGCTCTTGGAAAGTTTTGCCAAAATCCCTTAATCTATTTTCAGTTCTATGGCAGTGGGGGAAAATCTGTTTTTAATTTTTGTCTTGTATTATTTTGAAAAGTTGTGTGTGATATATTCTTTCCAGGGGTAATACCATGAAACTGACTTCACATAGTGCTTGAAGTATAGTATATGCTTTGCTAGTTTTCAGAAAATTTTGACTGTTAAAGCAATAGAACTATGATTAACAAAAATCTAGCAGTTGTAGTCGAAAACATTCTAGACCTGAATGTTAAGTCTTGGTCACTGCAGATTCATCCTTCTGCCAAAATACGTTCCTCAGCCTGGGGAGTGAGGCCAGAGCTAGGAGCCAAATATCTTTTCTGATTTCTTCATGACTGTAATAAGTCTTTGCACTTTAAACACTTTTGGTTAAATTTATACATTGGGAAGAAATTAACAGCAGCAAATATCAGAGCCCAGATCAACTGACGGGCTTGTAGGGATCATGCTGGGGAACTAAAAATAGCAGTTTAGATGTTTTGGTTTTGGATTAGAGCCTGGGCTAAGAGACACCTTCCTCCTTGCTGGGTTTTACAACTTCGTCTCCCACCTGATCCAAATTGTTTATACTGCTGTTATTAGCCACACAGCATGAGTCTGGTGACACTAAATCAGTTGCACTAGGCTCTGAGAATTGCTGCCATGGATCTTTTTGCTGTGCAAATACTCTGTTACCAGGCCCTTGTATCTGTTTCCTAAGTGATAAACACATTGCCATTACCCCCATGTGCTCTTTTATTGAATAATAATGGCTCACAAGGCTTGATTCTCCCCTCATCTATAATAAGATCACAGGAATGTCACTGTGTGTGTGTGTCACTGTGAAGCCAAATGTCTGTTGAGTCAACCTGTAAAAACTTGTTGAGATAGTCTTGGCCTTCATAATGTCCTATTAACAGGGTACAAAAAAGAACTAGGTAAGTTCATAGAGTATCAGTCCAGGAATTACTCTGAACCAGGATGGACAGTTTCGGTGTCCCTAGCTTCTGTTTGCCAGATTTTGTGCTGTTACAGTCTAGTTTTTAAGTTCTCAGCCAATTTGATTTTACTAATTAGTCTTTGTGGTGTTGCAGAAAAGTTGCAGACCGTTGTGGTAGGAGAGGTAATTTAACCAATTGCTACCCTTGCTCTGTTGCTAATTTGAATGCAGTTCTTTCATTGGTAGCTTCAGGGAAACAATACAGATGATGGATTACTTGGCTCAACTGCCACTTGTACAAATCAACACAAATCTCTCAGCATAACTTTCACCAGCAAAACCCCACAGCCAGCACAATAACACCAAACATCACTCTGAAGCATAGAATGTCTGTGTCAGTCTGAAACAGTGGAAATAGATAAAAGCATGGTTGAAAGCTCTTTTTGTTTACAATATTGGCAGATCGCAATCCTTACTGGGATTCAAGGTCTCTTACCATCAGTTTTTAAGTTTTCATCTATTATCAGCTTTTTACATATTTGTTTAAAGATTACTTTATAATGCATACGCTGACCACCAATAGAGCAGTTTCCATGAACAAACTGGCTATAGAAGACCATCTTTGGTATCTGCATGTCATCCAACCTCATAGCATGACCAATCCAGTGAAGCTGTTTTTTCATGACACCACATAGCCTAAGGACCTTTGTGTTTGGAATTTAGTCTCACCAATTTGCAATCTTCCTGAGAATTTGTTCCAAATGGGCTGCAAGTTTCAAAATGTGGCAGCAGTATATGGTCCTTGACTTTGAGCTATACAGCAGGAAAGCCAGGGCAACTGCCTGATAAACTTCATATGAAGATAGCAGTTTCATACCATGTTTGATCAGTAAGTGGTTGATCAATCTTCCAAAGGCAGTGCTCATCAGCATTTATTCTGGAGGACAGTCTGCTTCTGAGATAACAAAATATGTCAAAGCCTTCAGGACAGATTCAGCAGCAGTGATCACTGGGTTCTTTCTGAACAGATGGAGACATAGTTTCTGTCTTTTGAGTTTCACAGTGAGTCCAGAACAGTGAGCAGATACAGCAAAATAATCAAAAAGCTTCTTCTGTTCATCCTCGATTAAGTGAGCCAACAATATACAGTCATCAGCAAACGGAGGTCATGGATAGTGGTAGTTAACACTTTGGTGCGAGCTAGAAGTCTTTGAAGGCTGACAGTGTTGCCATCAGTTTGGAATTGAATGGATATGCACAATTCACAATTCTTGAAAACAAGTAATAACATCATCAAAAAGTAGATGCTGAACATGAGAGGAACAAGGACACATCCTTGTTTTGTAACATTTAATACATCCAAAGAACTGATGTTTTTCTCCATTGTTAAAGATACCATCATAAAAGGGCCTTGGACTATATCTTTTTTTCACGACAGCCGATTCAACCAAGTAGGTTCTAAAACCTGTTCCTGTTTTAGTACATCAAGCGCCATTGTCAGGTTGATGAAAATCACGTAGAGATCCTGATTTTGCTCTCTACATTTTTTCTTAGATCTGCTTGACCACAAATATGTTGACCGTGCCTCAGTCAGCATGAAATCCACACTGACTTTCAGGAACAATGCCATTTGTGAACACTTTTAATGGCAGCCAATTGTAGAGGATGTGAGCCAGGATCTTGCCAGCTATAGACAATAGTAAGATGCAGTAGTGCGGAGTGCAGTAGTGTAGAACCAGCATCATGTGGTCTATCTTCACATCATGGACTGTTTTCAGTCCATCACAGAATGCTTCAAAATCATGTGTATCAGCTATGTCTTGAAGTTGAGTTGTTTTACATTTCCACTAGTCCTCTTTCATTTACCATAATTTGATTTGTGCATTCTGCTTAGCTCGAATGTATGCTGTTTTTCTGGAGGTATTCTCTTTATCATTGATCCAAGCCATATGTGTGGCATGCATTTTATCAAGAAGAGCTTGGGCATCTTTGTCCTTTTTGTCTAACCAGGTCTTGTGTTTTCGTGTTCGGAAACCCAGTACTTCAACAGCAATTTTATACGTTTGTTTCCTTGATGTTAATCCAGCCCTCCTCAATAGTGATCGGCTACACTAGACCTCAGTTGTTGATGACCAACTAAGGAGGCATTAAGACTGATTTTAAAACAATGCTTGCGTCTTAGACATTTCAAATTGATCTACATTTTCTGGCATACAGAAGAATGATATTTTTGCAGACAGAGGCTCAAGGAGATGACATTGAGCACCAGGAACAAATGCCACACGTTGCATGAAACAATGTCAGAGAGGTCTCTGTTTTGTGATGAAATACAAAATGAAAATGTTGTTAAAAGAAATTATAGTAGAATCTCAGAATCAAAAACACCAGAGTTACAAACTGACCGGTCAGACACAAGCCTCATTTGGAACCAGAAGTACTCAGTCAGACAGCAGCAGAGACAAAACAACCAACCAGCTAACCAAAACAAAATGAAAAAAGCCAATACAGTACAATATTGTGTTTAAATATAGGGCTGTCAATTAACGCACATTAACAATTGTGATTAATGCAGGGCAGAATTAACACGTTAATTTTTAATGCACATTAATCGCAGGCATTTCCACGGCACTGTCCCTTTGAAACACCGCTGCAGCATTTCAAAGGGGCAGCACAAAGTGGAGCTGGGGCCAGCTAGAGTCCCCAGCTGACCCTGGCTCCGTGCAGCACTGCCCCTTTGAAACACTGCTGCTGCATTTCAAAGGTGCAGGGATAGCGGAGCCCGGGGTCAGCTGCCACGGCATTTCAAAGGGGTAGTGCCACACAATTGATCCCAGGTTCTGCTCGCACTGCTCCTTTGAAACAGTGATTCAAAGGGGCAGCATTGTAGGGAGCCCAGGGTCAGCTGGGAACTCCAGCTGATCCCAGCTACCATGGCGCTGCCCCTTTGAAATGCCATGGTGGCATTTAAGTGCAACGTGGAGCTTGGGGTCAGCTGGCATCTTCTTATTTTTTAACAGAGTGATTAATTGCACAATTAATCATGATTAATTTTTTACTCACTTGACAGCCTGTGATGGGGTAAGCCTCCCCCACGCTAAATTGGAAGGGGTTAACTCAACTCTAAGGGTAAGGGAGGCCACACCCTGGGCATGCTCCAGCTGCACTGGGATAAAAGAGAGCTACACAGGGCAGTTGGGGCGGACAGCCAGAGGGGTAGGTGCTCAGCTAGGGGCTCCTGACCAGCCACCACTGCAGTAGCAGCAGCCCCGGGGGCAGCAGGCCCTGCAGCCGCCACCGCTGCAGCAACCTCAGGAGCAGCCGGCCCTGTAGCAGCCACCGCCACAATTGCAGCAGCAGTAGCCTCAGCAACAGCCAAGCTCAGGAAGACTGCCATGAGGCCCTGACTCACCGAGCCAGGCCCCGAGCCCGGAACAACGCCTAGGGGCAGTAGGAATGCTTGACCTCCAGGAGTTCAGCACGTTTTGGGTGGAATCCCCGCTGAGAAGGCAGCGTACGCTATCACTGCCAACAGAGCCCTGGGCTGGGACCTGGTGGAGAGGGGATCCCTACCGCCCACATCCCACAGCAGCGTAGCTTCCAGTCTCGTTGGGAGGCCTACCTGGGAACCAGGCCTTTAAGGTCATCCATACCCTGAGGGAGGGGAGTTGTGTTTGAGAGTAGGCCGCAGAGGCCGTATTGACCCGAATAGGGGTGCAGTGGCCTAGTGACTAGGCCCAAAAGGTCATTTTGACCCTAATAGGGGGTGAATCTGATTTTGGGCATGAAGCCTGAAAGGCTGAACCAGCCCTGACATTAGAGGCCGTACCCCATGGGGAACGACTACGGGTACCCCAGGCACCAGGAGACCCCCGTGACACAGCCCTCAACATAATCTACTTAAAGAGAGGTAAAAAAGATCTGATAAGGTAAGAGAGCTGTTTCTGTGCTTGTTTCATTTAAATTAAGGTGATTAAATGACATTTTTCTTGTGCATAATAAAGATTCAAAGCTTTATTCAGTGTGCAGTTGTAAATTTTTGAAAGAAGAATTAATATTTTGTTCCGAGTTGTCAACATTGCAGAGTTCTGAACATCTTCTGTTCTGAACATGTTCATAATTCTAAGGTTCTACTGTAACTTTTCACTGTGATCTGAAATTCACCATTCACATTCAGGAAGTCCTTTAGGGGCATTTGTTTTTGTTATGAAACAGACTCTGTAATAGCACTTGTTGTGCAGTTTACATGCAAAGTATTATCTTCCTCTTGCAGATTGCCGGTTGCAAGGTCAGCTCACGGTGCAACAGTGTATAGTGACAAACTGTGGATCTTTGCCGGCTATGACGGAAATGCAAGGTATGTAGTAAAATTGATCCACTAATTCCTTTGTAGTACCTTTCCAATCACTAAGTCGCACGTCTGTAGAAATCCTTTCTCATCTTGAGAGATATAAACAGTAATGAGAGCTTCCCTAGGTTTGGCTTTTGTTTCAAATGACGTAAACCTGTTTTCATTCATCAATGCCTTGTTCAAATAGATAAAATATGTTAAAAAGTTAAGCTGATATCAGACAATATGCCTATGACAGGCTGTATATTTCCAGTATATGTTTGGGGATGGTTGAAATTCCCTGACCTGAGGGAAAGGCACATTCCTTTCTGTGTATTGTAGCTGCCATGCTGAATGGCAACAAGAACATCTGGTGCCGCTGAAAACTCACTGACCAGAAGAAGAATTTTGTGGGGCAGTCCCATGACAATATAAAAGGAGGAACAGCATGTTCGTTGTCATGCCTAGAAGGCATTTGTTACTATTGGTAGGGGCCTAACTGAAAATGCTGGAACTGCTAGGCTACGTCTACACTGGCCCCTTCTTCGGAATAGCCATGCTAATTTAGAACTTTGGAATAGGGAAATGCGCGGGGGATTTAAATAAAAATGGCCGCCGCTTTTTTTCCGGCTTGGGGAAAAGCCGGAAAAGAGCGTCCAGACTGGCGCGATCCTCTGGAATAAAGCCCTATTCCGGAGGATCTCTTATTCCTACTTTCAAGTCCTACTTTCAAGTAGGAATAAGAGATCCTCCGGAATAGGGTTTTATTCCGGAGGATCACGCCAGTCTGGACGCTCTTTTCCGGCTTTTCCCCAAGCCAGAAAAAAAGCGGCGGCCATGTTTATTTAAATCTCGCGGGGGATATTTAAATATCCCCTGCGCATTTCCCTATTCCAAAATTCTAAATTAGCATGGCTATTCCGAAGAACGGGCCAGTGTAGACACAGCCCTAATGTATAAGTCCTGAATAAGGGAGCAGAATTTAGAATCCTAGAATTGGAAGGGACCTTGAGAGGTCATCGAATCCAGTCCACTGCCCTCACAGCAGGACCAAGCACTGTCTAGATCATCCCTGATAGATGTCTATCCAACCTGCTTTTAAATATCTCCAGTGATGGAGACTCCACAACCTCCCTCTAGAATCATAGAGCTGGAAGAGAGCTCAGGAGGTCTTCAAGTCCAACCCCCTGCCCAAGGCAGGACCAATCCCAACTAAATCAACCCAGCCAAGGCTTTGTCAAGCCAAGACTTAAAAACCTCTAAGGATGGAGATTCCATCACTTCCCTAAGTAACCCATTCCAATAGTTTTTCCTATTAACCAACCTAGACCTCCCCCACTGTGACTTGAGACCATTGCTCCTTGTTCTGCCACCTGTCACTACTGTGAACAGCCTTTCTCTATCCTCTTTGGAACCTCCCTTCAGGAAGTTGAAGGCTGCTATCAAATCCCCCCTCACTCTTCTCTTCTGCAGACTAAACAAACCCAAATCTCTCAGTCTCTCTTCATAGGTCATGCACTCCAGCCTCCTAATCATTTTGGTCGCCCTCTCTCCCTTTCTATAGTGGGGGGCCCAGAACTGGACACAACACTCCAGATGTGGTCTCCAGAGCCGAATAATCACTTCTCAAGATCTACTGGCAATTCCCCTCCTAATACACTCTAATATGCCATTAGCCTTCTTGACTACAAAGGCACACTGTTGACTCATATCTAGCTTCTCATCCACTGTAATCCCCAGGTCCTTTTCTGCAGAACTGCTACTTCGCCCGTGAGTCCCCAGCCTGTAACAATGCTTGGGATTCTTCCGTCCCAAGTTCAGGACTCTGCACTTGTCCTTATTGAACCTCATCAGAGTTCTTTTGGCCCAGTCCTCTAATTTGTCAGGGTCACTCTGGACCCTGTCCCTGCCCTCCAGCGTATTTACCTCTCCCCCTAGCTTAGTGTCAGCTGTAAACTTGCTGATGGTGCAATCCATCCCCTCATCCAGGTTATTAATAAAAATGTTGAACAAAACCAGCCCTAGAACAGATCCTTGGGGTACACTGCTAGAAATCGTCCGCCAACCTGACATCGAGCTGTTGATCACTACCCGTTGAGCCCAACAGTCTAGCCAGCTTTCTATCCATTTTACAGTCAGAATCATAGAACCATAGAGCTGGAAGAGACCTCAGAAGGTCATCAAGTCCAGCCCTTTGCTCTAGGCAGTACCAATCCCAGTCCATTTATCCAGTCCATATTCCCTTATCTTGCTGGCAAGAATATTGTGGGAGACCATATCAAAAGCTTTGCTCATGTCAAGATATATCACATCCATTGACTTTCCCATGTCCACAGAACCAGTTACCTCATCATAAAAGCTAATCAGATTGGTCAGGCACAACTTGCCCTTCGTGAATCCATCTTGACTATTCCTGATCACTTTCCCCTCTTCCAAGTGCTTCAAAATGGATTCCTTGATGATCCTCTCCATGATTTTTCTCGGGACTGAGGTAAGGCTGACGGGTTTTTAGTTCCTGGATTGTCCTTCTTCTCTTTTTTAAAGATGGGCACTACATTTGCCTTTTTCTAGTCATCCAGGATCTCTCCCGATCTCCACGAGTTTTCAAAGATAATGGCCAAAGGCTACACAATGACATTTGCCAACTCCCTCAGTACCATTGGATGCATTAAATCTGGGCCCATGGATTTGTGTATGTTTAGCTTTTCTAAATAGTTCCTAATTTGTTCTTTCCCCGCCAAGGGCTGTCCACCTACTTTCCATACTGTGTTGCCTAGTGCATTTGTCTGGAAGCTGACCTTGCCTGTGAAGACAGAGGCAAAGAAAGCGTTGAGTACTTCAGCTTTTCCCACATCATCTGTCACTAGGTTTTCTCACTCATTTAGTAAGGGCCCCACACCCTCTCTGATCACCCTCTTATTGCTAACATGCCTGTAGAAACCTTTCTTGTTACCCTTCACATCCCTTGCTAACTGCAATTCCAATTGCGCTTTCACCTTCCTGATAACTCCCCTGCATTCTTAAGCAATATATGTATACTCCTCCCTAGTCATCTGCCCAAGTTTCCACTTCTTGTAAGCTTCCTTTTTGTATTTAAGCTCACCACTGATGTCGCCGGTAAGCCAATCTGGTCGCCTACCATATTTGCTTTTCTTGCTGCACATCGGGATGGTTTGTTCCTGTGCCTTCAATAACGCTTCTTTAAAATACTGCCAGCTCTCCTGGACTCTTTTCCCCTTCATGTAAGCATCCCAGGGAATCCTGCCCATCAGTTCTCTGGGGGAATCAAGTCCTGGTCGGTTCCTTCACACTTGTATCAAGAAATTATCCACAACATTCTCCAAAAACTTCCTGGATTGTCCGTGTACTGCTGTATTGGTCTCCCAACAGATGTCGGGGTAATTAAAGTCCCCCATGAGAACCAGGGCCTGTGATCTGGAAGCTTCTCTCAGTTGTCTGAAGAAAGCCTCGTCTGCCTCATCCATCTGATCCGCTGGTCTATAGCAGACACCAACCACAACATCACCCCTATTGCTTCCACCTCTAAGCTTAACCCATAGACTCTTAACAGGCTTTCCTCCCTCTATATACTGTAGCTCTGAGCAATCATAGTGCTCTCTTACAGTGCAACTCCTCCTTTTCTCCCCCACCTGTTCTTCCTGAACAGTTTATACCCTTCCATGACAGTGCTCCAGTCATGCGAGTTATCCACCAAGTCTCCATTATTCCAATCAAATCATAGTACTTTGACTGGACCAGGGCTTCTAATGCTTCCTGTTTGTTTCCCAGGCTTTTTGCATTTGTATACAAATACCTTAGATAACCAGTTGATTGCCCTACCTTCTCCATTCGAATCAGGAGTCCTCCTTTGTTGCGTGTTCCTCCTTGCGTTTCTTCCCGATAGCCGACTTTCCCACTTACCTCAGGGCTTTGGTCACTGTCTCCCAACAAACCTAGTTTCAAGCCCTCCTCACTAGGTTTGCAAGCCTGCTCACGAAGATGCTCCTTCCTCTCTTGGTTAGGTGGATCCCATCTCTTCCTAACAATCCTTGTGTCCAAAACAGAGTCCCATGGTCAAAGAAACCAAAGCCATCTCTCCGACACCACCTGCGCAACCACGCATTTACTTCCTCAATTAGACGATCCCTACTTGGGCCTTTTCCTTCAACAGGGAGGATGGACGAGAACACCACTTGAACTTCAGATTCGTTGATCCTTCTTCCCAGCGCTACATAATCTGCAGTGACCCGCTCAAGGTCATTCTTGGCTGTATCGTTAGTTCCTACACGGAGAAGCAAGAAGGGGTAGCGATCCTAGGCAATTTATTCCAATGTTTAACCACCCTGACAGTTAGGAAGTTTTTCCTAATGTCCATACTAAACCTGCCTTGCTGCAATTAAAGCCCATTGCTTCTTGTCTTATCCTCAGGGGCCAAGGAGAACAATTTGTCTCCCTCCTCCTTGTAACACCCTTTTAGATACTTGAAAACCGCTATCATGTCCCCTCTCAGACTTTGTTTTTTCTAAACTAAACAAGCCTAGTTCTTTCAGCCTTCCCTCAGAGTTCATGTTTTCTAGACCTTTAATAATTTTTGCTGCTCTTCTCAGGACCTTCTCCAATTTTTCCACATCTTTCTTGAAATGGGCACAATACTCTAATTGAGGCCTAACCAGCGCAGAGTAGAGCAGAATAACTTCTCCTGTCTTGTTCACAGCACTCTTGTTAACTTGTAGGTTTGAAGCAATTTCATGGTGTTTAGTTCTTCCCTTCTGGTGTCAGCAAAGGAAGTATGAAATTTGGTTGTCAGCCCCTTCCTTTTCAGGCACTTGTCTCCTCTCTCTCTGCCTTTCTCTTGGTAAGGATGAAATGCCATCTTTAGGCCTCAGACATAGGATTTAAAACTAAGCACGGATGGCAAGGTGCCTTGACTGCTGGGTTCCCGCTAATCCTTTTGTAGCTAAGTGGGTCTCCTGCTAGTGACCAGGATGCCTGAAATGAGTGTCCTCACATGTTTTGGAGCTCTTCTGCTATACTGAGTTCTGGACAGCAGAATGTAAGAGGAAGTAACCCCACCCTCTGCCTTATACACATACATAAAAACACTGTCCCAAGGACATCTTTATTTCTGGGGTCACTGTCTCTTTCTGCTCTCCCTTCTGAACATTCAGGGTTCAGAGAGCTCCCTCTGTGAGCTTGTGCTCTGAAGTTTCCCTACTTTCATTATCTCCAAGGATCTTTTTGCAGCTATTTTCATAATGATAAACTTCTCATTTATCTGACATTTCTTGCCCTGGTACACCTTTTGATTTAAAAAACAGTGGACTTGTGACATGCTGCCATGGGTATAGTCTCATCTCTCCTTAAAATTTACTAAAACACAAGTTAAGACCCCAAGTTAGGGAAGAGAATTTAAACAGAGAAATGTGAATGAAAAATTCAGAATATTTTTCTAGATGCTCTCAATGCTGCCACCAGCTACAATGGTCAAAAAATGCCCTGGTTTAGTGGGGACTTAGAAGCAGATGAACACACAAGGTGAAATTGATAACTGCAAATATAAATAAGACACTAGGAAGTGTGAAAAATTGGTAGGGAAAGTGAAAGGACACTGACTTCAGAAAAGCAGACTTTGTCTCCCTCATGGAACCAATGGGCAGGATCCCCTGGTTGACCAACCTAACATAACATAAGAATGGTCATACCAGGTCAGCCCAGTATCCTATCTGCCAATAGTGGCCAATACCAGATGCCCCAGAGGGAGGGATCACAACAGATAATCCTCACATGATCCCTCCCCTGTCACTCACCTCCAAAGAAACAAAGGCTAGGGATACTATTCCTACCCATCCTGGCTAATAGCCATTGATGAACCTAACCTCCATGAATCTATCTAGCTCTTTTCTGAACCCTTTACCGTCTAGCCTTCACCTAATCCTCTGGCAAGGAGTTCCACAGCTTGACTGTGCGCTGAGTGAAGAAAAACTTCCTTCTGTTTGTTTTAAGCCTCCTGCCTGTTAATTTCATTTGGTGACCCCTAGTTTTTATATTGTGGAAATAAGTAAATAACTTTTCCTTATTCACTTTTTCCATACCTGTCATGATTTTATAGACCTCTATCATATTCCTTTTCCCCTTCCCCCTTAGTCTGTTCTTTTCTAAGCTGAAAAGTCCAAGTCTTTTGGGACCCATTCCAAATCCCTTATGGGACCCGTGCCAAATCCCTCATCATTTTTGTTGCCCTCCACTGAACATTTTTTAAGGCCAAAATATCTTTTTTGAGATGAGGCGACCCCGTCTGTACATAGTATTCAAGATGTGGGCATATAATGGCTTTATATTGAGGTAATAAGATATTTTCTGTCTTATTCTCTATCCCTTTTTTAATGACTCCTAACATTCTGTTTGCTTTTTTGACTGCCGCTGCGCACTCAGTGGATGTTTTCAGAGAACTATCCACAATGACTCCAAGATCTCTCTCTTGAGAAGCTGTAGCAAAATTAGTCCCCATCATATTGTATATATAGTTGGGATTACTTTTTCCAGTGTGCATTACTTTATATTTATCAACATTAAATTTCATTTGCCATTTTGCTGCCCAATCACAGTTTGGTGAGATCTTTTTTAAGCTCTTCACAGTCTGCTTTGGTCTTAATTTTCTTGTGCAGTTTGGTATCATCTGCAAATGTTGCCACCTCACTGTTTACCCCTTTCTCTAGATCATTTATAAATAAGTTGAATAGGATGGGTCCCAGGAGAGACCCTTGGGGGACCCCGCTAGTTACCTCTCTCTACTCAGAAAACTTATCATTTATTCCTACCCTTTGTTTCCTGTCTTTTAACCAGCTATCAGTCCATGAAAGGACCTTTCCTCTTATCCCATCACAACTTACTTTACTTAGGAGCCCTTGGTGAGAGACCTTGTCAAAGGCTTGCTGGAAGTCTAAATATACTATATCCACTGGATCCCCCTTGTCCACATTTTTGTTGACCCCCCCTCAAAGAACTCTATCAGATTAGTAAGGCATGATTTCTCTTTATAGAAAGCATGTTGACTTTCCCCCAACAAAGTATATTCAACCTTGTGTGTGTCTGACCGTTTTATTCTTCACCATAGTTTCAATTAATTTGCCCACTACTGATGTTAGTCTTATCGGTCTGTAATTGCCATGATCACCTCTAGAGCCCCTTTTAAATATTTACATCGTGTTAGCTATCTTCCAGTCATTAAGTACAGAAGCCGATTTACAGGATAGATTAATAGTTAATAGTTCCACAGTTTCCCATGTGAGTTCTTTCAGAACTCTTGGGTGAATGCCATGTATTGCCTGTGACTTGTTACTGTCACGTTTATCAGTTTGTTCCATAAACCTCCTCTAATGACACCTCAGTCTGGGACAATTCCTCAGATTTGTCACCTAAAAAGAATCTCCCCAATATCCTCAGCCATGAAGACTGAAGCGAAGAATTCATTTAGCTTCTCCGCTATGACTTTATCATCTTTGAGTGCTCCTTTAGCATCTTGATTGTTCAAGGGTCCCACTGGTTGTTTAGCTGACTTCCTACTTCTGATGTACATAAAAAACATTTTACTGTTACTTTTTGAATTTTTGGCTAGCTGTTCTTCAGACTCCTTTTTGGCTTTTATTGTTATATTTTTACACTTAAATTGACAGTTTCTGCTCCTTTCTATTTTCCTCACTAGGATTTTACTTCCACTTTTTAAAAGATATCTTTTTCTCTGTCACTGATTCTTTTACCTGGCTGTTAAGCCACAGTGGCACTTTTTTGGTTCTCTAACTGTGTTTTTTAATTTGGGGTATACCTTTCAGTTGGGCCTCTATTATGGTGTCTTTGAAAAGTTTCCATGAAGCTTGCAGAGATTTACTTTTGTCACTGTACCTTTTAATTTCTGTTGAACTAACTTCCTCATTTTTGTATAGTTCCCCTTTCTGAAATTAAATGCCATAGTGTTGGGCTGCTGAGGTGTTTTTCCCACCACTGGGATGTTAAATTTTATGGTCACTATTTCCAAGTGGTCTAGTTGTATGGGCTTGACCATGGACTATATCAAGAATAGCCTCTCTCCTTGAGGGTTCCAGAACCAGCTGCTCCAAGAAGCAGTCATTTAAAGCAGGGGTTCTCAAACTTTGTGATACTGTGACCCCCCTCTATGTTGCTCACGACCCCCCTCTAAATTGCTGCGACCCCACTCTAAGTTGCTCACAACCCCCCTGGGGGTCGGGACCCACAGTTTGAGAAATACGGATTTAAGGTATCAAGAAATTTTATTTCTGCATCCCCATCCTGAGGTGACGTGTACCCGATCAATATGGGGATAGTTGAAATCCCCCACTATTATAGAGCTTTTTAATTTGATAGCCTCTCTAATCTCTCTTAGCATTTCATAGTCACTATCACTGTCCTGATCAGGTGGTAAATAATATATCCCTACTGCTATATTCTTATTATTGGAGCATGGAATTACTATCCATAGAGATTCTATGGAATATTTTAGCTCATTTAAGATTTTTACTTTATATGATTATACATTTTCTTTCACGTATAGTGCCACTCCCCCACCATCATGACCAGTTCTGTCCTTACGATATGTTTTGTACTCTGGTATGACTGTCCCCCATTGATTGTCCTCTTGCCACCAAGTTTCTGTGATGCCTATTATATCAATAGCCTCCTTTAAAACTAGGCACTGTAATTCACTCATTTTTCTATTTAGACTTCTAGCATTTGTGTATAAGCACTTTAATAATTTGTCACTATTTATCGGTTTGCCATTTCTTGATGTTAGACTCTTTTCCTTTTGATTGTGTTTCATCTGATCCAAGCTGTACTTCCATCCTCTCCTCCTGACTAGAACATAGAGCATCTCTATCAATAGAACCTCCTCAATAGCTGTCTCTGTCCGATCCATGTGCTCCTCTGCACCTGTCGGCTTTCCCCAGCCCTTAATATTAAAAAGGCTGTAGAGCAGTTTTTAAACTAAGTACCCGTAGTCTGGTTCCGTTTTGGTTTTGGTGGAGCCCATCCTTCCTGTATAGGCTCCCCCAGTCCTAAAAGTTTCCCCATTTCCTATTTAATCTAAACCCCTTCTCTCTACACTGTCATCTCATCCACGCATTGAGACTCTGAAGCTCTACCTGCCCCTGTGAATGGAACTGAAAGCATTTGAGAGAACGCTCCTGTAGAGGTCCTGGATTTCAATATCCTAAACCATTCCCTATGTAATCGGTACATGTAGGGCCCCCAGCACTACACATAAGACTATCTAGATGTCTTGAGAGATCCACAAACTTTGCACCAGGCAGGCACATCACCATACAGTTCTCCCAGTCTTCACAAACCCAGCTATCTATGTTTCTAATGATCGAATCCCCTATTACTAACACCTGCCTTTTCCTAACGACTGGAGTTCCCTACCCCAGAGATGTATCCTCAGTGCGAGGGGATACCATAACATCCTCTGGAAGGAGGGTTTCAACTATGGGATCATTTCCCTTTACTCTAGAGTCTAATTGAATGTTCTCCTTCCCTGAGCCTTTCATTCTCCAATGAAGAGTTTGTAAAGTATTGGGAACAGAAGAAAGCCTCATAATGGCATTGTTTCATTCCTAGATGAAAATAGCTCCGTTGTCAATAATATCTAGCTTTGGTAGAATTAATTTTTTAAATAATTTTGACATAATCAGTTTATTTTTAAGCATTATACAATTTTAGGAGTGGACTGGGTAATAAGCTTACACTAGCCATGCTAATGACTGGGGTGAGATGGTACAGCTTTGAGACATAAGTCTGTGGAGTTGGGTGGCTTTGGCTAGTACCTTTCCCTGGGTGATTAGTGGGTGGCTTTTGGGAGCATTCATACACTCTAGCGTGGTGTGAGGCTCCACATGCTTTTTGCAGAGTGATCCCAGCACATGGAGGGATTCACTGTATGTAAGTCACGTAACTGCAGAGATTTCAGGCCACCATTTTACATACAGTTAATTTTCCAACTCTATAACTGGTTGGCAACAGACTGTAGAAGTCTGGAGTAGCAGCTTTGAAATGCCGCAGTGGTGTTTCAAAGTGGCAGTGCCACACAGAGCCCGGGGTCAACTGGACACTAGCTGACCCCGGGCTCCATGCAGTATTTCCACAGAACCCGGAGTCAGCTGGGGAGTCCCCAGCTGATCCCGGGCTCCGCATGGCATTTCAAAGCGTCAGCGCCGCATGGACCCCAGGCTCCATGCGGGCATGTCTGCTTTGAAATGCACAAGTGCCCCTGGCCCTGGGCTGCACACCGAGTTCCACCTTGAAATGCACAAGAGCCCCCAGTGGGGCTCTTGTACATTTCAAAGGAGGAATGTGGAAGTGTCTATCGATTAGTCAAGTAGTTGATGGAATTTCCATCGACTACTCAACTAGTAAATTAATCCATATTTAACATCCTTACTCCATGCTTCTTGCTCTGGCAGTTGGGATTTGACAGACCAAAAAAGCTGCTCAACAGGAAGTGCTGACAGACTGTTGAAACTTCCTGTCGTATGCAGGGTGGTCAGTCAAGTTTTCTCGCAGTGCACCATGGTCAAAAGGCAAGAGCAGCCACATTTTGGAAGGGCACTAGGGAGTCTGGGATGTGGTTGGTTTGACAAGTCCGCATGCTGTAACGTGGACACCAGAGCCCTAAGTTTGAGTTCAGGTTTGAAAATCCTTAACGTATCATTAACAATCAGTGTAGATGTTCAAATCCTGGATTATGCAACCCAGTGTCATCTGATTTGAATCCCATCACTCTGGGCTTACAGAGTAGACATAGCAGTTAAATACCTCTGGCTTGCCCATGTTAGTTGACTTAGGCTTGTTCAAACTCAGGACCCTCCCTCCCCAAGGAGGAATGGCTCATCCTAAGCCCAAATGTCTCCACCACAATTTTACAGCCCTGTGAGCATGAACTCAGCTGACACAGGCCAGCCACAGATGTTTAACTGTGTTATAATATAGACAAACCCTTAGGGATGGGAGACAATCCCTTAGGGATTTGGAACCACCCAGAATGAGCACAGATTTTTTTTTCCTCCCATGAAGCCATTCAACCAACCGTTGTGTCCAAGGAATTGAGGATTGTTTTAATTTGTCCTTAGTGAGAGCCTTAGCAGAGAGTTACAGCCATTAGGTTTTCTCCATCTGAATCTCCAGCCTTTACCTAACTGATGAGCTCATTTATATCCTCTGTTGAAAACCTGAAGTAGAGCACTGAGTCAGAGTCCTTGGAAGATGACTCAGACAATGGAGGATTTCTGGAGGCTTTCTTAACTCTAATTGGAACCTTTTTTCTGAGTGAGAACAGATCATTTTGAGGAGTTACTCAGTTCCTAGGTAGGAGACCTATTCAGGAGTCTCCAGGATGGCTGGAAGAAGATAGACTGGGTAGAAGACCCAGGAATGAGTGCTCCCTACCAGTTTAATGTAACCATGTTAGCAGCATCTCATTGAGGAACATGAGTTTCCTGGGCAGGCACACATCAGAGAAGGTAACATTCCTGAGCAACTGGGACTCACTAGTATTGAGAGCAGCATAGTCATATTTGGGCTTGCTAGTAGGGTGACAGGAGTAGTGGGTTCCTCGTCTGTGTTAGAGTTAGGGTTCAGCCACATCATTAATCCCTGTGGTTAGGGTCCAGAGTTGCTAGAGGGTACTGAAAGGAAGGAGGGAGCAGAACAATAAAAAGGAGGGTTTCAGCTAAAATATCATGGGTTAGCAGCCCAAATCCTCAAGCTCTGAGTAGAGCTGTTACGAAGAGTTGTTCATTGTAGCACAAAAGCAACAAGACTGGTGCTGTACAAGTGTTCTACATTTATATGTGGTGATCTTGGAAGGTGCTAAAATCTTGAGCCTGTTAGTAGCTTTTGTGGCATAGCTAAATCTCTAGACTAATGAATTCCTGCTGCATGTGAGAACTGAGAGTGCTTCTGAAATTTGTACTGCTGACTGATGGTTTTGCTCATTACAATAATAGAACAACTAAAAATAATCAAGCAAAAGAATTGTATATCTGATATTGTTTTCATATAATTTAGGTTAAACGATATGTGGACAATTGGCCTACAGGACAGAGATCTAACATTCTGGGAAGAGGTAAGCCTTGAATGTCGGCTGTTCATCACTTCCTCTTGGTATACGTTTTCTAATTCAGATTGCACTGTTGTTTCCTCAGTGTAATTTCATACACATTTATCAGGAAACAGAATATTTATTTGTTTCCTCTGTATTGCAGTTTTGAATTCAGCTTCAAGTTTTTCCTTTCAGTTGGAAAACCAGGCATGGTTTGAAACTTTGTGTATATTTAATAGATACTGAAGGCCAGAAGGGACCTTTTTGATCATCTAGTCTTATCACCTGCATAGCACAAACCAGAGTTTTTCACCAAGTGATTCCTGCATCCAGCTTACAACTTCTGGTTCAGCCTAAAGGAGAAAATTTCTGGCCTGTGCTATGAGACCCCCAGTCCTGTCCTAATTTTGAAACATCAGGTGATGAAGAATCCATGATCTCCATAGATACATTGTTCCAATGGTTAATTACCATTACTAGTAAAAATATGGAGTCTTTTTACTCTTTATTTGTCTAGCTTCAGTTTCTTGCTATTGGATCTCGTTATGCCTTTGCTAAATTACAGTTGTCTTTTCCATGTGGATATGTGTAGACTGGCAACCCAGGCTGCTTAAGATTGTTGTTTCTAGGCCTCTTCCTCTCGTCCACCCCTTTGGGGTCAGCTTAGTTCAAGGCTTTTCTCTGGTGGGGGAACCCAAATCACAGTAATTAAAGGGGGTTCTTCTGTGAGTGATTGCTCATATCCATTCCAATAGGCATACGCACGTGCTGCATGCATGCTCACGGGAAGACTTTTCCCTAGTGGTGCACATCAGATCAGCTGTGGACGCCCTGGAGTGGTGCATTTATGGCATTTTATATAGGTCTGTGGCCAACAGGGATGTTAAAAAGTGTTTTGTGTAAACGTGTGTGTGAAATTTTCAGCAGATACACATTTACTTGGGGGGAGGCGGGAACATTGGCTCCCATTCCCTCCTCCTCCTCCCCCGTTGCCTCCCCTGTTGCTTCTTACATGGAGGGAGTCAGCTGGGCAGAAACTGGTACGTGCAGGGAGCCAGCTTCAAAGCTGACTCCATGCATGTACTGGCTCCCGTCTGCCCCTCCTCCCTCATGCTGCCGCCTCTGATTCAGAGACAGCAGTGCATGGGAGGGTAGGCGGCTCCACATCCTGCATCTTGGCAGGAAGTTAGACTAGGCAATCCTTGTGATCCTTTCTCTCACTAAGATTCTGTGATTCTTTGATTTTCTCTTGAAATGTTTTTATCAACTTGAACTGTTATTTGGTAAGGTGCTTTGTTTACATCAGTACTATTCTATTAAATGAATAAGGCTCTATCTACACACTTCAACCAAATTTATATTCTCTCAGTGTCATTGTTGGATGGAAACATGATTTGTGTTCAGACTACATGATTGCTCTTCACCTAACGGCTATCAGCAAGTGTTGTCTGTCCTTCAGTGTGCACTTACAATTTGAAAAGATATAATTTACTGTGGATTTTGCTACTTTGTAGATTGAACAAAGCGGTGAGATCCCTCCTTCCTGCTGTAATTTTCCTGTGGCTGTTTGCCAAGACAAGATGTTTGTTTTTTCTGGCCAGAGTGGAGCAAAGATCACCAATAATCTTTTTCAGTTTGAATTCAAAGAAAAAATGTAAGTTCCAACATTTGATTCAAATACAATACATGCAGTAATTCTCTGCTCAGGGTGAAGAAAGTATATTGTGAAAGATATTGAAGAAGGAACAGTTTGCATTTCATATCTAAGAAGGGCAGTTCTTTCTAGTTTCCGATTTCTTTGATTTTTAGTTGAGGACTAATTAGGCTGGTATTTGGATAATATGTTAGCAGTAATATAATAGCTTTATATTAGACAGTTTTCAGTAGAAGAACAGAAACGTATATAGATTAATTTGAAATAATAGCCAATGGTCACAACTTTCATATCTGGGTGTGTCATGATAGACTCCTCAATCCATACATAGGTGCCAAATCAGAAGAGGGCTGATTTTCAGAAGTGCTGAGCAGCATCAGTTCCCATTGAAGTCAGTGGAAGTTGTAGGTGCTAAGCATCTGTGAAAATCAGGTAACTTAAGTGTCTAAATAAGGATTTGGGAATGTAACTTCCAAGTTCTTCTTCGGGTAGTCCCCGTGGGTGCTCCACGTCTGGTGTCGGGCTGGTCCCGGCGCCACAAATCGGAGCTTGACAGAGCTGTGTGTGTGTGTGTGTGTGTGTGTGTGTGTGTGTGTGGCCGGACCACGCGCGTGCAAGCCAGTTTTGCGCCTTTCATCTGCCACGCGTGGTCCGGCGTCCGCCAGTTCTTCTCATCCACCTTGGGTCGCAGACGGAGCTCCCCCTTTCTCCTCAAGCAGAGTTTCCCCTTTTCCCTTCAGTTAGTTGTCTGTGGGGAAAGTTAATAAGTCTAAAAATAAACAGAGTAAAATCGTTCCTCGTTTAGCCCGGGTTGCGGGCTCGTTTTAAAAAAAAAAAAAAAAAGAGAGGAAAAGAAACCTAAAACCGAGAATGAGCAGTTCTACTTCTATGTAGTGTTAGTGTTTTTTTCTGTTAGCTGCTGTGGTTACTTCCACTGACTCCTTTTAAAAAAAAAAAAAAAAAAAGAGAGAGAGAGAGAAAAAGAGAGGACAAAGCGTTGTAATAAAGAAGTTCAAGCGAAAAGAAAGCCGGGGACACACACAAAAGCGGCGGCACTTAGGAGGAGCGAACGCTCAGCCCTTCAGAGTTCAAAATGCCAGGCTCCCCCGGTTTTAAAAAGTGTGCTTGTTGCGCTGAGCCAGTGCCGGTGTCGGACGGGCACTCGGCTTGTATCCGCTGCCTTGGGGAGCTACATATCCCCCAAAAGTGCACCCACTGTGCCAGCCTAACGACCAGAGCCCGCAAGGAGCGGGAACGTCGTTTAAAAGAGATCCTGTTCAATAAGGCTCTCATGCCTTCCACTGCCTCAGGATCCTCTGCTTTCAGACCCCACGGCTGAAAAGCGGAAGGCTCCTTCTGAGGCTGTGCCTTCACCAAAAAGGAAGAGAGCCTCTCCCGCTCATTCCCTGCCAGCTGCTCTGCAATCGTGGGTGAGCGCAGGTGACAAGCCGGGTACCTCTCGCTCGAGGGTAACCCATGCTCCTTCAACAAAGAAGCCGGCCGGCATTTCTCAATCTTGACAGCCCCCGGCGCCGCAACCGCAACCGGCACCGGGGCTTCTTAAAGAGCCAGCTACAGCGGCACCCGTCTTATCACTGCCGAGTGCTGAAATGCCTGCAATCACTGCTCCTCACAGGGAGCTGTCTTCAGCACCGGCAGGGGAACAGCATACTCCTGCCCAGATGCTTCCTTCTGAGCCTTTAGCCCTTCAGTCTCCAGGCTCTGCACAGCCTCCAGCAGCAGTAAAATCAAATACCCAGGGAATCTCCCTGCGTACCTCACCGGGGTCGTATCAGGACCCATCTCCTCACCCTTGTGCTTCTACGCACAATACAAGAGATCACAGGGATTATTATCACCACAGTCTCTCATCTCGTCACCATTATTACAGAGAGCGTAGCTGTTCACACCAGAGATGTTCTAGATCTCCTTCTCCTGCAAGACGCTCACTCTCACCAACTCGTTCACCACGAAGCACCTATTATGTCAGGTACTGCAGTGCTAGATCTTCTAGACGTTCGTCGCCTGCAGGGTCTGACCGGCGTTATACACATCGTCCTAGACCGGACTATGTTAAATCATCTCATCGCAGTCACTCTCGATCTCATCGCAGGTCTCCATGTTCCTGTCGGTCAATTAGCCCACACTCCGTGCATTCAGAGATTCTCAAACATTCTCCGCTATGACATACGATACCTCCTCGTTCTCCGATACACCGATCACAAATGTCAGACCTAGAGGAAGGGCAACTCTCGGAAGCTGACCCGGACATGTCTCCTAATACCTATTCACCGTTGCCTTCTAAGGATGAACCGCTGTCTCTGGGCGAGACGTCACCTCCGGACGATCTTAAAGAATTCCAAGACCTGTTTAAACGTGTCGCGCAATCCCAGGAGGTGCAACTTACTGAGTCCCAGGTTAAGCAGCATAAGTTATTTAAGAATTTACACCCTAAACAACAACGAAAGATTGCCCTCCCGATAGATGACGCTATCTTGGAGGTAGCACAGGACAGCTGGCAGACGCCAACATCAATACCGCCCACCAATAAGAAAATGGATAAAAAGTATTTTGTCTCATCCAAAGGCTTGGATTTTCTTTTTAATCACCCACAGCCGAATTCCCTGATAGTGGATGCGGTTTGCCATAAGAGCAAGATGTCCCAATTTAAGAATTCCCTACCGGATAGGGATACAAAGAAATTGGACTGTTTTGGTTGAAAAGTTTACTCCTCCTCAACCTTGCTACTGCGGGTTGCCAATTATGCTGCTCTTTTGTCAAACCATAACTTTAACAATTACTCCAAGCTCCCGGAACTTATGCAACATCTCCCTGACAATAAGAGGTCTCTCCTTAAAGCCGTTGTCCAGGAAGGGTTCACTGCATGTAGAACATTGCTTCAGATCACCGCGGACATTGCCGACACAGCCGCTCGAGCGATGGCAACAGGTATCGCCATGAGAAGAGCTTCCTGGTTATTGTCAGCGGGAGCCCCTAAGGAGTTGCAGTCCAAAGTGGAAGATTTACCCTTTGATTGTCAAAAGCTGTTTG
The DNA here is from genome assembly GCF_052426305.1 of Pelodiscus sinensis. Classification (NCBI taxonomy): domain Eukaryota; kingdom Metazoa; phylum Chordata; order Testudines; family Trionychidae; genus Pelodiscus; species Pelodiscus sinensis. The sequence continues at coordinate 16,908,217 of NC_143078.1, read as the reverse complement.
CTTCTACTACCGATGAGGTTCTCCATTCTGGCAAGGACTCTTGTACTACCCTTCGATCTCTAGGGATGTACACGCCACCTTTCAAACGCAGGCGGTACTACCCCTTCCAGAGGAGATATGATTACTTCTCCTATACACAGAAACAGCAACGCGGCTCCGACCAGCCTAGATTTAGACAGCGCCCTCAACGCAAACATCAGCAGCAGAATCGCTCTTCAGCGCGGCCTTCCCAGAAGCAGCAGGTTTGACTCCTGTGCGGGGGACTCGAACACATCTCCACCGGTCAACACACTAAAGCCTGCCACCACCTTATTCCACCACCGCCTGCTGGAGCACCCGTTGCTGTGTTTTCTCGGTCCCCAGGTGCCCGGCCCAATGGTTATCATGGGCCATCTCCATCACCCGCCACTGATACGCCTTTGGCACGACTAATTGGGTTTCCCCGTCTCCTGTCCCCGGGACTCGATAAAGACAGTCCCCCTGGATTTTGAAGTGGGGGCCCTGCTCAGGTCGCCGCTCGGCCCCTTCGCCCTCTTCCCGGGTAATCAGCGCGTTCTCCCACGCGTGCTGCAGCATCGGGTCCTCTCGCTGGAGGACTAGGAAGTCGCCCCTATCGATCTCCAGGGCTGCCAACGGCTCCCCCCTATCTGGTCCCTGCGGGGGCATCGGCCCCGCATCCTCCTCCTGGGTAGCCCACGCCTCCTGCGCGCCCCTCTGGTCGCTGGGGTCCCATTCCCCTACGAGCCGCTGCAGTCTGGGCCAGTCTCTACCCAATAACATGGGGCAGGGTAGCCGGGGTGTTATTGCGACTCGCAGTTCCCCGCCCTGTTGCCCGTCGTGTATCTTCACCCAGGTCGTTGGGTATGACCGGGTGTCCCCATGAACGCACTTAATCCACACCGGGGGTCGGGTGTGTACCACTTTCCCTAGAGCGTCCCGCCGCACTAGCGTCTGCCCGCACCCCGAGTCCAGTACGGCTTCCACCGCCTCCCCGTTTAGGCGTACCTGTCTTGTTATGCGGGCCCGGCTTACCTCCGGTCGCGGGCCTCTCCGGGGTTTGGGCTGTCCGAACGTGCAATCCATCATGGGGCAATCCCGGCGAAAGTGGCCCTCCTGGCTGCACTGGTAGCAAGTTGGTTTTGCCTGGGCCCCCGGCGTTTCTTCCATATTCTTTTCGGCCCCGGTCCGTGGTTCCGCTTTCTCGCGGTGCTCGGTCCCGTGCCACACGGGCTAATCGACGTTCCGGCCCTCGGGTTGGGGGGCTTCTAGCCCTGGGCCCCGTACTGTCCCACCCTTCCTTCCCTCTGGGGCTAGGGTCTCCCCGGCCCACCGGGTTAGTCCCTGCTCCTACCTTGCCGTGTCCTTCCGGTGCTTCGGCCGCCAAGAAGTGCTCCACGAGCGTCACGGCTTCTTCCAGGGTTCCGGGCAGGTGTCGGCGTACCCATTGTTGGCCCTCCGCGGGGAGCACCTGCAAGTACTGCTCGAGTACCACCAGGTCGGCCACCTGAACTGCGGTCTTGTTAGATGGTTCCAGCCACCGCAGCCCGGCTTCCCGGATCCGCTGGGCGACCGCCCGGGGTCGCTCCCCCGCTCCATACTTTGCCGCCTGAAACCGCTGTCTGTATGTCTCCGGGGAAATGCCCAGCTGGTCAAGGATCGCCTCCTTGACCTTGTAATAGCACAACGAGTCACGGTCAGATAAGCTTTGGTAAGCCAGCTGTGCCGGGCCAGACAGGTAGGGGGCTTAAATAGAAGTTATGAATTGGATGCAGAAATTACTGGGTGAGGTTCTCAGGCTGTATTATTCAGGAGATCAGACTACATGATCATAATGGGACATAAAATCTCGGAATCTTTGAAAACTACCACAATGATGAAACACAATACAGCATAAAACAAAGTACGCCAGTCTTGTATCTTGTCCTGACCTTTGCCAGAGTTGGGCTCTGACTGCAAGTGTAATACAAATTTGAATTGATGGCGCCAAATAATATTAATCATATTATGTTATGAAACTATGATTCCTCCCCAAAACATTGATTTTATTTAAATACTGTGTGTGTATGGGGAAGGGGTTGGTAGAGTTTGGTTAGGAAAAATTATAGTTGGTGTTTTCCATGTCTAATTGATAGAATCCTCTGGGAATTCTGAGATCTTCACTTTTGAAAACTAATTTTGAAGAAAGAAGTTGTAAAATATTTGCTTTTTGTTTCATGTCTTGTGTCTCAGTTGGACACGAATTCCTACTGAACACTTACTTCGGGGTTCCCCTCCTCCTCCACAGCGAAGATATGGTCACACCATGGTTGCCTTTGATCGCCACTTGTATGTGTTTGGTGGTGCTGCAGATAACACATTGCCAAATGAACTTCACTGCTATGATGTGGACTCTCAGACCTGGGAAGTTATCCAGCCTAGTCCAGATAGTGAGGTAAAAAATGCATTGTTTGATTACGCCTCTTGCTTCTTTTAATCTACCTTTTTTTCCCTATGATATTGAAGTAATAATATTTAAATTCATAGTATTACTATTTAATTATACTTCTATTACTCCTCTCCCAACAAATTCTTGTACTCTTAAGTATAGATAAACATTTCCTTAGAAAGCATTGCCATTATTGATACATGCACAACTTAAATGTCGTCCATTGGCACTATTTTTTAAAGAATGAAAAGAAAAGGAGTTTATAGGAGCTAAGATTTGGCATGGAAAATCATAAATCCTCATGTTACGTGGAACCAACCACTTACAGACAAGGATTAGGGAGAAACTTCCCCTGTACGATCGTCAGTGTTCTTCCGCAAATACTATGCTCCTCCCGTTCAGGGAAAAAGCCCTCTTGCGCAAAAGTATTTGCACAAGAGGGCCAGTGTAGACAGCTAAAAACTATTTTGCACAAAAAAGCCCTGATGGCGAAAATGGCGATCGGGGCTTTCTTGCGCAAAACCGCGTCTAGATTGGCAAAGACGCTTTTCCGCAAAAAGTGCTTTTGCGCAAAAGCGTCCATGCCAATCTAGATGCTCTTTTCCACAAATGCTTTTAACGGAAAAACTTTTCCGTTAAAAGCATTTGCGGAAAATCATGCTAGTCTAGACGTAGCCGAGGTGAATAAGTCAAATCTCAGCACACCACCTCTGAAAGGTTGCTGACCCCCCTGTCTTAGATATATCTGTGTCTAAGAGAGCCTTGTATTGCACAATTTAAAGAAATTGTTTCTGAAGCTTCATTAACTCTTGATCAACTCAGAATACAGAAAAGATCAAGTGATCTCTCAGCATGCTATATTACATTTATTCTTTGGGTCTAGAACAGTGTCATTATACATATTAGTTCCAAGGCCAGAAGTTGCTACAGTGGTCGTCCAGTCTGACCTTCTGCATATCATAGAACTTCCTGAAATAATTCCTATTTGAACAGATTCCTGACACTTGAAATGTAATACAGCAGTATTCCCAAGTATTCCAGCCCTATGATTCTATGAGGAATGAAAGAGTCAATAATATAGATGCTTGAAGTATCATCCTTGCAACTAAATAGTGATAGAAATGTAGCTGTGTTAGTCTGGTGTAGCTGAAACAAAAAACAGGACTATGTAGCACTTTAAAGACTAACAAGATGGTTTATTAGGTGATGAGCTTTCGTGGGTCAGACCCATTTCCTCAGATCAAATAGTGGAAGAAAATTGTCACAACCATATATAACCGTGGTCACCAACAGGTCGATAAAGATCAACCGGTCGACAATTTTCTTCCACTATTTGATCTGAGGAAATGGGTCTGGCCCACGAAAGCTCATCACCTAATAAACCATCTTGTTAGTCTTTAAAGTGCTACATAGTCCTGTTTTTTGTTCCTTGCAACTAAGTTAGCCTGATGAAATGAATGGGTGATGCTATTTTTCCAGCTTTCTGCAAACTCAGGCAGACATCTATGTATTGGTTAAACTTTAATTACATTTTGATGTTTTCTTCTGCAACAATAGTCGTTGAAAGCTGAAACTCTAGAGAATACTTGACTTTGGTCTGGAATGACAATTTGGCTTATAACTTTGCTTGCTTGAGAATTAATCATGAAAGCTAGGTGAAGCGATCTTCAGTACAAATGTTATTAAAAGGTGCAGGAAAATTAAACGAGATTAAGTTAATCTAATAAAAATGCATACTAATATAATGCAAGGGCTATTTTAAAAGATGTGAGTTCAAAAACTAATAGACCAAAACTGGTACAGTGAATATTAGGCTTAATCTGTAAATAAAATAATGAGGGGATGATCTGTGCTGCCTAACTTTCTTCCCCTCCTTCCTGGACAGCTTTTAAAAAAGACTTTTTGGAAATGGCTGATGCTTACCAGTTAACTTTTCATATCCCTTGATAAAATGTGCAGCAACATTATATGTAAAGTTATGATTTGCCATGAATGATGTTACTGGCACATGTTCAAACCCAGGGAGCCCCTGTCAGGCAGAACTGGTGAAGCTGGTCTCAAACAAAGGAGTGTGTGCTTACCTTAATTTAAGTACAGGTAGTAAATAAGGTTCTTGAAACAGCAAAAGGGAGACTAGGGGTATCTGCAGTTTAGCAAAGAACTACATGAAACCATTTTGAAAAGACTTCGTCTGTGTCTAGACTGGCAAGTTTTTCCGCAAAATCATGTGATTTTGCGGAAAAACTTGCCAGCTGTCTACACTGGCCACTTGAATTTCCGGAAAAGCACTGACGATCTCATGTAAGATCATCAGTGATTTTCCGGAAATACTATGCTGCTCCCGTTTGGGCAAAAGTCTTTTTCCGAAAGACTTTTGCGCAAAAGGGCCAGTGTAAACAGCACAGTACTGTTTTCTGCAATAAAGCCCCGATTGCGAAAACTGGCCATCGGGGCTTTTTTGCGGAAAACCGCATCTAGATTGGCCACGGACGCTTTTCCGCAAAAAGTGCTTTTGCGGAAAAGCATCCTGCGTTAAAAGCATTTTCGGAAAATCATGCCAGTGTAGACGTAGCCTTCGTGTCTCCAGTCTCACAGCTGGAAAGAACTTTCTGTTGTTGGTAACCCTCAGGAAAATACATTTCAAAAGCGACTGAGCTATTAGTAAGAGGTAAAAGCAGTGTAAGTTATCTTTCCCTATGCATCATTCTATTTTAACCTAAGATGAAGAAACTGCTGTTGAACTTTAAGAGCAGACCCTGGTCTGAGAGTTTGATCAGCAATGTTAATTGAAACGTAGTGTGTTATTTCACCTTGACTTAGGTCTAGTTTATTAAGTTTAAAAAGTGTTTTATCTGTATTTGTTATCCATTTCTGACTTTGATGCTTTATATTTGTACTCTTGTGAAAATCTCTAGATCACTGTCTGTTGGTACCGATATGTGGGGCAAAAATTGATGATATAGACTCAGCCAAGCACACGAAGATATAACAAGATCCAGGGGCTGAAAGTTGAAGCGAGACAAGTTCAGAATGGAAATAGGGATAATATTTTTTTAGCAGCGAAAGTAATTAACAATTGGAACAATTTACCAGGTTTCATGGCAGATTTTCCGTCATTGACCATTTTTAAATCAAGATTGGAGGGTTGTGTTATTGATATTCTCTAGTTCTAACAAGAATGGATTTAAGGAATTCCTGTCACTTGTATTAAGCGGCAGGTCTGAGAGCTTATCATAATGATGACTGTCAGTTGTTTGTTGCCTGTGTTCTCGTACAGAGCTGTCCCAGTACAAGCAAGGGAGCTGAAGCAGGAGGCCTCCACTGATCTGCCCAAGAAGATCACAGACCCATTTCAGTAGCAAAGGCATTTAGCAGGTTTATTGTTGATAAATCACACAAAGATACTCTTCTGAGACTCCTCTTTATTCAGATGGTTTATATAATTTTTTCCCTTCCATATAAACAAATTACATAGTGCCCTTCTGACATGGTTTAGTTACCACCCTTTGCCTTGTATACTCTAGGACAGGGGTGGCCATCCCATTTAACAGAGAGCCAAAAACAGTGGTGGAAAAAATGCGAAGGGCCACACCAGAATTGTCAAGCAAAAAAAAAAGCCCCCCAGAACAGAATTGTCGAGCAAAAATAAAAAAAAGGAGGCTGCCCATTTAAAAAAAATTAAAAAAGAATGGCTGCCATCTTGGGCTCCATTTTTTTAAAACCCCACAGTTTCGACCAGTAAGCACAGGAATGCTGGGGAAAGTGGAGCCATTGGGGGGGGGGGGGGGGGGGGGGGGGGGGGGGGGGGGGGGCGCAAGAGCCGCTTCGTGAGCCGCACTTTTGGGGGGCCACAGCTGGTCTAGGGCAATCAAAACATTTCTCTCTCTCTCTCACCATCATCCTGACCTTATCTTTAAGAGGAGCTATTGTGTCCCAGTACCATCCTCAGGGAGCATACTTATATCATACCTTGGTTATTGGAGTATTCTGGCACTAGCTGTCTGGAATGTGTTTGTGTGACTAGAGCCTAGACGTGCTTGTGTATTTACAATACCAATCCTGTTTCTGCCAGGTTCTGTAAATTTGCAAGCAGACATGTGTGGTAACAGGAGACCTGACTTTTGGTCATAGCTTGACTCTTGCTAACTGCTTTATCTCAGCATGGCCTGATTTATACCAGGCCCCTTATAGCAGGCCTCATATTTCAGGCTCTCTTTCTACAGTGGTTACTTGTGGCTTTATAATCTTTGAAAATGCACTGTAGCTGCAAAAATGGGGATTTGGCCACCTACTTTTAAATGTTGGCTTTTGGTAACAATATAGGAGCCTCCTAAGCATGTTGTTTAGGTAGAAAACATATTTTTAAGTTGAGTTTCTTAATATTTTTCCTGAACTTGTTCTTGCAAGTGCTTTAATGAAGAATTTTGAGAGCACGTGCCCTATTTAAATTACTCCTCAGCAGATAATATCAAAATTAATGAAAGTGTTTGCAGTGATAACTGTTAATACTTGTCCTTTTTTAAAGTGTTAACCTGACATGTTTTTTTCCTTCATATAATATACTTCATTGAATTATGCCAAATGGAAATTAAAACATCCAGAGGTTCACTAGGGCCCTTGTTTGATAAGACCAGGTACATCTAGATTTGCTTTCACTTTCGAAAGACGAAATTTAAATTTGGCATGAATTTGCATATCTTCTTCCGATCGCTTCTTCGAAAGAACCATGTAAACCTAATTTTTTTAGGAAGAACTGTTCATAGTCTTCATCAATGTGACTCATCAAGTTTACTTCAAAGGGGTAGGCATGTTAGACTGTAACTTTAAAAACATTGAAGCTCATGATACCACACACACACACACTCTGCTTTTTTTGTGACAGTATGGCCTGGAACGGCGTACTGTCACCTATTTTCCCAACCCACAGAAAAGGAATGGGATTTCCCTGATATGTACTGGCACCTATTTTCCTGGGGTGGCTCAGCTCCTGACAAAAGCATGCTCGTGACACCGCAGAGTTTTTTCTTATAGCTCCCAGCACGGTACTGTGGCTCTTAAAGGGGCCATGACTGAATTTTGGCCCCCAGCACTTTGTTTGTTTTGCTCAACAAGTTTTCCCCAGAGTGCCAGCACCCTTTTTCTTACAAAAAACAAAACAAAAGATTGTGTGTGTATGTATGTGTATATATACAGGTCTACTCAGTGTTTTTGAAGTTTAATTCAGTTCACTTCTGCTGAGAGAGGCCTTGCTCCCAGAGTCCTCTGTTATTCAGCCACGTGTAAATCATGTCAAGTTACTTTCACCTGTTCATTATGATCACACCCATTTGGCACAATCTCAACAGCCTCTAGATAAATCCATGGTGTGCCTACGTCCTGAATACTGTGAGCAGATGTGGTCACTCCATCTCAAAAAAGATACCTTGGTATTGGAAAAGTTACTGAGTAACTTAATTACAAACCAGAGCAGAAGTAACTGAATAACCAGCTACCTTTTTACATCCCTGTCTCTCATGTTGATGTACTTACTCCACCTCAGCCAAAGGCAAAAGCAGTGTTGGCTGAAGAGCTTCTCCCACTGACATAGCCTGGTGTAGACAACATCTTAAATCCATGCAACTTATATTACTCAGGAGAGTGGCTTTTTCACACATGGGTGAGGAAGTTACATTGACTTTAGTGTAAAAAAGCCTTTGATATCTTGGTATTTGGTGGCAGCAGCAGAGTGGATTTCTGAGTGCCAATGCTGCCCAATTGGTGCCCAAGGAAGCAGAAAGGAGCCTAAATATCTTTGTGGATCTGGCCTTAAATGTTTGAAATTGTAATTATGTGGTAGCTCTGTCATCTCAGAGAGCAAATGAAGAATAATTTTTATTTGTTGATAAAATGCTAACAGGCTTAGAACAGAACTGTATCACTTTCTATGAGCTGATTTTATTTTTTTTATTTTTTTAAATGTATGAGCCTGACGCTTGTGCCTAAAAGGGCTCCTGGTCTTTGTCCAACTTCTTATGCATCCCATCTATACTTTTACACATTGTTATTTTTAAATCTTGTAACCAGGTGGCCCATCCAGAAGTTGCTGAGAGAATAGCTGCCCCAGAAGAAGCTCCTTCCTTCTCCTCAGAAGAACGTGGTTTAAAAAAATCTCGAGATGTATTTGGTTTAGATTTCGGCATAACAACAGTTAAACAACAGCCCACAGCAGATTCTGAGGTAACTAGAATGTACATGGATAACAAATACTGCAAACTAAATTCTATTCCAGTACAGGGAGAACTCAGATTCTAGGCCTTTCCATTTTCTCTCTTCAACTTTTTCCTTCTTTCCTTAAAAACTAATTTGATCCATTTTTCATTTTACTTCTAAACCAGGGGTGGCCAACCTGTGGCTCTTGAGCCGCATGTGGCTCTTTGCTCACAGAAATGCGGCTTTTAAGGTTGCAGCTTGTTTGGAGCCGCATGCCCGCTTTGTGCACGCACCCCAGTTCCTGGAGGGAGAAGTGTGTGGCGGTGGCAGCTCTGGTGAGACCCAGGCATTGGGTTAGAATCGGAGGGACCTGGGGGTGCCTGGTTCTGGGGTAGGGGGAGGGCATTGGGTTAAAATGGGGGCAGCTGGGGGGGGGTCTGGGAGAGGGGGAGGGCATTGGGTTAGGGGGGCTGGGGTTGCCTGGCTCTGGGGGAGGGATGTGTGGCTCTTTGCACCACTATCCACAGCTCTTTTGGCTCTTCGTGTCTAACTGGTTGGCCACCCCTGTTCTAAATCATACATTGAGGCTCTTAAAGGGCTTTTCTCTAATATTCAAATCAGTGTAGTGAAAGCAGTGATAACTCCTGCATGGATGCTTTCAGTTGAATATAATTCTGGTTTATATTGGTTCAGTTTAAATATACAAGGCATTGACTTCAGATAAAATATGTAAACCAGATTTAAATAAAATTAAGTTCCTCCACCTGAAGGAGGGGTAGCCGTGTTAGTCTGTAACTTTTAAAACAATGAGTAGCCCTGTGGCACCTTAGATATTAACAAAAATATATACAGTATCAGAACTTTCATGATCAAACTCTACTTCTTCACATGAGCTGGAGTGGAAAAAACAAGAACCCAGAATTTATAGCAGAAAAAGAAGGGGGGGGGATAACTGTCAGTTGTAGTATCCGTGCTAAAGAGACTGAGTGGGCAAATGAGGTGTTAAGGCATGAAAGGCTGACTTTATAATGGGATGTCCAGTTTAATGTCAGTGTTCAAGCCCAGGGAAACAGTGTCAGATTTGCATATGAAGGTCAATTCCACACACTCTCTCTCTCTCTCTCTCTCTCTCTCTCTCTCTCTCTCTCTCTCTGTAATTAGCTTGTTAAATTCCTTTGCAGAAGAATGGCTACTTCTAAATACATGATTAAGTGCCCAAGCAGGTTCAAATGTTCCCGTACAGATTATGTGTGTTAGCATTTCTGATATCTGACTTATGTTCATTTATACTTGTCCCTACCAGCATAATTTTAAAACTGTCTTTGGTTGTTATTAACTTGGCTTTTTAGTTTAGACTAATTTAGTTATTTTGTTCCTTTTTATATTTTTTTCTATCAACTTTTGTTGTTACAGGTTATTATACTATCTTTTGAATGTTTACAACATTACTAATCTCAGCTGTTTATATGCTTAATGGAGAGAGAAGCTATGTTGAATGTATGCAGTTCCCAAATCGATATAGGGCTTTGCATCAAGTCAATACCTTGATCAACACCTTGGAGAGAATTGGTAGCTAATATAGTCCACGCAGTCCAAGGATTCCAGCAGCCATCTCCTCTAGAGGGTTCTCCGGAACTTCCAAGACCACTCTGCTGTACGCTTAAGCTAAAGTAGAGGTCTCCACACTCCCTAGGGGGATGCAGAAGAACATTTGGAGAGCAGGGTGGACCCTGACCCAGTCTCCAAGGATGGTGGGGAGGGAGCGCCATCTAGGCCCCAGTTCTGCTCTTGTTTTCCCATGGGCAGCTTCAAGTCTCAGCCAGTATTTCCTTTACTTTTTATGTCACTGTCACTTCTATATTGGTCCACATAACAAAATCCATTCTGCACTTGGATGGTCTGTGGTGGTGTTGGGGCTAAATAGCTGGAGGGGAGTGGATTCTAATTGGGGGTGCGGGCTCTAGGGTGGGGCTCAGGATAAGACATTGAAGGTGCGGGTGTGGGGTTTAGGGTGGAGCTAAGGTGGTGGAACAGGCTCAGGAGAAGGAGTTGCAGGAATTAGGGTTGTTAAGAAGTGTGTAGTTCATGAATCATGTAGTTGACAAAAATGTTTTCGACTACACAATTAGTCAGTAAGGGCTAGCACTACAGCTTGCGCTGGGTCCTGGCAACTACCACTGCTGCAACTCTACATTAGAAGCACTTTAAGAGCTGGCATCAGTGCCAGTGATGGAGAATCTACATAACCCTCGGTAGGTTGCTCCAGTGGTTACTATCTTCACTGTTAAAAATGTGCACCTCACTTTTTAGGTTGAATTTGTCTAACTTCAACTTCCAGCTGTTGGATCTTGTTATACCTTTCCTTGCTAGATTGAATAGTTCTTTATTATCAAACTTTTGTTTGCCATGTAAGTACCTGTAGCCTGTGATCAGGTCATCTTTTAACCTTCTCTTTGATAAGCTAAGAACATTGAGCTTCTTGAGTCTCTCTTCGGTCCTTCCCAGGTCCCCATAGCTACATTCTACATCTTCCAGTCTGTAGCCAGTACCCTCACAACTCCAAAAGAAGTTTTGTGTTGTATTGTTGAAGAGGAACCCCTAGATACTGAACCCAGTGCTTATCGCTGCCAGTTCCATCAGGCAGAAGGATTCCATTAGCAATACCCCTTATTCCTTTTGGAATCTCATTGCTTCAGAGACGGACAGATGCCCTGTTTGACAGAGTTTGACATGAAATTGAAGATGACAACAATTATCTTTTTTGGAGGGGAAAGAGAAAAGTTAATTGAGGTGGACTGGAGGTGGTGGTGAGTTGTGTGTTTTTGTTTTGTTTTGTTTTTAAAGTCTGATCCCATTTTCCTTAATGACAAAACAAGACAGACACTCACAAAAGGAAAGAAAAAAGTAAGAACAATAGAAAACACAGCTTGTGTCTCTAGGGTTGACTCACATTTGCAGATCCAATACGCAGTCTGGTCAACCACTCCAAAATCTGGCAACTTGTGCTAGCACCAGACTGCTTAAGGCGTTGCTTGCTTCTTTCTGGTCACAGGCTTAAAGTGACAAGGAGTCCTGTGGCAGTCTATAAGGTGCCACAGGACTCCTTGTCGCTTTTGCAGATCCAGACTAACACAGCTACCCCTCTGAGGCTTAAAGTGGTGCACCAGAGTCTACGATCTTGACTCATTGCACAGAAAGCAAAAGCCTTGGTTGGGATCATTTAATTGAGGTAGTTCTGCTTTGAGCAGGGGGGATTGGACTTGATGACTTCCTGAGGTCTCTTCCAACCCTAAACTTCTGTGATTCTATAGTATTGAGAAGATCTCACATTCTAGATTGTATTTCAGATTTAGCTGGAGCTGGTGGAGGTAGTGATGTTATCTGCTGCCCTCTTTCTAGCACAGCCTTATTAGGACGTCTCTCGGAAGTAGGGTGACAAAGGTTCAGTAGTGTCACAGTGGAACCTGAGGTCCCAGGAGACAAACTGGAGGATTAGGCCAAAAGAAATCCGATGAGGTTCAGCAAGGACAAGTGCAGAGTCCCACACTTGGAACAGAAGAATCCCAAGCACTGTTATAGGCTGAGAACCGAGTGGCTAAGCTGCAGTTCATCAGAAAAAGACCTGGGGATTACAGTGGATGAGAAGCTGGATATGAGTCAACAGTGTGCCTTTGTAGCCAAAAAGGCTAATGACGTATTGCGATGTATTAGTAGGACCACTGCCAGCAGATCTAGGGAAGTGATTATTCCCATTTATTTGTCACTTGTGAGGCAATATCTGGTGTATTGCGTCCAGTTCTGGGCCTCCTGTTACAGACAGGATGTGAATGCATTGGAGAAAGTCCAGTGGAGGGGAACAGAAATGATTAGGGGGCTGGAGCGCATGACTTATGGGGAGAGGCTGAGGGATTTGGACTAAATAGTCTACAGAAGAGAAGAGTTGGGGGAGGAGGGGGATTTGATAGCAGGCTTCAACTACCTGAATGGAGGAGGGTTCTCAAGAGGATGGAGAAAGGCTGTTCTTAGTTGTAACAGATAACAAAACAAGAGCAATGGTCTCCAATTGCAGTGGGAGAAGTCTAGGTTAGGTATTAGGAAAAACTTTCACTAGGAGAGTGATTAAGCACTGGAATGGGTTACCTCCATCCCTAGAGGTTTTTAAGTCCCCTATTGAAAAAGTCCTGGCTGGGATGATTTAGTTAGTTGATCCTGCTTTTAGCAGGAGGTTGGACTCTGACCTCCTGAAGTCTCTTCCAACCCTGTGATCCTGTGACTGCAGATCATTCTCCCTTCAAGTCTGGTACTGTCCTGGAAGAAGAGGTGTAAAGTAAGTGAATGGTAGAGTTGTCGACCCAGCATGGTGTAAACACTAGAATAAGTCAACCTAAGCAATGTCGACTCCAGCTATGTTAGTCACATGACTAGAATTGTGTAATTTAGGTTAACGTAATCAGGGCTGTCCTTAGGATTTATGGTGCCCTAGGTGGGATTATTAAACTGGTGCCCCTATGCCTGACTTGCTCTTCCACTTCTACCCCCTCCCCTTCCCTTCCCAGAGACCCCAGCAGCCAGTCCCCTCTGTCAGACTGTGCTGCAGGCAGCACATTCGGCCCTCTCTAGTACCCAGCCCTGCTGCTACATGTGTAACCCTTCCGCCAGGTAGGCCTGGCAGCAACCAGGCCTGGGTTCAATATCTAGGGCTATGTCTACACTGGCGGGTTATTGCGCAAGAACGGCTGTTTTTCCGGAAAGCGGAAGAAACGGCTTTTCTTCCAGAAAGCCCACCTGCTCTTGTGCAAGATGATGTACAGGACGGTGTGGTAAGAGAGGGCTTCTTGCGCAAGAGCTGCGCTCTTTTTTAACAGGTGTAAGCCCTCTTGCACAGGAGCTGTTGTGCAAGAGGGCAGCGTGGACGCTCGGCAGGGATTTCTTGCGCAAGAAAGCCCTATGGCTAAAATGGCCATCAGAGTTTTCTTGCGCAAGAGAACGTCCACACAGCCATGGATGCTTTTGCGCAAAAGCACAGCTCGCACATTGCAGTGTGGACGTTTTCTTGCGCAAGAGTTCTTGCACAAGAACCCTTGCTCAAGATGCCGCCAGTGTAGACATAGCCTAGGGATCCATCTCACACAGAACTGGCTCGAGCCCTCGCCCAGTAGCCTGGGAAATTCACACACCCCTGGGTGCCTTTGAGAGGCAATGCTTCCCCACTTGCAAGCACAGAGTCTGAGTGAAGAAAAGAAACTTTTAATGAAAGAGAGAGAGGTCACATGGCATTATCTTGGGAAAATACCACAACAGAGTTCACTTACCCAACTTTCTCCATACCCCACTTCAGATGCCCCACTTACAGCTCTGTCCAGTCAGTGCAGACCCTGACACGTCATCCAGATGACTCCCCTCCTTGAACCTGAGGTTAGGCCACCTTTGTGCTACTCCTGGGCTACACCTACACTGGCAGCTTCTTGCGCAAGACCTCTTTTGCGGAAGAGTTCTTGTGCAAAAACTCTTCCACAAGAGAGCATCTACACTGGCATGTGCTTTTGCGCAAGAGCATACATGCCAGTGTAGACGCTCTCTTGCGCAAGAAAGCTCCGATGGCCATTTTAACCATAGGGCTTTCTTGCGCAAGAAATTCCTGTTGCCTATCTACACTGGCCTCTTGTGCAAGAACAGTTGTGCAAGAGGACTTATTCCTGAGCAGGAGCATCAGAGTTCTTGCGCAAGAAGCACTGATTTCATACATTAGAACGTCAGTGTACTTGCTCAAGAACTCGCGGCCAGTGTAGACAGGCAGCAAGTTTTTGCACAAAAGCAATTGCTTTTGCGCAAGATCACGCCAATGTAGACACAGCCCTGGAGTGAGCATACCCACCCCCCAGGGCAGCTCTCCTTTTAGCTGGTTGATAGCAAGCAGTAGTTTAGCCTCTGCTTACACATGCCCCACTGCTTCCCGTCCGTCCCAGCAGAGTGGCGCCCCAGAAATACTGGTGCACTAGGCAACTGCCTATTCTGCCTATGCCTAAGGATGGCCCTGAACGTAATCCTGTAGCATAGATTTACTCTAAGAATGCTACTGCATCAGTCTTTGAGCAGTAAAGCTTGCAGTCCTGGGGAAGTTTTAGAATGGGAGTAGAAGGGAGGCTAATGTGACTAAATTTGACCAGAGTGTATGTGATGACCTGGGTAATGCAGAGTCAGTCAGTAAAGGATGGGAATCTAAATAATGCTGATTTCCTGAAAAGTGGGTCCTGCTATGTTTTGTTAAGACATCAAGTATGAGCAATAAAGATAAGTCTGTGGACTTCTATATGATGTTTGACTTACTTGCATATGATATACTGTTTGAAAAATAATAGTATCAGATAAAATTAATATAACAGATGTTAAGTGATTTACAACTTTTTTGTAGATAGCTCTCAAAATTGTTCATGGAGAATCTTTGTTCATAGATGGTGTTTCAAGTAGGATCCAACAAAAAGTTGGCTTGGACCAATGCTTTTCAATTATCTTTACTGTGTATTTCATAGATCTTCATCCGTGATCTGAAAGAAAATATAAAATCACTGCTGGCAAAGTTTGCAGAAAACTGTGTTTAGTGGAGTGATAAATAATGTTGAGGATAGGTCATATATGCAGAGTGATCTGGAACTCTTGATAAGCAGGCCGTGAACAATCAGTCTGCTTTTTTAATTTGTCCAAATGCAAGATTGTATGTGTAAGAAGAAAGAATGTAACTCACAATTGCAGGATAAGAGACAATATCTTCTATAATAATTATTGTGGAAAAAATTTAGGGATGATGGTGAATAAGCAGCTCAACAGGAGGTCTCAGTGCACTGCTGTGGCAAAAGGACTCCTTCAGTTCTTTAATGTATGTGTAAGAGAATAGCAAGTGGGCATAGAGGGGTAGAATTATCTTTGGTATTAATTTACTCAGCAATAGCAATGCCATTACTGGAGTACAGTGTCCAGTTTTGGTGTGTGCACTTCAAAAATGAAGTTGAGAAATTGGAAAGAGTCGAGAAAAGAGCCATAGAAATAATGTGTGGGAAAAGTTACCTACAGTGAAAGATTTAAAGATATTCAATCTTTAGTTTTTCAAAGAGAAGGCTAAAAAGTGACTTAATCACAGTCTCAATATCTGTCTGAGGAGAAGATTTCTGATGGCAGAAGGCTTTTTAATCTAACAAAAACATCATAAGATGCTGTGTCTAGAAGCTGAAGTTAGATTAATTTAGACTGGAAACAGGATGCAAATATGTAACAGTGAGGCGAATGAACCACTGGAACAATTTACTGAGGTATGTGGTAAGTTCTTCTTCGAGTGATTGCTCATGTGCCTTCGAATGAGGTGCGTGCGCGCTGCGTTCACTGTTTCCAGAACATTTTTTTCCCCCAGTGGTACCCGTTGGTGTGGCAGGTCGCCCCCTGGAGTGGCGCAGCTATAGTAGAGCATAAGTACCCCTGCCAGCCCTCCCCCTCCTCAGTTCCTTCTTATCGCCCGTGACAGTTGTTGGAGCTTCTCTGTTCTTGTGATAGAACCCAGCAATCGCTAGTTGTTTTGCCTGCTGGTAGTTTCTTCTTCCAGTTACTAGTTTTCAAATAGTTTCTAGTTCGTTGTTACCGTTCGTTCTCTCTCCCCTCCGGGGGAGGGGGATGCCAGGCTCACATGACTTTAAACCCCATGTGTCCTACGCAAAGCCGATGCCAAAAGGAGACCCCCATGACTCATGCCTAAAGTGTTTGGGAGTCTCATCTCACTGACTCCTGTAAGATCTGCAGGAGTTTTAAGCCTTGTACGAAGCGGGAGAGGGATTCCCGCTTAAAACTGTTACTGATGGAGTTGGCTTTCCATCCGGCGCCATCCTGTGAAGTTGCGGTGCATAGTGCACCAGCGTTGGTATGGGAAACTCAACCAGGGCTTTCCTGTACTGCGGTACCAAAGATCTTGGCACCGAGGCACCGATCCCAGTCTCCAGTGCCGAAGAAGAGAAAGGAGGCAAGGAGCAGATCATCTAGTCACCAGACCCATGGCAGCCAGCACCGCCCTCGGTCTCTGTGCCCAGACTCTCCTAGTCGCGACAACAGTGCAAAGGGGAGAAGAGAGACTATGGGCATGTGGGCAGAGTCCAGGACTGATGCCTGCACCATCCATCCACCCTGGAGACCTTTGAGGCGGCACAGGAGCTCATCGAGCTAACGGCTTCGCCTCCATTGTCTCCACGCCCTGGAGAGCTTTCACCTGCAGCACTGGGGCCCAGAGCAGCACCGGTAGCAGCAACTAGATCAGTGGCCTGGTCAGAACCAGCTTCTGCGCTGGCAGCAGCAGTAACGCCACCAGTTCAGCAGGTTGCGGTGGTCCACGCGGCACCAACTGTTGCCGCACCTCCCCAGAGCTCCCGCCATCTGCTAGCACCATATGTAGCGGCGGCACTGCCTACCTTGGCACCGCTGTCAGCGCTGCAAGCAATATCAGCACTCAGTCAGGTGCAGACGGCTCCCAGTACCGGCGTTCCGCCACCGTTGTCGATGGGGCTGCCGAGGCAAGCCCATGCAGGGAAGCCAGAGTCTATGGAGCGGTACAGGCCACATCAGCTCTCCAAGCCATCCTCCACGGCACTGCCATAGTTCGCCTTGGACTACTCTTCAGAGTCGGAGCTGGAGTCGGTACGCTCCATAGGCTCGTCTAGGGTCTCTTCCCGGTACCACTCCTGGTCTTGGCACCAACTCAGGCCATCTGAATTCCAGCAGACTTGGCCCCCGCAGGCTCAGCCACCCTGGCCTTTCTGGACGCCATGGGCCTATCACCGGTGGCAGGGGCCCATGCCACCATCGTGGGGATCTAGTGTCTCGTGCTGAAGAAGCACCCCATCTGCACGCCATCCCTCCCCGAGGCAGCTAGGGTGGACAGCCCACAGAGGCAGGAGCTGACATCGGAGGCAGCCCCTGCGGTGAACCCACCTCCCACCCGCATGGAGCCTCCCCAAGTCACACAGTCTCTGTAGGTGTTGGATGATCATGTACCTATTCGTGAGTTCTCTTCATCATCTCCCAATGAAGCCCTGGCAGACCCGGCATCGTCCATGCCATCGATGGGTACCAGGGTGCACCAGATGTTGCTCCGTCAGTTGGCAGCAAATTTGGGGATGCAAGCTGAGCCAGTGACTGAGGACACTGACCCTATGGTGGACATCCTCAATGTGGATGCCCCCACTAAGCTGGCCCTCCCTTTGAACAAGACTGTGGCTAAGATCACGTATACCTTGTGGCAGACCCCTGCCTCTACAACACCCACTCTGAAGGGGAACGAAAATATCTAAAAGGGTGTCACAAGGAGGAAGGAGAAAATTTGTTCCTCTTGGTTTCTGAGGACAGGACAAGGAGTAATGGGCTTAAAGTGCAGCAGGGGAGGTTTAGATTGGACATTAGGAAAAAATTCCTAACTGTCAGGGTGGTCAAATATTGGAATAAATTGCCAAGGGAGGTGGTGGAATCTCCCTCTCTGGAGATATTTAAGAACAGGTTAGATAGACATCTGTCAGGGATGGTGTAGACGGAGCTTGGTCCTGCCTTGAGGGCGGGGGGCTGGACTCGATGACCTCTTGAGGTCCCTTCCAGTCCTATTATTCTATGATTCTATGAAAAGAGGTATTTTGTTCCCCAGTCTAGGCATGAGAGCACCTTTATTCTCACCCGGTCCCAGGTTCCCTGGTGGTGCAGGCGGCTACCCAAAAGGAGAGGCAGGCGCAGTCGGAACCTACGCCAAAATCCTGGGAGACAAAGCGCCTTGTCCTTATGGGGCGTAAGGTCTATGCCACTGGTGGTGTCCAGCTGCGCATTGCTAATCAGCAAACGATGTTGAGATGCTATGCTTACAACACATGGCAGGCGATGGACAAGTTCCAGGACAGGTTGCCCCTGGATTCCAGGCAGGACTTTACGACTATGGCCACAGAGGGGAGAAACATAGCATGTACAGCCCTGCAGATAGCACTGGATGCTGTGGACTCTGCTGCCCATACTATGGCCTCTGGCGTGGTCATGCATAGGAGCGCGTGGCTCCAGGTTTCGGGGATTCCTCCAGATGTCCAGTCCACAATCCAAGACCTGCCGTTTGACGGGAAATCCCTGTTCTCCAAGCATACTGACTCGAGGCTTCATAGCCTTAAGGACACGAGGGCCATGGTCCAATCACTGGGCATTCACACGCCAGCCCTTCAGAGGAGACCGCTCCCTGCTAGACAGTCGGGAAGGTTGCAGTTTCAGCCTTCCCGGTAGGACCAGTGGAGGCGCTGACCTTGAAATCTGAGTGGGGGGGTTCTAATAGTGCTGCGGGGCCCTTTTCCTCGCAGATGAGTCATGGGCGCCCACGGGGCAACTCCAACAGAGGCACTGGCCCATCCCCCACCCAGCAGTCTAAGCAGCAGTTTTGAAGGTGCGCCCGAGGACCCTGTACCAGCCCCCACTATCATCCCTCCCTTTGGGGACAGGTTTTCCCATTTTTTCCGGGCCTGGGCCTGCATCACCTCTAACAAGTGGGTGCTAGGCCTGGTAAGGATGGATTACTCCATCCCTTTTATGAGTTTGTCCCCTACCCTCCCTCCCTACCAGTCCCTCTTCAGGGCCCCGTTTCAAGATGCCCTTCTGCAGCAGGAGATAGTCTCACTCATTGAGAAAGGAGCAGTAGAGAGAGTTCCGCCTCACTTGGAGGGCAGGGGTTTTTATTCCCATTATTTTATTATCCCCAAGCTGAAAGGTGGGCTCCGGCCTATCTTGGACCTCAGGAACCTCAACAAGGTGATAAAGAAAACGAGGTTCAGGATGGTGATGCTGGCCTCCATCATCCCGGCTCTAGAGATAGGGAACTGATACATTGCCCTTGATTTAAAGGACTCTTATTTTCATAAGCGGCGAGGAGTCCTGTGGCACCTTATAGACTAACTGAAGTGTTGGAGCATAAGCTTTCATGGGCAAAGACCCACTTCGTCAGATACATTTTATTTTCATGTGGCCATACAGCCAAGTCAGCGAAGGTTCCTCCAGTTTGTGGTGGCTCGGAACCATTTTCAGTTCATGGTTCTGCTGTTCAAGCTCTCCACTGCCCCCAGAGTGTTTCCAAAATGTATGGCAGTGGTGGCAGCATTCCTCAGAAGGCACGGGGTCCAAGTTTTTCCGTACCTGGACGAATGGCTCATCCGGGGTTGGTCAAGGGATCAGGTGTTAGCCCATATAACATTTACAAAATCCCTCTTTGGGGAACTCAGGCTACTGATAAATGAGGAGAAATCTATGTTAACTCCTTCTCAGGACATAGAGTTTATGGGAGCCTACATAGATGCCACGAGAGGAAGGGCGTATCTCCCCATGGCCAGGTTCCAAACTCTGGCGACCATGGTGCAAGACCTTATGCTGTCCCCACTTACAACAGCCCGGACTTGTATGTAGCTTCTTGGACATATGGCGGCCTGTACTCAAGTGGTTCGCCACGCCATTTTGAGACTCAGACCCCTACAAGCCTGTTTGGCAAGGTCTTTCAACCAGGCCAGGGCTCATTGGGACTCCGTCCTGTCATTGCCTCAGGAGGTGGTGGACTCTTTTGCAATGATGGACTCAAGAGGAGGAAGTGTGCAAGGGGGTCCCCTTCCTGAGCTAGGTGACTCATCCACACCCTCCTTCAAGGAAACTGTTCCTCTGTCTCCTGTTACAGTGTCCATCTTTGCACCCAGCATTGCTTGATAGACACATTAGCAAAATGGATCTGCTACAATGACCAACTTGAAAGAATTAGTGTTTTCATTTCAATTGTCACGTTCAGGGTTCGGTGTTAACACCCAACTGACAGATACGGTTCCATATACTCCTTTATTTCAAACTGTCGGTTTGCAGAGTAAACAGTTTGTGTATTGTTCAAATTTGGAAGGGCTAGAAATGTACTTGATTTTTTTATAATGAAACTCAGCTCTGAGGCACAATTCGTAGGCAGCAAGAATATTCTGCAGAACATTCTTACCTACAGAATTCATATAGCCCTGCACATGTAAAGTAATAATAATTTTAAAAGTTTACCAGCGGTGTCATTAAAAATGACAGGAAGGGATGCTATAGAGGTAACAAGGAAATCCTAGAACCTAACAGTAATCTGGGTTGCTAATTCATTTCCATTATATTTTTTTTGTTTGTCATTTTTGCTTTTTTCCCCAAATTCTTGTCTGAAAGTGTCTCTCTTAAAATAGTCACCAGCTTTTGTGTGTGTGTTGATTTTCCTAGCTGCCAAGTGGGAGACTCTTCCATGCTGCAGCTGTCATTTCAGATGCCATGTATATCTTTGGTGGGACAGTGGACAATAACATTAGAAGTGGAGAAATGTACAGATTCCAGGTAATTTGTTAATTTGATTCATGGGGGTTATGGAACAGTCGTCAGAGCCTATAATTAAGGTGGCCAAATGTTTTCCAGTATAAGGCCCTGCTTTCAGTTGGTTAATTGTTCCTAAGTGTTAACTGTTCAGGCTAAAATTTTCTATGCTTAGTCCCTGCTTAGCTCCTGCTGAATTCTTTTATTTTTTGAAGTTTCAGCAAAAGCAGTTCAAACATTTTTCCAACATTAAATATTTCTTACAACAGTTTCTTCTAGGATCTCTAGCATCTCCATGCTTTGGAGCAGTCACTTGAAATTTGACGGGATGGTTTGGCTGGGTTATAATACTCTGAAGATTACTGTTTTCATGTGCTCAACTTGGTTGGAGGTTTGTTGCTAAAATCTGCAAACCGTTCTGTCTACTTTAAGTGTAATCAGACCTAACTGCTTTGATTGATCAGGGCATTCTCTGGTTTCTTTTTGGAGCTGCAATTAAGATGTTGCCTGTGTAGATGCTGCTTGTTGGTGTGCCTCATATTAAACTGAAATAAACAATAACAGTTTTTAAATCTTTCTCATTTTAGTTTTCTTGTTACCCAAAGTGTACTTTACATGAAGATTATGGAAGATTGTGGGAAAACAGGCAATTCAGCGACTTGGAGTTTGTTCTAGGAGAGGTAGGTATATATTCCAGTGAAAATGATACTTGAGTTTAACAGAAGCAGTCTGTAGTTCCTGGCAATAAAGATGAAAGTGAACCATCTTACACTTTAGGTGTTCCCACAGCTGAATGCTAAGACAGTTATTTCTGTAGCACTTTCAAAAATATGTAGAGAGACTTCTGTATTTTGGCTACACTATTCACTTATGGTGCTTGATTATGAGACACAGAGAATTAAGGAACTTTTGTAAAATACATCTTCATACTCATCAATTATAGGCATCCAAGGGGAAATCTTACTTGATTTGAGGGATCCTAGAGAAAGTGCATGGATATTTGATCTATAGGAATAATTAAAAAGGGGACACAGAATATCTTATTGCCCCTATATAAATCCATGGTATGCCCACATCTTGAATACTGCATGCAGATGTGGTCACTTCTTCTCAAAAAAGATATCTTGGCATTGGAAAAAGTTCAGAAAAGGGCAACAAAAATGTTTAGGGGTATAAAACAGCTGCCATATGAAGAGAGATTTTAAAAAAATGGCACTTTGCATCTTAGGAAAGAGGAGACTAAGGGGGAATATGATAAATGTCTATAAAATCATGACTGATGTGGAGAAAATAAATAAGGAAAAGTTATTTACTTGTTTCCATAACACTAGAACTAGTGGTCACCACATGAAATTAATAGGTAGCAGGTTTAAAACAAACAAAAAGAAATATTTCTTCATGCAGCCCACAGTCTACCTGTGGAATTCCTTGCCAGAGGATGTTGTGAATACCAGGACTTTAAGAGGGATCAAAAAAGAGAGAGAGAAATTCATAGAATATAAGTCAATGGTTATTATTCAGTGTGGGCATGGCTGGTGTCCCTAGCCTCTGTTTGGGAATGGGCAACGGGATAAATCATTTGATTACTTTTTCTACTCATTCCTTCTGGGGCACCTGGCATTGGTCACTGTCAGAAGACAGGAACTTTGGTCTGACCCATTATGGCCATTCTTATGTTCACATCAGGCTGGAACTGTGGAAGATTCCTCCCTGACACCTGAGAAAACAAGAGCTAAGATGATTAGCTCTGTTTTGGCACATCACTACCTGTTACTGATTATACATTAATCCAAATCTTTTAAAATCCAGTTGCAATTTAGAGGCCTGCAGTGTAGACGTAGCCGAAGTATAGCAGTCTGCCCATATTCAGCCAGAACAGATGCATCTGTGTATGTCTTGCATGATTATTTCTCAATAGGATGAATTTGACTCTTTTATTCAAATTGTTTACCAATAACATCACATCTTATGGCTTTGAACTGAAGCACAAAACCTACAAAGTGCCTATAAATAAAAGCGAAAATGAAGTGGGGAGCTGCTGCAGCTAATGTTAAAGTTTCCAAACTTGTCTCTTCTTCAAGTGGTTGCAGAGTTATATTCTACTGAAGAGTGTGTATGCCCAGTATACGGAAGCTGATGAACTTTGTGTATGGCAGAAGTATGGGTGGCCCTTGCTCCTTGTGACCGTACCCTCTGCCCTGGATAATTTAAAGGCCATGCCCCCCTTCATTCTCACCACTCACAACTAGAGTCAGGAATTTATCTTGTGGTAAATTCCTCGTGTGTTTTCTTAGCTCAGCCTGTAGAGATTTTGTTGCAGATTGTTCATAGTTAGTTTGTAAGTACCGTTTAAATAAGTTAGGAATTGTTAGTTAGATTAATTAGTGATCCTGGTGGGATACCCTCCGTAGGCTTTAAACCCTATCCTTCATGTGGGGTGGCTGTTCCCAAAATCCTTCCCTGTACATAGTGGCTATTGGGCCTAGGAGAAGGCATGTTTAAGACATTTTACAGAACAGGCATTAAAACCTGTATTGGCACCGGTGACATCTACAGAACATCTGGCTGGCTCAGAGAACTTCAGAACTGGAATGAGCCAATGTTGCTTGACCAGACTCTGATGGCTCTTCCAGGAGGAAGAGAGATTACTTTCCTTCCTTGGGTCCTCTGAGAAAAAGATCTTTCAAAATGGAATGCATCCCCTCCAGAGCTTGGGGAGAGTCCTCTTCCTCTTCCAGGAGGAGTGCAGACTATCACCAGGATCCTTCCAGTACGTGAGATGGAGTGGGACCACCTATCTGTTCTCCAGTGCCAAGGTATCCTATGTTTGACACTGTACTGTTGAATTTGGTACTGTCTGTGGAATGCCCATTGAGACTGTTACCAATGTCCTCAGCACAACTGTTTCCACATCAATGGGATACCATCCAGCATTGCACTTGTTTTCCTCTCTTTTGCTGATTTCTGCCTATAAAAGACTGGACATGAATGTCCCTACCCTCCCAATACTGCTAGGCAAAATTCTTCAGCTTCAGTGAACTGGGCATGTGCATATCTACATGGAATACATATCTGTGGAGTGTAGCTGACTGGGAGAGGACAGTGGGACAGAGTGAAACAGGCTGCCAGGTTACGCTGGCTTCTGCTGCTGTGGGGGGTGGGGAACCCCCACTGCTGCCCTGTGTCAGGCCCCCAAATAACTGTAGCTGTATTGTGCAATGTGTGTGTTACTTCGTCTTCCAAACCAGTGAATAACTCCTGAAAGATAATGGTCAGTGGTTTGCAGTATCGTATCTCAAGTTTCTTAATAGCCATTTTAAAATTGTTGAAATAAAATATATGGAAAATGTTTTAAATTATGGGAAAAGCAACATCGTTCCTTCTCCAATAATTAAAATAAAGACCAAACATTAAACCCCTCCCCCTCTCACTTTCTGGCTGAGAACAAGCATGAGAAATTTGAGCTCAACAAATAGAAAGCAATAAACACTCAAAAAGACCCCAACCTGCATTCCTATAAAAGTCATTGCAGAGGAGTCACAGGATGCCATTAAATTTGTCCAAATATTAAGAGCAGCAGCAAACAGCTGATACTGTTCTTTTGAAAAGAAAAAAATTGGGCATCACATGTAACTACAGGCATCATATCCCATGGACGCAGAACATAATTGTTAGCCTTCCCCTTGGGGCTTATGATGAAAAAAATCTCCTCAACCAATTGTATGAAATGTTTTGGAGGAAGAGAGGGCGGAATCTTGCTCACACTCTGTACAGTGCACACCAATGTGCCCTCTGTTTGCTATCACCATTTGTTCCACTAGTTACGGTAAAATAGTCAGACCTTGGACCCAAACCTGGAAGGGGGGGGCAAGGACTCTCCACTCCCACTGACTTCCAGGATGATACTATATGTGAGTCGACTAATAACATGTGCTTTCACATTCATTGTTGGCAGAAGGAAGACCGAGTCCGGGGGCATGCAGCCATTGTCACAGCTCGCTGTAAGTGGCTAAGGAAGAAAATTATACAGGCAAGGGAGAGATTGAAACAGGCAAGTACATTACAGAAATAGCCTTATGGTGAGTTGATACTTAAACTGGTCAAGTTTAGAAGCAATTAGTCAGTAGACAAAAAATGAGGAAAAAGATTGAAAATGGAATGAGATTTCCTATCTATTCTATAGACGTGTAGTGCCAATGAAGAGTTTGAGACCAGCCTTTATTGGGCTGGTCAGAATTTCCTCAACAAAGGACATTGGGTGTGTGTTGATGTAGGCAATGGATATGATGGGAAGGGGCTAATTTGGGTGATGCACTCCATTGATCCTCTAATGACCCTGTGGCTCCTATCAGACTTGTTAGCTGGTGCAAGATGGAACATCCCCGTGGCTGCTTATCTTGAGTGGAGCCAAAGTGCTCCTCAGACAACCCAGGACTAAGAAAGGTATAAAGGTGGCTTAAAGCAGGGGAAGCCCTCAAGAGTGCTGCCTTCTCAATTGCTATTTACAGCTATTTTGGCCCGAGCTCCAAGCACTAAACAAGGTTTTGAGAGAAACTCCCTGCACTTCTGCCATCCTGACAGCAGTGGCTGCTGTGAGGCTGTGTCCCCTGCAGAGTAGCAATCTTCACTCAGCCTTTGCCACTGCTGGAGCCGTACTCTGGAGAGAACCAGACCAGAGTCCCACCAGGGCAGAACTACGGGAAGAGTGTGAGGTAAGGAACGGCCAAAGAGGCGGAGCTGGGGCAGAAGGATCCAGTGCTCAAGGGACATGAGGACCTGCAAGGAGTGAAGACAGAAAGATTATAGGAGTGCAGGTGAAAGAAGAGTAATGGGCAAGGAAGAAGAAGACAGAGATCATGGATGAGGAGATGAGAGCTGAGAAATTGTCTTTGGGTAGGGTTAAAGTTCGCAAAAGCCTGAAGGAGAGAGTGGGTCTGAAGGGAGAAGGAGAAAAGAGGAAGAGAGACCAAAGGGTTGGGCAGGGATACTTAGGGAAGGGGTGGTAACCGTTTGTAATTTGGAGAGAGACTCCCAATAAAAGGCAGGAAAGACTCTGAGGATCCCAGAACTGGTGGGAGTGACACCAGTGAGAAGAGAAGGGATTTTAATAAAGGGGGACACAGTAGAGGGGTTTACTCAAAGCAATAGAAGAGGGATCCCAGGAGAGTTGGGGTAAGAGATTGTAGGAAGTAGGGAGAGAACTTAGGAGACACAGAAAGGAGGGAAGCATTCCTGCATCCAAAGAGGAATGGATAGAAAAACAGGGACTGCAGAGCACAATGCCAGGAAGGCAAAGTATTGGAGCTCAATGAAGGAAAAGAGAAGGAAGGAGGTCTGGAGAGAGGGTGACATTAAGGTACCATCTCTTTTTACATAGCTTCTATCAGGTTGTATCTGAGCACCTCCCAAGCATTTAGAATAGTTCTTTCTGCAAGACCATCACTAGGGATAGCTGGGTAGAGCTACCTCATACAATCCCCCGCTGACCCCAGGCTCCATGCAGCGCTGCCGCTTTGAAACACTGCAGGGAGCCCGGTGTTAGGCTCTTTGAAATGCCGTGTGCAGCCTGACGACTGCATGGAGCCCAGGGTCTGGCCCTAGGCTCCACACGGCACTACCACTTTGAAGTACACCCTCCCTTTTCCTTCCCCCCGCTGCCTCTTTCTGGTAGAGGCAGCAAGGGTGGGGTAGTGACTAGTCGACTAGCCTGTCGACTATCTGATAAGCATTTGCTTAGTGGATAGTCAGCTAGTCGACTAGTCCTTCACATCCCTAAGTTGTATCTTATGTAAGTTTATTCCCTAATAAATTTGTTAGTCTTTTAGGTGTCTGTTTTTTGCTGAAATAGACTTACACGGCTTTCTCTTAAACCTGTCCTTTTGCTTGAGAGAATTTCACAGTCATTAGAAATATTTGTATGTCTGCTTCAAAGAGGATATTGAGGTCTAGGGACACCTGCCTTCATCTGTTTCTAATGAACAGATTCATGAGATTAAATTCAGACCTTCCAACATAAACTTCTTGGTTCAAGATGCATTCCTACTAGCTCAGGGTCCAGTGCATACTAAGGCTAAGGCTTCTTCTTTAAAACTGACACTCCCCTAGTGAAGAACGTACATGGTATGGTAAAACACGAGCTTTTGATCAATGTGGGGGGGGGTTCTTCAGTATTGCCTTGTGTTTCAGTACAGGAAACCTCAATACTGATTACTTCAGCACTGTCAGCTCTATTTGTTTCCACCCTGGCTCAGCTTTTTGCGCCATAGTACTGTTTGATGCCAATATCAGTCTTGCAAAAGCCAGAATCATCTTTATTTTCTTCTGTGTTAGTGCCAGGTCCATCTTTGTGTATAGTATCAAGCACATTTTTGTTTGTATGTGCAGCTGTTAAACCATCAGAATCTGCTTGCTCAACCATTGACATGCTTCTTGGAGCAGCTAGTCTTAGAACCCACAAGGAGAGAGGCAATTCTTGATTTAGTTCTACGTGGAGCACAGAACCTGTCCAAGTAGCTTAACTACTCAGGAAAAGAAACCATAGCGTAATTAAATTTCATCTCCTTGGGGGGAGAGGAATGAAATACCAAAGAAGCCCAGCACAGTAGCATTTAATTCCAGAAAGGGGAATGACACAAAAATGAATAAACTAGTTAAGAAGAAAAGTAAAAAGTACAGTCACAAAGGTAAAATGCCTGCAGGCTGCATGGGAACATTTTTAGAACACCATAACAGAGTCTTAAATTAAATGTGTACCCCCAAATTAAAAAACATGAGAACCAAAAAAATGCCACCATTGCTAAACAACAAAGTAAAATATCAATTAGAGGCAAAAAGGCTTACTTTAAAAATTGGAAGTCAAATCCTACTGAAAAAATATTTAAAAAAAGAGCATAAACTAGCATGTCAAGTGTAATAGTATAGTTAAGCAGGTCAAAATAATTTGAAGAGCAATTAGCAAAAGACTCAAAAACTAACAGCAAAAAATTGTTTTAAGTATACCAGAAGCAAAAAGTCTGCTGACCAGTCAGTGGGCCCTCTGGACTAACAAAATGTTATAGGAGTTCTCAAGGAAGGAAAGGCCATTGCTGAAAAGTTAAATGAATTCTTTGTTTTTGTCTACACTGTAGAGGGCATGAAGGAATTACACATCTGAGCTGGTTTTTTTAGGAGACTGCTGTGAGGATTGAGCTCAATTTTCCCTCTAATTTTTTACATCCATGTGTGGAATGGATACTGTGATATGTGGTGGCCACTGTTGGAAGACAGGACATTGGGCCAAATGGACCATTGAGCTGACCTAATAGGTTGGTTCTTATTTACTGCTGCAGCTTCACCTGTAGACTGACAAGGTTCATTTTCATTGTCTTCCTCTATAGCTTTTAATGGTTGTGTGGGACACTCTCGCATGTGTTCCTCAGGGGAATCTCCTGGTTCTTCATCAAGTAGTGCCCTTGTGGGTGCTCCACTGAAGGTGTTGGGCTTGTCCTGGTGCCGCAACTCAGAAAGTTTTCTCTAGCAGTAGCCCCGCCGCACCACGCATGCACATATGTAGCCTCGCGCCATTCGCGGAGCGCGGTCCAGCCCTGCCAGTTCCTCCTAACCGTCCACGGCCGCAGACGGAATCAGGACGAGCTCCTCCTTCGCTCTGAGGAGAAACGCAAAAAGACTAAAAAAGATATAAAGTGGTTTTATTCATCCCAGTTAGCCCCTTCCCAGTAGTTATAGTTCCAGTTTATATCGTTTTCTTAAATAAATAAATAAATAAATTTCATGTTTATAGGTATTTAGGGTTTCAACAGTTCAATGTTCCCAGTTAAAAAAAAAATTATTATTAAGAAAGACTGTGCCTGACAGACTCTTCCAGCGTCATCATGCCTGGTTCTCCTGGGTTCAAGAAGTGCGTGACATGCCGAGACATCATGCCTGCATCAGATGGCTATTTGCGCTGTATCAAGTGCCTTGGGGACGGTCATATCCCCCAAAAGTGCACGCACTGCTCCAAACTAACCACTCGCACCAGGCAGGATAGAGAGATGCAGCTCAAAATGCTGCTTTTTAATAGAGGGTTACAACCACCTACCACGGAGCAGCCAGAGAACAAGATCTCTGGGCCATGTAAGTCCCATGAAGAGAAGAGTTCTGCTCCATCCAGGAGAGTCCGTGCGGATGATACACCAGTCACCTCGGGTCTGCCACCAAAACATGCATCTGACAAGACAGACAAGGGCCGTAGCACATTGGCTCCAAGCCCCACCATTCTGACTGACCCGGCACCGACGGTCTGCGCAGTGCTGTGACCAGAATTGGCACCGGCAGCAACACCAAAAGAGCCTCATGCTGTGTCGAGACCATCAGCCTTGGCGCCGATACTTCTTGCACCAAAGCGTTCAGCGCTGATGGCACTGCATCAACAGTCATCGGGGCACCGCATCAACACTCATCGGTGCTGGGCTTCTTGGCACCGATGCCAGTGCGGTTGCCACCACCAGCGATAACGGCGGCACCAACACCGACACCATTAACTCCATCCTGCTATCGGGAGATGTCGGAACTGAGAGATTTTACCTCTGCACCGACTAGCCCTTTGGGCATGGCTCCGCCTCCTTTGCGTGCCTCTTCAATACCTACGAAAGCACAGCAAAAGGCTAGGCACGTACGCACGCCAACACCGAGTCCTGAGATAGCGGTCCTTTCTCCTGAACCTTCTCCTTCAGCTTCTTATCATTCAGGAAGCCATCAACATGGGCATTACACTGCCCCTCAGGAGTGGTATCTAAGATACCCGCATTGATCCCACTCATTGTGGCGTTACTATCGATCCTACCACTCCTGCTCGCCTTCGCACTATACAGCGCGATCAAGGTCACCCAGGTCTCCAGCTTCTTCTCTGTACTCTCGTCACTATAGGAGTTCAAGTTCCTATTCCCCAAGGCGCTCGTATCACCGTCACAGCCGACATTACACCTACTACCGGTATGAATATCCATGCTCGCGTAGTGCAGTTTACTCCACCTCCTGGTTGCCCACGCGCAGACGATCACAGTCTCCCCAGTGCTCGGCCCAGGACATCCCACCTCCTCAGCAAGCTCCTCCAACGCCCACAGGTGATGCTCCCTCGACCTCTAGTCAACAAGAGAGGGATGATAATCTGCCCCCAAACCACGAGCAGCAGCAAATGGACTCCCCTGCGGATCAGTCGTCCTCTCCACCAGACGATGCAGTTTTTCACGGTGATTCTTCCCCTACAGATGACTACAAGCAGTTCGAAGAACTTAAGAGAGTAGCCCAGTCCCAGGAATTGCAGACCACGAATATGCCGCAGAAACAACACCGCCTACTAAAAAATCTTCAGCCATCACAAAGGTCCAAGCTGGTGCTCCCCTTTGACGAGGCCATCCTGGAGATTGCCAGCGACATCTGGCAAATGCCAGCCTCTACATTGCCCACAAACAAACGGACTAATAAGAAGTATTTTGTATCGTCTAAGGATACGGAGTTCCTGTTTACACACCCTCAGCCCAATTCCATTGTCATGGATGCTGTACAACAGAGAGCAAAGATGGCACAGGGTAGAAATACGACCACTGATAAAGATGCAAAATGCTTGGATCTATTGGGAATAAAAATTTATTCCTCTGCCACAGCAACCCTCAGGATGGCTAATTACATGGCTCTCCTCGCTAATCATGACTTTGACAAATATACCAAGCTGGTCACTCTCCTGAAATACTTACCTGAAACTAAGAGGCAGATCTTGAAGGCTGTAGTGCAGGAGGGCTACACAGCAGCCCGCACAGCACTACATATTGCCCTTGATATTGCCAATACGGCTTCTAGAACCACAACGACATCAGTGGTCATGCGCTGTGCCTCCTGGCTTCACGTGGCATCTGTCCCAAAGGACCTTCAATCAAAAGTGGAGGACTTATCTTTTGATCGTTGGCTGCCTTTCGCCCGGAATACCGACCAAGTATTCCACTCTGGCAAAGACTCTCGCACGACGCTGAGGACACTCGGGATGTACACTCCATCATACAGACGCAAGAGATTTGGGCCCTACAACAAACAGAGACCATTCTCCTATGCCGTGTCTCGCTCCAGGCCATACGATCAGCATGGCACCGCCCGCAGCCCAGCCCAGCAAAGTAAAGCATCCAACCAGCAGCACGCTTGGGAGCAGGTTTGACATGTCGATCAAGGGACTGCACCCCTTACAGAGGTGCCACACATCACGGCCAGTTTGTTCCATCACCGGTTGAGACCATACCACTCACGCTGGTTCTCTATAACCACAGACCGTTGGGTCCGAGAGATCCTCATCTCAGGCTTCACCATCCCTTTCTCTACTCGGTCCCCTCCTTCCCTGTCCCTTTTCAGGGACTCCTCTCACGAACCTCTTCTACACCTAGAGGTCTTGCGCCTACTTACCATTGGGGCAGTGAAGAGGGTACCGGATCAATTCAGAGGAATACTCCCAATACTTCCTCACCCAAAAGAAGTCTGGGGGATGGAGGCCTATCCTGGACTTGCGCAGACTCAACCGCCACCTTCGAAAACACAAGTTCAAAATGGTCATGTTAGCCTCTGTTATTCCAGCTCTGAACAAATGGGATTGGTTCGAGTCCCTCGATTTGCAGGACGTGTTCTTTCATGTAATGGTACATGCTGTCCACAGGAGGATCCTCCGTTTCACAGTGGGCACGGAGCACTATCAGTACAGGGTGTTACCCTTCAGTCTCTTGGCAGCACCGAGAGTATTTTCCAAAACCCTAGCAGTGGTTGCCGCCCACCTTTGACGTCTCGGCATCATGATCTTCTCCTATTTGGATGACTGTCTGTTAAAGGCCCCTACCTTAGACGAAGTTATGAGGGCGGTGGACACAACCAGGGAAACTTCTGAAGCCCTAGGGCTCATTATCAATCTGTCAAAGACTTCCCTAACGCCCTCCCAATCCCTCAAGTTAATTAGGGCAAGGCTAGACTCCATACCTGTGACAGCATATTTACCCGTGGACAGGTTTCACACCATCCAAGACCTGGTGAATATCTTGCTCGTCGCCCCCAAAACCCCCATACTTACCTGCCTGAAGTTGCTAGCACACATGGTGGCTACCATTTATATTGTGCCTCACGCGAGACTCCATTTAAGGTGCCTTCAGCATCGGATAGTCACCATTTATATACCAGGAGCCGACAGCACGCACAAGTCTGTCGTTGTCCCCAAGCATGTCAGTGACTAGTTACTGTGGTGGAACGCCCCAAAGAATAGCCTATCATGTGTCCCCTTTCACGGCCCGAAACCAGCTGCACAAATCACCACAAATGCATCCTTAATCGGTTGGGGAGTCCATATACAACATTACCGTGCTCAGGGACTATGGACACATCAAGAAATCCTGCTACACACAAACTTTCTGGAATTGCGGGCGATGTTCACGCCTGCAAGCATTTTCTGCACCTGATACGAGGTATCACAGTACACATCCTCACCAACAACATTTGCACCGTTTATTACATCAGTCGCCAAGGAGGCTCTCGATCCTGATCTCTCTGCGCCGAGTACATCCGTGTATGGAATTGGGCTATCCAACATGAGATCACTCTCACAGCTGCGTACCTTCCTGGCAGAAACAACACTATTGGAGCCAGTAATTAAGGAAATCATCTGCAAACACTTGGAAGATAATAAGGTGATAGGGAACAGCCAGCATGGATTTGTAAAGAACAAATCATGTCAAACCAATCTGACAGCTTTCTTTGATAGGATAACGAGTCTTGTGGATAAGGGAGAAGCAGTGGATGTGATCTACCTAGACTTTAGTAAGGCATTCGATACAGTCTTGCATGATATTCTTATCAATAAACTAGGCAAATACAACTTAGATGGAGCTACTATAAGGTGGGTGCATAACTGGCTGGATAACCGTTCTCAAAGAGTAGTTATTAACGGTTCACAATCCAGCTGGAAAGCTATAAAAAGTGGGGTTCCACAAGGGTCTGTTTTGGGATCATTTCTGTTCAATATCTTCATCAACGATTTAGATATCGGCATAGAGAGTACGCTTCTTAAGCTTGCAGATGATACCAAGCTAGGAGGGGTTCCAAATGCTTTGGAGGACAGGATCATAATTCAAAATGATCTGGACAAATTGGAGAAATGGTCTGAGGTAAACAGGTTGAAGTTTAATAAGGACAAATGCAAAGTGCTCCACTTAGGAAGGAACAATCAGTTTCACACATACAGAATGGGAAGGGACTGTCTAGGAAGAAGTACAGCAGAAAGGGATCTAGGGGTTATAGTGGACCACAAGCTAAATATGAGTCAACAGTGTGATGCTGTTGCAAAAAAAAGCAAATATGATTCTAGGATGCATTAACAGGTGTGTTGTGAGCAAGACACGATAAGTCATTCTTCCGCTCTACTCTGCACTGATTAAGCATCAGTTGAAGTATTGTGTCCAGTTCTGGGCACCACATTTCAAGATGATGTGGAGAAATTGGAGAAGGTCCAGAGAAGAGCAACAAGAATGATTAAAGGTCTAGAGAACATGACCTATGAGGGAAGACTGAAAGAATTGGGCTTGGAAAAGAGAAGGTTGAGAGAGGACATGATAGCAGTTTTTAGGTATCTAAAAGGGTGTCACAAGGAGGAAGGAGAAAACTTATTCTTCTTGGCCTCTGAGGATAGAATAAGAAGCAATGGGCTTAAACTGCAGCAAGGGGGGTTTAAGCTGGACATTAGGAAAAAGTTCCTAACTGTCAGGGTGGTTAAACATTGGAATAAATTGCCTAGGGAGGTTGTGGAATCTCCATCTCTAGAAATAGTTAAGAGTAGGTTAGATAAATGTCTATCAAGGATGGTCTAGACCCGTGGTCACCAACCGGTAGATCGTGATCTACCGGTTGATCTCAGGGGCTCTAAGAGTCGCTATTGAGCCCTCTCTGAACTGCATGCCTGCACAGTACATTTAAATTTGATTTCCTCATTTGAGGAGCAGCTACTCACCGAACAACAACACAGGTGAGTAGCTGCGCGGAATGGTGGCAGCTGGGAGGTTGGGAGGGCTGAAACACCCCAGCCAGCTGGCTGTGTCTTTCAGCTGAAAGAGGCTGCCCCGCACTCCAGCTGATCAGGCAGCTTCTCTGCGCCTGCCAGGGTGTACCACGCTCCGTGGGCAGGCACAGAGGAGAATCCGCCCAATCAGATGGAGCGTGGTTCAGCCTCCTCCGGGCTGGAAGCCACAGCCAGCTGACCAGGCAGCTTCCCCTCTGCACCAGCCCACGTGGAGCATGGTGCACTTTGGCTGAGCGTCATGGCTAGCTGGCCAGGCAGCTGCTTCTCTTCACTCCAGCCCGGCTGCCCTGCGCTCAGCCTGGGAAGCTTGCTCCAGCACAGCTAGAGCTAGGCACAGCCTCCCTGGGCTGAGCGCAGGGCAGCCGGGCTGGAGCGGCTGCCCTGCGATCAGCCCAGAGGGAACACGGGACGGAGGCTTCCCTCCGTGGCTGGAGTAGGGAACTCCCTGCCCCCAACCTTGTTTCCTCTCCCCTGCCCCAAACCTGTCCCCTGCCCTCCTGCCCTGTTCCCTCTCCCTTGCCCCCCCTCACCCCGCTGCAGAAACCTGCCCCCCCTCTGCAGAAACCTGCCCCACGGCACCCTGCCCCCCCCCCGCAGAAACCAGTTCCTTCTGGCACCCTGTCCCCTACTGCAGAAACCTGTCCCCCTGCTTTCCCCTCTACAGAAACCTGTCCCCCTGCTCCCCTCTGCAGAAACCTGTCCCCCCACAGCACCCTGTCCCCTGCTGCAGACACCTGTCCTTCTGGTACCCTGCCCCCTCTCCCCTGCCCCCACTGGCACCCTGTTCCCTGCCCCAGAATCCACTAGCACCCCTCCCCAGTACTGTGTCCCCTGCCCCCAAATGACTTTTCTATGGGTCAGTGACCCCTGACTCAAGGCAGGTTCCCTTCCATTCTCATAAATAAAGACAATGCAGAAATTTTGTGTGTTGAACATAGTATTTTATTTAAAAATGAAGCCTGACCAACAAACCCCCAATTGGGGCCAAGCCCCCATCTGGCCACAACCACTCCTGCATTCCCACTTCCCCAGACCCTAGCTCTGAGCCTATCAAACACTGGAACACCCTGCCCTGAGCCCCTCACGTACCCCAACCCAAATTCCTGCACCCTCACATCCACGAGCCTGTCACTTGTTTAGTACCCCAACTCTGCCCGGCCTGGAGCTCCCTCCCCGAGCCAGCGTCCCCTTCTCCACCTCCTCCTGCATCCAGATTTCCTCCCAGAGCTTGCACCTCTCACCCCTTCCCTCACCCAAATCCCTCATTCCCACCCCAGAGACTGCACATCCTGTCTCAACCCAGTGAGGGTCCGGCTAGACTGCTGGAGTTTTTCAGGATTCTGGAGATATCCCAGAAAAATTCTTCTGCATCCAGGGTTGCGTTTGTTCTTCCGCTTTTTTAGTGGAAGAGCAAACATGCTCTTTTGGTCACCCCTATATTCCTCTTTCCACGAGGAATAAGGGGGCTTCCAAAAAAAGGGTTTTTTTTTCTGACATTTGGTCCAGTCTAGACAGGCCAAATGTTGGAAAAACCTCTTCCTACAGAAGAATTTTTTTTTAAAAAAGCAGCGGTATAAGAATTGGGGATAGCAAGTGATGGAGATGAGGAGAATAGAGAGGGTGGGGCTTCAAGGAAGGGGCGGGGCGGTAGATCTTGGCTTGGTCTGTCATTTAAAAAGTGTTCTTGGGTGTAAAAAGGTTGGAGACCACTGGTCTAGACAGTACTGGGTCCTGCATGAGGGCAGAGGACTGGACTCGATGACCTCTCGAGGTCCCTTCTAGTCCTAGTATTCTATGATTTTAACAAGACCTGAAAAAATATAAAATATATCTAAAACATAATCTATAATAATAAATAATTATGACTTTCTGATAAAAGTACATTTTCTTTCGTGGCCCTGAAAGCTATCAGTTTCCATTTGTGCAGCCCTAGGTAGGCTTCAAGTTTGACACGCCTGTTGTAGAACCTAGGAGTCATCAGCGTGCAGGACTGTCTCAACCACGCTTCCTTTGCCTCTGTTCTTCCTGAGATGCCTCATGTGCTGGAGGATCCAGAGCTTTGGCGGGGGACTTTCTGAACCAGAGTAATTTACTAAGAGGGCCTTCCAGCCACTTTGCCCAGTGCACATGCTATTGTGCACAGAGCTCAAAGGAGATTTTTCAGCACCCAAGAATCCTCTTTGGAGGGAAGCTGGGACACTTCATTACTGAGCTCCCTGTCTGGGGCTTTCTTTATTTTAAAATACAGACGAGCTCAAAGATAAATGTCACAATGCCAGTTCACGGCATGAAGGGGCGAAACTCCACTACACAAGCCCAGGCAGTACAGTGCAGAGTTCTATGGCTTCATACATCACAGTTGTACAAATGCACACTCACAAAGTGTGTTCCTGGCAAATTAGCCTTCTCAGCTGCAGTCCCAGGGACACAACCACACACTGTTGCTTCTTGATTACTGTTTTCCTTTCCCATTAGAAATCTAAGCAAGAGATTGACGAAGAGGGACCAGCACTATCCCAGAAGGAGGGAATTGGTGGCAATGTCAAGCTGTGCTGCCTGCAGCCCCTGCTGGAAGTGACAATCCGAGAAGCTGAAGCTCAGCCCTTTGAAGTGCTCATGCAGTTCCTGTACACGGATAAAATAAAATACCCACGCAAAGGTAGGGCAGCTGGAGGAAGGTAGTGTGCAAGCCAAACCTGGCCCATAGAGACCTTTTTAAAAAAATAATGAAAATTGAATACTAACAATTTGAGAGTAAATATTTCTATTTATCAGCTGTGCAATCACTGCTGGAATTCTGTGTCCAGCTCTTGTCCTCAGCTCAAGAAGGATGTTAAAAAATCAGGAATGATTCAGAAAAGAAATCCTAAAGTTATTAAAGGATTAGAAAATATGCTTTGTTGTCAGAGACTCAAGGACGTCATTCTATTTATCTTAACAAAGAGAAGGTTAAGTGACTTGATTGCAGTCTGTGAGTCTTACATAGGAGAAAGTATTTAATAGTCTTCAGTCTACCTGAGAAAGATAAAACATAATGCAATGGCTGGATGTTGAAGCTACACAAATTCAGACAGGAATGTAAGGCAATAGATTTTTAGTAGTGAAAGTCATTAACAATGAATCACTGACCATTTAAAAATCAAGATTGAATGTTTTGCTAAAAATCTCCTTTAGGAGCTACTCTGGAGAAGCTCTGTGATCTGTGTTAAACAGGAGATAAAACAAATGATAATATTGCTAATCTCCCTTGGTTCTCGTACCCTAATTACTCAAGATGACACCAGAAATTGGTTTGAGAACATTTCTGACCTCTCTAGATATCTCTGAAGAATCTTCTATTAGCAAGTTCTCTAGAGCTATGTAATGGCACTGTTTCCCTTTGTGATGTACAGGTCATGTGCAAGATGTACTACTTATCATGGACGTATACAAATTAGCCCTGAATTTCAAGCTCTCACGACTGGAACAGCTCTGCCTCCAGTATATAGAAGCATCTGTAGATCTGCAGAATGTGCTCATTGTGTGTGAAAATGCTAACAAGCTTCAGCTGGATCAGCTAAAGGTAAACACTGAATTTTGCTAACAAGATTACTGATAAGAATTAGAACTCAGGGTAGCCAATGTAGCTATTGACTCGTGGACTAAACTTAAGTTGTTTTGTCAGTTTCAAGGCTTTTACGGTGAATTTGAAATTGGAGGCAGCAACTTAAATGTCCAGCTGAGGCTCAGCATCAGCATTAAATTAGAGTCTCTTCCTCTACCTTTAAGGCCTGCTCTATATTACAGAGTTTGGTCAACCTAGGCCAGCTCATGTTGACCTAGCTCTGTAAGTATCTATACTAAATGTAGCACCCATCAAAGTAAGTCACCCAATACAGCAATGTAATAACTCCGCTTCTGTGAAAGGGGTAGGTCAGTGTAGTTGGGGTGATGCAGTTTCCTTGTAGACACTGCATTACTTATATTGCCTGTTGGGTGTCAGCCCTGGAGCTAGGGAGGTGAGCCCCCCAGTGCACCACACAGTTAAATCGGTGGAAACACTCCTGGTGAATAGATACATCACTGACAGAAGGAACATAATGTGGATATGAACCATCACCAATGTTCCCTCTAACATTTTCAACCTTTGGACAGGTTGAATTTTCTTATGTGCAACACAAATATTAAGGTAAAGTGTGAATGTGCACCACCAATACAATCGATAAACCTATATATAAATATATGTATATATTTAGACTCTTAGCAGGCTCCCTTCCTGCCCCACCACCCACACTGCTGAAAGCAGCCACATGCTGGAGCCATGTGCATCTCTGCAAGGCCTGTGTCCCTTGGAGGGGTGGGGAAGTATGCGTGTGCTGTTTCTGCCCCTCAGCACAATCCAGTGGAAGCTGCCTGGGCTGTGCGTGTGGATACAGGCATCTCACAGAGTCCCCTTTCCCCCATGAAGTGTACCATGTAGATGCACACACGCTGGCCCCAGCCTCTTTGAGAGGTTTGGGGAGGCATGGCAGACAGGAAGCCTGCTTAAGAAGCCCATCTGGGCTGCTGCTTGGGAGTCACCTAGACCAGTGTTTCTCAACCAGTGGTACAAGTACCCTTAGGGGTACTCGAGATTAGTCTGGGGGGTACATCAACACAACTGAAATTGGGAGAAAACTGAATTTTTGTTTTAAGTTTTAGAGCACTTTATTAATTTGTACTTTTTACACCCAAAAGTTTCATTCACCCGCCCAGGTATGATTAAGTTGTTTAAACAAATGTGTTGCAATGGTAGAAAAAAAAATTGTGTGTCTGAAAACTGTAGGTATTGGGGGTACTTTTTTTTTAAGGGGTACTTTATAAGAAAAGGTTAAGAAACACTGACCTAGACTAAACACCTTCCCGTCAGAGCCTGCACCTTACACCCCAGCGCCTGCACCCCAACTCCCTGCCCTGGGTCACAACCCAACCCCCTGCATCTCTTATTACACCTCTACCCACGTCACAACTCCCTCCCAGACCTGCACCCTGCTCCCAGGTCAGAATCTACTCCTGCACCCAAACCCCACACTCTCCACTGATCTAATAGAAAAATGTGCCCTTTGACCATTAGCAAATTCTTGTAGTGTTCCCCCCCCATCAATAATTATTACCTACTTCAGTCTAGAAGGTGCGTGGTTCTGCCCTTATTGCAGAAGAATAGATTTGATGACCTCTTGAAGTCTGTTCCAGTCCTGTTTCTGTGATTCTTACCACCCTAGACAGCTACATGATCGAAATGGACAGAATTTATAATTTCATAGATGACTTTGTTTCACAGTGATAATAACAACAGAGGTGTTACTACTTTTCAAGGGGAGGTATTGTTGCAGCAGTGCATAAGATGTATATACAGATGCACCTTGCATCACATTCACCCGTGCTCATGAAAGCCCATTCCACCAGTGCAGAGACAGTGTTTTCAACTTTTCTATGAAACATCCCTATTTCAAAGTTTGCAGGGTTTGGTAGGTATAAGGTGACTGCTTGATAGTCATTAGAAGTGGAATCTATGTGAACAGTCGTGTAAAGAAGAATGAACAGTTATTTACCTTGTAG
This sequence comes from Pelodiscus sinensis, assembly GCF_052426305.1. Taxonomy (NCBI): domain Eukaryota; kingdom Metazoa; phylum Chordata; order Testudines; family Trionychidae; genus Pelodiscus; species Pelodiscus sinensis. Next base: position 16,868,594 of record NC_143078.1, on the reverse strand, counting down.
TAACTGTGGTTCTTTGAGGTGTGTTGTTCAAGGTATGTCTAGACTGCAGAGCTTTTCTGGGATACCAGAGGTGTCCTGGAAAAGCTCTGCTGCATCCAAAGAATGCATCTGCTTTTTCAAAAAAAAAAAAATCGGAAAAGCAGATGCATTTTTTCGGCATCCCTGTAAACCTCGTTTTACAAGGAAGAAGGGATGTTCCGGAAGTGGCTTTTTTTCTGACATTTGGCCCAGTGTAGGTGGGCAAATTGTCGGAAAAGCCTCTTTCTGATAAAACTTTGTAGTCTAAACACAGTCTCACATGGCTTACACCACCCACTTCCTCTCCCGTATCTACTGTTTCCTTCTCTTCTAGGATTTTGTTTTGGTGAAGGAGGTGATGGTTGGGCCTGCTCTGGCCTTTGTGGATACGTGTACACTGCAATAAAAGTGTATATTTTACACCTGATTTGGGCTCATGGGGCTATAAAATTGCAGGGTAGAAGTTTGGACCTGGTCTGCAGCCTGAGCCTGAATGTCTACCCTGCCATTCTTAGTTCTGCAGCGGAAACCCCCAAATCCCAAGTCAGTTGAGACTCAGTGCTGTGGGTTTATCATTGCATTATGGACATGCTGTGCCTCCTTCAGGACGAGGCATGAAAATATCCAGCATACAGATGCAGCCCTAGTGCATACTGTTGGCCAAAAAAATCAAATACACATAAAGTGCATCTGCCACAGAAGTGAAATCTAGATGGATAACACATCTTTAAGAATGTCATTTACTGTAAGATGATTCTTTATACACAAATGAAAATGTTATGCTTCTGATGTAAAGGGTTAGAAAAAGATGTCAAATATAGCATGATTTGAGCGATTGCATGATTGTGTAATGTTAGCATGTCATAACACATAAGCTTAAGTAGGGAGAAACAAGGTTTTGCATTCAGCCGTAATGGGCATTTCATTCTGAGTGCTTAATTTTATGCATATTTATTGTTGCACTGAAAACAACTTATTGCATTTAATATCAGTAAGAATAACAAAGGTCCTGCTATCACATGATACTGTTTTTTCAGGTTCTGGTAAAAATCATCTAGTTTTCTTGTTAATACTATCAAAAGTCTTCTGTGGGATTTTGGATGGATGCTTTGCAATGCTTTTTCTTCTGTTCTGTTTATAATTATAAAGTTTTCTCAAGTGAAACTTTTTCACTTTTTAAGGAACACTGCCTGAACTTTGTGGTTAAAGAGTCACATTTTAATCAGGTAATAATGATGAAGGAATTTGAGCACCTTTCCCCACCCCTGATAGTGGAGATAGTACGAAGAAAACAGCTACCTCCTGTTCGAACACATTCCGATCAGCCTCTGGACATTGGTAATGTGTTTTTGTTCCTGAACTAATAATCAATTTATTTCCTTGAGCTTGTAATATGAGGAGTCTTGTCTACACCCAGGAGTAGCTGATTGCTCGTCATTGATTGCTCCGTCAGTCTAGTGGCACGCCTTTTAGGTACATACAAGGACCTGTTAATATTTATTTAGTTAGTTAATAGAAACAGACCTGATGACAGTGATTCACATTTCTAACTTTCGGGCTCTATTGTTTCTACTCACTGTATCTGATACTGAATCCTGACACAGCTCCAGGTGATGCAAAACACTGTGTCTCTACCAAGTTAGAAGTACAACCTGGTTGTGCATTTAAGGCCAGCTCAAGGGCCTCCAGGCCCCACTAAATTAAGAATGAAATGCAAATTCACTTCTTTGCATTATCCTTTCCTCCAGGTTTAAATTCTCCCATGCTCATGTGGTGCTTCTGTGTTTAAATACATACACTGATGGAAAGCCATTATGTCCCTAGAAAGACTCTTCCTGATACCTAGTGACACGGTGTGCCACAGCTGGGAGCCCTCTGCTAAAATATTGTTTGCCCCAGTGCATCCATTATTCCCCTGCTTTCCATTAGCTTGTAGAACATGGATCAAGACAAGGCATGAGTCATTGTCAGTACCCCCAGTTGACCAAGACAGTTTTGGTTCCCGAACCTCCTACTGGTGTCATACTACCCTTCTATCAGTATCCATTCATTTCCCAGTCTTTTGACCCAGGAGAGGAACAGGATCAAGCATCCCATCCTTGAGATGTTTCATCTTTCAGTTTGGTTTTTGGATGGCTATCACCACTAGAACTTTGTGGCTCAGAAGCTGTACAAAATGCAGGACAATGTAGCACTTTAAAGTGCTACATTGTCCTGCATTTTGCTTCAGCTACCCCAGACTAACATGGCTACATTTCTATCACTATTCTAGAAGCTGTACAGACCATCCTCTTATCTGCAGAGGACAGCATTGATTAGAAAATCTCCCAAACTATTTGTGTCCAAAGTCAGGCTATCTCCTCTGAGGTTCTCTGCATGGACCTCAGATTGTATCTTACTCTGTTGTCAGTTGTGTCCATTTCCTCCACTCCACACAGGGTGAGCCCAAACATTGTCTGTAGTTTGAGGGCATGTCTTTGGTTAACATATAAAGCAGCTGTATGGATTTCCATTCATATGTCTAAGTCATTTTGTTTTAGTAGAGGACTCTGCTGTTGACACATCCTTTGGGTCAGTAGTCCTTCATGCCGCTCTACCACCAGCAACCTCACACACTTTTTTTCTTGAACACTGCTTGTCGGTATTACTTATTAGTCACCCACTGTGAAATACACATAGGGACCAGCACTTAGAGAAGAGGAAGTTATTTACCTTACAGATTATTTGAGATTTGTGGTCCCTATCTGTATCTCACTACCCACCCTCCTTCCCCTCTTCTTTGGACCTTGATTATATTCAGGTACAAAAGGAACTGGAGAGATGGTTGGTGTGCTTCATTTTTTTATCTTCTTGAGTGAAGGCCCAAGGAATATAAGGGTGCATGTGTGGGCCAGTGGGCATTTTCTTCAAAATTCTGACTCTGGGAGCATGGAATATATGTGTACCACATCTCAGAAAGAGCCTCTTGTGGCACTGAGAATGTGATGAAGTTCCTACCTATCAATAACTCCCTTGATCCCACGGGAAAACGTATGCAGATGTGGCTCAACCATGTATTAACTTTAAAGCAGCTGTTTACCTGAAATGTGTTTTCTCTTTAATCATTGCTCTGTATTACCTCTGTCAGGAACATCTTTGATTCAGGATATGAAAGCTTATCTAGAAGGAGCTGGAATTGAATTTTGTGATATCATCCTGCTATTAGATGGCCACCCAAGACCGGCACATAAGGCAATTCTGGCAGCTCGTTCTAGGTGTGTACACTCTAATCCGTCACTTACTGAAACTTAGAAACTTTTCAAAAAGTCATCATTTACTAGAGTGGTAACAGATGTCGTGGGTACCAGTACCACAGATTGCTTCTTGGATCGGCTTGTTTTGAAGCACACAATACACTTCTCTCCTTTAGGCTTCTCTTCACTGAGATGTGAGTAACAGACAGGATTTTTCCCCCCAGAAATTAAATATAATTGAGCCAGTAAGCAACATTGACTAAAATGTTAATGAGTTTGTCATCAAAATCTTAATTGAATGATAAAGTCTGTATCCTACCACAGTTTCAAAAAGAAGCAAATAATCATGTCATAAGAATGGCCATACTGAGTCAGATCAAAGGTCCATCTAGCCCAATATTCTGTCTGCTGACAATGGTCAGTACCAGATGTCCCAGAGAGAGGCAGGATCCCTCTCCTGTCACCCATTTCCACACAAACAGAGGCACCATTCCTACCCATCCTGGCTAATAGCCATTGATGGCCCTAACCTCCATGAATCTATCTAACTCTTTTTTGAACCCTGTTAAAGTCCTTGTCTTCACCACATCCTCTGGCAAGGAGTTCCACATCTTGACTGTGTGCTGAGTGAAATTAAGTTATTATTGTCATTAAGTGAAAAGGAGCAAGTGTTTATTCTACGGCCTCTGCAAGCAATCTCATGTCCCTTTAAATTGCTTGCTGCTCTCTGCTCAGAACACTGGGGAGGAAGGGTGAAGGCTTTGCATGCTGCCCCTGCTTCCCAGCAAAATCTGTCAGCTTCCTTTGGCCAGTTGTGTGCTTCAAAACAAGTTGCTGAGAATGGAGCACCTACAGGGACATCTCTTGAGGAAGAAGTGAGAGTTAGTTACCTGTGCAGTAACTGAGGTTCTTTGAGGTGAGTGTTCCTGTGGATGTTCCACTACCCACCCTCCTCCCCTCTACTGTGGAGTTGTGTCTCTGCGGTAGAAGGAGACCTGAGGGCTTCAAGTCTTCCACATGGCACTTTAAATGAAGGGGGGGGTTATGAGGTGCACCCCATGCACACATGACCCAGAGGGACATTGCTGCAGAAATCTCTGTACCAAGGCACAGGGATGCACCAATGCCTAGAATGGAGCATCCACAGAGGTGCTCATCTTGAAGAACATCAGTTCTTCTTCGAGTGGCCCCGGGGGTGCTCCACTCCTGGTGTCGGGGCCCGTCCTGGCGCCGCAAATCGGAGAGCTATCAGAATGTTCGTGCCTTTGATGTGTTGGCCGCAGACCGGCCTCGCTCAGTTCCTCTCATCCGCCCCTGGTTGCAGACGGAGCTCCCTTTCTGTCAGTTTCAGTTTCAATCATTCTCTTCAAAAGTCTTCACAATTGTAAATAGTTCAGAGCCTTTCATCAGCTACTTCTTTCTTCAATAGTTTCTAGTTGTTCAAAAGAAAAAAAAACTTTTCCTCAGACGTTTCAGGCAAGCCATTGCCGCTACCTGTCTTTAAAAAATAAAAGAGAGAGAGAGAGAGAGAGAGAGAACCGCCTCGGTTCAACAAAGTAAGGGGACAGACGGAGGAGAGATAGCAGCTGGTCAGTTTCTCTCTCCCGGCTACTTTCAGCGATGCCAGCATCCCCCTGGTTTAAGAAATGCTCCATCTGTAGGGAAGCCATGCCGGTGTCAGACGGACATGACTCCTGTGTCAGGTGCTTGGGTCACACACATGTCCCCTAGAAATGCATCCACTGCAGTAAACTAACTACAAGAGCAAGAAGGGATCGGGACCTGCGCCTGAAACTGATCCTGTATGGCAAGGCACTGGAGTCTGATGCCATTCCCGCCTCTGGGACAGCAATCCATAAACGGCGGGCAATGTCTCCTGGGACAGCCATTACAAAGAAAAAGAAGGAGTCCCCAACTCGATCTCTGCCGGTGACCAACAACACAAGATGCTTTGAAAAATCATCTGGGGCAACTACTCCAGGATATCAACAGGCTCCCAAAGCAAGAAGATCGCCTGAGCCAGGGCTGAGAGCGCAAGTGGCATCGGCACCGACAGCAGCACAAAAGCCAGCACCACTAAGGGCTGCTCAAGCGGCACCAGCTGCAGCAGGGTTAACCCCCTCAGTGCCAAATCTGCAAGTCTTGCCCGCGGCACCACCAGCATCGTGCGATATGCCGGCACCATCAGCACCGCCCCCATGTGGAGTCTCTTCTGCACCGTAGCCACGTTTGGCCACAGGCTCTCCAGCAGCATGTGAAATTGACAAGGCTTCCCTGCCTTGCAAAGCTGCGGAAAAGGAAACTTACAGAGCATTATCTCCCTCGCCTACCTTCTCTCCGGGACCATCTCCTTCTCCACCCAGGTACCGACGGCACCGAGACTATAGCCTTTCTCCTACTTACCAAATACTTAAAAGACCCACACATGAGGATGCTGTCTGTATAGAAACAAGATGCTCTCTATCACGTTCTCATTCACCCAGAAGGTCGCCAAGGCGTAGATCATCTAGACGATCACTGGGGTGGGTCTACTATATCCACAGTTCAAGATCCTCCAGATGCTGTTCTCCAGCACGGTCCGAACAATACTATGGGCACTACTACAGGGCTGACTGATTGTCCCCACCCTGGGCATGCTATCCTATCTTATAGGGGCTCGTCATGTACCCACCCATCACCCAGTGCACAATACTTACCTGAGTGTCCACAGCAGTTGCTCTCGCCGCCCCCATTGGAAAACTTGACCGTCCATCAAGAACAGTTGGAACCAGAAGAGGGCCAATTGTTCGAAGCAAAAGATCCTCAACCGCACATTTCCCCAACTGACTGTTCCTCTTCTTCACCAGATGAGGCAATGATTCCAGACTACGCCTCTCCATTGGATGACCTGAAGCAATTCACACAGGAAATACAATTAATGGATGTTCCCATCAAAAAACATCATCTCTTGAAGAATCTGTGACAATAACAGTGAGCAAAAATCACCCTTCCTAATGAGGCAATCATGGAAGTGGCAGACGAAATATGGCAGTCTGGACCTCTACATAGAATGCTTCCGCCGACGTGCACAGGCAGAAATTGTGGAAAAACAGCATCGCTTGCCTGGTAACCTCAGTCGTGCAGAACGCAATGCCATCCACAGCCTCCGGAACAACTCTGACATTATAATCAAAGAGGCTGACAAAGGAGGTGCTGTTGTCATCATGAACAGGCCTGACTACCTAAAGGAGGCTGCCAGACAACTCTCCAATACCAAATTCTACAGGCCACTTTCCTCAGATCCCACTAAGGAATATACTAAGAAACTGCACCATCTGCTCAGGACACTCCCCAAACAAACACAGGAACAAATCGATACACCTTTAGAGCCCCGACCAGGGTTGTTCTATCTATTACCCAAGATCCACAAACCTGGAAATCCCGGACGCCCCATCATCTCGGGCATTGGCACTCTTACTGAAGGACTGTCTGGCTATGTGGACTCTCTGCTCAGACCCTACGCCACCAGCACTCCCAGTTACCTTCGTGACACTACGGATTTCCTGAGAAAACTACAATGCATAGGTGATCTTCCAGAAAACACCATCCTAGCCACCATGGATGTAGAGGCTCTCTACACAAACATCCCACATGCAGATGGAGTACAAGCTGTCAGGAACAGTATTCCTGATGATGCCACAGCACAACTGGTGGCTGAACTCTGTGAATTTATCCTCACACACAACTATTTCAGATTTGGTGACAACATATACCTCCAGACCAGTGGCACTGCTATGGGCACCCGCATGGCCCCACAATACGCCAACATTTTTATGGCTGACCTGGAACAACGCTTCCTCAGCTCTCGTCCACTTACACCCCTTCTCTACCTACGCTACATCGATGACATCTTCATCATCTGGACCCATGGGAAGGAGACTCTGGAAGAATTTCACCATGATTTCAACAGCTTCCACCCCACCATCAACCTCAGCATGGACCAATCTACACGGGAGGTCCATTTCCTGGACACCACGATACAAATAAGTGACGGTCATATCAATACCACCCTATACAGAAAACCTACCGACCGCTACACTTACCTGCATGCCTCCAGTTTCCATCCCAGACACACCACACGATCCATTGTTTACAGCCAAGCACTGAGGTACAACCGCATATGCTCCAACCCCTCAGACAGAGACCTACACCTACAAGACCTTCAACAAGCATTCTGTAAACTGCGATACCCACACGAGGAAGTGAGGAGACAGATTGACAGAGCCAGACGTGTACCCAGAAGCCTCCTGCTACGGGACAAGCCCAAGAAAGAAACCAACAGAACACCACTGGCCATCACCTATAGTCCCCAGCTAAAACCTCTCCAACGCATCATTAGTGATCTTCAGCCCATCCTGGACAATGATCCCTCGCTCTCACAGGCCTTGGGAGGTAGGCCGGTCCTTGCCCACAGACAACCCGCCAACCTGAAGCATATTCTCACCAGCAACTACACACCGCACCATAATAACTCGAACTCAGGAACCAATCCTTGCAACAAACCTCGGTGCCAACTCTGCCCACATATATACACCAGCAACACCATCACAGGACCTAACCAGATCAGCCATACTGTCACTGGTACATTCTCCTGCACATCCACCAACGTAATATATGCCATCATGTGCCAACAATGCCCCACTGCTATATACATCGGCCAAACAGGACAGTCCCTACGTAAAAGAATCAATGGACACAAATCTGATATTAGGAATGGCAACATACAAAAACCTGTAGGGGAACACTTCAATCTTCCTGGACACACAATTGCAGATCTAAAAGTAGCCATCCTGCAGCAAAAAAACTTCAGGACCAGACTTCAAAGAGAAACTGCTGAGCTACAGTTCATCTTTAAGTTTGACACAATCAACTCTGGATTAAACAAAGACTGTGAATGGCTTGCTAACTACAAAAGCAGCTTCTATTCTCTTGGAATTCACACCTCCAGATCAGCTGCTAGAAGTGGGCCTCATCCTCCTTGATTGGATCCACCTGGTCATCTCCAGCCTGATCCTGGCCTGCATATTTATTCCTGCCTCTGGAAATTTCCACTACATGCATCTGACGAAGTGGGTCTTTGCCCACGAAAGCTTATGCTCCTACACTTCAGTTAGTCTATAAGGTGCCACAGGACTCCTCGTCGCTTTAATAAGAAACTAGATGTTTTTGGTAGAAAAGTTTACTCTTCGGTTACGTTATTATTATGTATTGCAAACTATTTGACCCATCTCTCTAACCACAATTTTGATAATTATTCAAAGTTTACGGAACTACTACAACATCTTCCTGATGCCAAAAAACCCTTACTGAAGGCCATAGTCCAAGAGAGAGAGATATCCTCTAATACTACTTTGCAGATGGCTATGGATGTGGCTGACACAGCTGCATGGGCCACAGCTGTGGGAGTCGTGATAAGACGGTCTTCCTGGTTATCCTCTTCAGGAGCTCCGCGGAAGCTTCAGAATAAAGTTGAAGACCTACCTTTTGATAAGCAAAAACTCTTCGCTAGTAACACCGACAAAGTTCTCCATTCTGGCAAGGACTCCCGTACCACTTTACATACACTGGGAATGAACACAGCTCCCTATAGGCACAAATGGTACTATCCCTATCAACGAAGGTACGATTATACATTTAATAAGAATCAACCACGTACCCAAAAAAAACAGTGCTTCCGACAGCGTCCTCACTGTAAATGATCCCAGACAAAACGCTCATCCAATCAACCTGCACCAAAGCAGCAAATTTGACTTCCCCATCGAGGATGCAAACACGACTCCTACATTCAACGTACCACAAAATTCTCTCCACCTTTTTCACCATCGCCTAAAGCAGTACCACCATAATTGGTCCAATATCACCTCGGACAAGTGGATACTGGAAGTGGTACAATCTGGTCTCTCCATCCCCTTTCTATCCATTCCTCCTACCACCCCACCTACCTCGTCCCTTTTCAGGGACACCTCTCACGAGCATCTGCTAAAGCAAGAAGTTCAGCATCTTCTGAACATCGGTACAATAGAGAAGGTACCAAGGCAGTTTTGGGGGAAAGGATTTTATTCCTGATACTTCCTTACCCCCAAAAAAACAGGAGGATGGAGACCCATTTTGGACCCACGCAAGTTAAATCGCTATCTCAGGGAACATCGCTTCAAGATGGTGCCCTTAAATGCCATCATTCCATCGTTGAACAAGGGAGACTGGTTTGCAGTCCTCGACCTGCAGAACGCCTACTTCCACATAGCAATCCATGTGGCACACAGGCGTTTTCTCCGTTTCCAACTAGGTCAGGAACATTTCTAGTACAGAGTACAGCCTTTCTGCTTGGCAAGTGCACCCAGAGTTTTCACCAAAACCCTAGCGGTAGTGTCTGTCCACTTACGCAGAGTAGGAGTGACAATTTTTCCATACTTGGACGATTGCCTCATAAGAGGGCTAACATATTCAGAGGCCAGACAAATGTTAGCAACAGCCTCTCAGGTCTTTGACTCTCTGGGTCTTCTCATAAATACACAGAAGTCTTCACCAGAACCTACACAGGACCTGATTTTCATAGGGGCGAGGCTTGACTCAAAACCAGCGTGCGCTTACTTACCCGCTGACCGTTTCGCCACAGTCCGAGACCTTGTACGCACACTGACGCATGCTCCAACGTTTCCCGTTCAAGTGTCTTTACAACTAATGGGACACATGGCTGCTTCAACTGCTGTAGTTCAGAACGCAAGGTTGAATTTTCGCTGCCTCCAACACTGATTGGCCACAGTATATATTCCAGTGAAAGACAGCATCCACAAGATGGTCGTACTACCACCACATGTGCAACAATCCCTGCAGTGGTGGACCAAACCACACAATCTTATGGCGGGCATTCCTTTCCACCGCCCACAATCATCAAAACAAATAACGACGGATGCGTCCCTTACCGGTTAAGGAGCACATATAGACGACCTGATGGTTCAAGGTCACTGGTCCACACAGGAGATGCTCTTACACATCAACGTTCTTAAGCTAAGAGTGGTATGATACTCATGCCAGCATTTTCAGTCCCATATAAGAAATACGACTACCAGAATCCTCACGGACAGTATTGCTACCATGTATTATGTGAACAGACAGGGAGGTGTTCGATCTCGATCCCTCTGTATAGAAGCAATGCGTTTGTGGAACTGGTGTATCCGCATCAACACCATGCTGACAGCATCCTATCTGCTGGGTATCCACAACTCTATTACGGACTCACTCAGCAGGCTTTTTCCCCACGACCACAAGTGGGAAATTCGCACAGACATTCTGCATCATATTTTCACCCAATGGGGCTTTCCTATGATATGTTTGCAACCCCAGCCAACGCCAAGTGCCCCAACTATTGCTCCAGAGCGGGAATAGGACATCGCTCTTTGGGAGACACTTTTCTCCGTCACTGGGGAACGTCATTACTATACGCTTTTCCCCCGATCATCCTAGTTCTCAGAATTCTGGAAAAGATCAGTATAGAAAGGGCTCGAGTAATCCTCAGAGCCTCAGCGTGGGTGTGTCAGCCCTGGTATTCAGTACTCCACCAGAGGTCCATCAAGACACTGTACAACCTTCCTCTGCTCCTGAACCTCTTGACTCAAGACAACGGCTCCCTGTGTCATCCGAAACCTGAAACCTTGCACCTCATGGCATGGATGCTCCTTGGTTCAACTCTGCTGAGCGCTCATGTTCACGGAGAGTTAAGGAAGTATTAGTACACAGCAGGAAGGATTCCATTTGAAAAACTTATCTAGCCAAGTGGACCAGATTTAAAGCCTGGTGTGACAGTAATATTATGGATCCCCACGTAACAAATGTATCCCAGATACTTGATTATATTTTACATCTTCATGACACAGGCCTTGCAATAGCCTCCTTGCGAGAGCACTTAGCAACAATTAGTGCATTTCATCGAGGGGGGGAAGGGATTCTCTGTATTTGCTTACCCCACCATAAAAAGATTCCTGAAAGGACTTACAAACCTCAACCCACCATGATGACCACCACCACCACCTTCCTGGGACCTGGACTTCGTTCTAGATTCACTGACTCGCCCCCACCCCGCTTTGAGCCCTTAGCCACAATATCATTACAGCTTCTTACTACTAAATTCTGCTTACCCTTACATCAACCCGCAGAGTGAATGAGATAGCAGTGTTCATGTCATCACCACCTTACACGGTTTTTACTAAGGAGTCGATGACTTTGAGATCTCATCCAGCGTTTATTCCGAAAGTTTGTTCAGATTTTCACATCGAGCCAGTTGTTCTTCCCTGTTTCTATCCCAAAGCTCACGCTTCAAGGCATAACACAGTACTGCACATGCTCGATGTGAGGAGGGCACTAGCATTTTACATCGAAAGAACGTGGCAGTTCAGGAAATCAGACCGTCTAATAGTGTTACTAGCGGACCGATCCAAGGGACAACCCTTAACTTCCCAGCGAATTGCAAGTCTAATAGTCTCATGTATTACAACCTGCTACTCCATACGTAACAAATCCCTTTTGTGCCCACCGAGGGCCCATTCTACAAGAGCAGTTGCCACTACTACAGCCTTTCTAAGAGGTGTCCCACTTCGAGACATTTGCTGAGCAACAACATGGTCCTCCTATTCTTCTTTTATGAAGCATTACGCTGTAGTAAATCAATTTGCGGCTGATTCCTCGGTGGCTACGGCAGTCCTCTTTTGTACCCCAAAATCTTCATTCCAGAGCCCTCAAATGTTTGGATTTTGCTCCAAAGTCACCAGGAGTGGAGCATCCACGGGGCCACTCGAAGAAGAAAAAGAAGTTACTCACCCTGTGAAGTAACAATTGTTCTTTGAGATGTGCCCTATGGGTGCTCCACGACCCGCCCTTCCTCCTCGCTCTGGAATTTTATGTTTCTCGTTTCAGGGAGTAGCTGAGAGGAATTGAGCAAGGCTGGACCACGCGCAACACATCAAAGGTGCAAACACTGCTAGAGGCAGCCACGCATGCATGGTCCGGCGGACCATGGCTCTGATAGCTCTCCGATTCGCGGCGCTGGGATGGGACCCGATATCAGGAGTGGAACACCCACGGGGCACACCTCGAAGAACAGTGGTTACTTCACAGGGTGAGTAACTTCATTTTACTGCACAAGTAGCTTTCACTTCCGGACTTGGAATCTCAATTCACTTATCCTTTTTGATGACTCCCTTTACAGCTTAACAGTTCTGTTGATTCTGTATTGGCTTGCTGATGTTCAAAAAATGAACCTGGAGCTCAAGTGTTACTAATAGAATGAAGCCTAAACATTAGCATGCAGGCTATGAGATAGAGATTGAAGAATCCATTGAAAAAACATATGAAACATCAGTACATTAAGGCTGGAGTGAAGAACTAAGACCTTGGGGCCGGATGCAGTCCCTGGCTTGCCTGGATCTGGTCCCCGAAGCTCAGGGCTCCCCTTCGCCGCAGGACTGGAGCACACAAAATCTACTAGCCTGGGCATCACCTAAGCCCTGGTGTGTGAGGGGAATGTGAGGAGTGTCAGTCAGAGGCTACATCAGTGAGGATTTGGTGGGGGGGAGGAAGAGGAGGGTGGCTTCTCACTTGTGTGAGGCCTTTGAGTGATTTTTCTGAGAGTCAGCAGCCCTGACCCGAAAAAGGCTCCCCACCCCTACATTAAGGGCTAGATTGGTCTCTGTGTGTTCCCACTTGGTTTCAGAGGCAAGTCATTTCTCTTTTTACTGGTACTTATAGTGGGAAAAGGTGGATTCTGGTTCTGTCTTTCTTTGTATCCTGTTGACTTGTAGGGGGAGCATTGGGGTTGTGGGTTCTGCAGTGCATAGCGCTGCAATCTAGACAGCCTAACCTGGCTGAATGAGAGATGGGGAATCTACTCCATAGATGGCTATATTAAAGGTAGGCTATGTTAAAGCTAGTCTCTCACCAGCAGAAGTTGTCCAATAAAAGATACAAATTCACCCACCTTGTCTCTCTAATAGCTTGGGACCAACATGATTACAACACTGCATACTATTTGAGAGAGTGTTTAGAGATAGTTTTTTTTCCTCTGCATGGTATCTAGGAAATAACTTATGTGGAAGTTGCAATACCCCTATTGAAAAATTCTGAGTCTGCAGAACCTTTCTTGTGGTTATGTATAAGCCTTCTCTGTTACATTGATCACCTTTCCTTTTCCAGTTACTTTGAAGCCATGTTCCGTTCCTTCATGCCAGAAGATGGGCAAGTAAATATTTCTATAGGTGAAATGGTTCCCAGTAAACAAGCATTTGAGTCTATGCTGAGATACATTTACTATGGTGAAGTGAACATGCCTCCTGAAGATTCCCTGTATCCTTAAATGTACTGAAATTTACGGTCTGTAAACACAATTGAAATAGATGCTTTGGATTTCTTTTGCTATGGATACTTTAATTAGATATGTTGGGCCTGCTTCTGCTGTGTCTTACTCCAGGTGTTATTTATACCTATGAAAAGTGAGTGGAAAAAGTCTGTCAGACCAGAAGAGTAGCATATTGCATCTACTTTGCACTGCCGTAAATGCCTTAATTGCGAGGAAGTGGAGAATCAGGCCCGTCTACTAGACCATTAAATAGTTTGGCTGAGTTAAACTATAGCTAGTGTTATAATTTTGTTATGGTATTTGTTAATACATTTCACAGCAGAGATGCTGAAAAACAACATTATGTCACAGAAAGAGGAAAGTGAGGACGTGTTGCAGAGTGAGCCCATGTTACACGTGCCTGGGCATGGCAGCTCCTGTCCTATGGATTTGGACCCAGCTACCTACTCCATATGTTGTGACTTAGAACATGGGATCACAATGCTGCCATAGATGGAAATGGTGAGGTAGAAGGCCCAAACTTGAGTGATGCTGTGATACAGTGCATAAGTTTGCAGCACCTCTTGGTTTGGGCACATTTCACTTGGTTCAGGGGGCATTTGTAGACTTTATTCAAATTCATGGTTTCCATGACCATTGTGACAAAATCATAGCCTTAATTATAGCTATCCAGGGATATGTACCTGGCTTTCCCAAATCCCATGTGAGACCACTGATCTATACAGTCAATCTCTCTGTTTTCCTAGCCTAATGAATATATAATTATACAAAGTGAAAAAGCTCCAACAGGATGAATTGAGAAATCCCTACCCCAAAATATGGAGTAGCTTGGCACTGAAGGTATTCATCTTCAGTGTGGAAGACTGAGATTCAAGTCCCTAATCTGGAGAAGGGTTTTAATCTGGGACTCCTCCAGTCCTGGTATACTAAGCACTGAGCTATTGGCTATTATGGGCACAGGTTCTGTTCTGGGTTGTTTGTATGAAAGGACGATCCCTCTTTGGCAGCTGTCCTCCCATCTCCAGACAAACAGGCTCAGGATACCATTCCTTACCTCTCCTGGCTCATAGCCCTTGATGAACCTACCTCCAGTAATCTATCTAGCTCTTTTTTTGAACCCTGTTAAAGTCCTAATCTTCACCACATCCTCTGGCAAGGAGTTCCACAGCTTGACTGTGTGCTGAGTGAAGGAAAACTTCATTTTGTTTGTGTTAAACCTGCTTTCCTATTAATTTTTATTCGGTGACCCCTAGTTCTTATATTGTGGGAATAAGTAAATAACTTTTCCTTATTCACTTTTTCCACACCAATCATGATTTTATAGACCTCTATTATCTCCTCCCTTAGTCTTCTCTTTTCTAAGCTGAAAAGGCCAAGTCTTTTTAATTTCTCTTCATATGGGACCCATTCCAAATCCCTCATCATTTTTGTTTCCCTTTTCTGAACCTTTTCTAAGGCCAATATATCTTTTTTGAGATGCAATGACCACATCTGTACACAGTAGTCAAGATATGAAAATACCATCATTTTATATACTGTACAGGCACTAAGATATTCTCTGCCTTATTCTCTATCCCTTTTTTAATGATTCCTAACATTGTTTGTTTTTTGACTGCCACTGCAGACTGAGTGAATGTTTTCAGAGAACTATCCCACTAGTTACCTCTCTCCACTCGGATAACTTACCATTTATTCCTATCTTTTGTTTCCTGCCTTTTAACCAGTTATCAATCCATGGAAGGCTCTTAAGTAAAGTAAGTTGTCATGGGATAAGAGGGAAGGTCCTTTCATGGATAGAAGATTACTGGTTAAAAGATAGGAAATAAAGGGTAGGAATAAATGGTAACTTTTCAGAGTGGAGAGAGGTAACTAGTGGGGTTCCCCAAGGGTCTGACTTGGAAATCGAAGTACATTATATCTACTGTATCCCCCTCTTGTTGATTCCCTTAAAGGATATCCTTTGGTATATATGGTTGTGACTATTTTCTTCCACTATTTGATCTGAGGAAGTGGGTCTGGCCCACGAAAGCTCATCATCTAATAAACCATCTTGTTAGTCTTTAAAGTGCTACATTGTCCTTCATTTTGCTTTAGAAAAGTTAGATATCTTCAAGTCACCAGGGCCTGATGAAATGCATCCTAGAATACTCAAGGAGCTGATAGAGGATGTATTTGAACCTTTTGCTATCATCTTTGAAAAATCATGGAAGTCAGAAGAGATTCCAGAAGACTGCAAAAGGGCAAATATAGTGCCCATCTATAAAAAGGGAAGATAGTGGAGCAAATAATTAAAGAATTAATCTCCAAACATCTGGAAGATAATAAAGTGATCCGTAACAGCCAGTATGAATGTGTAAAAAAAACAAATCATGTCAAACCAATCTGATAGCTTTCTTTGATAGGATACCAAGCCTTGTGGATAAGGGAGAAGCAGGGACATGAAATACCTAGACTTTAGTAAGGCATTTGGCATGGTCTCGCATGACCTTATCAATAAACTAGGGAAAAACAACTTAGATGGAGCTACTATAAGATGGGTGCATAACTGGCTGGATAACTGTTTTCAGAGAGTAATTATTAATGGTTCACAATCCTGCTGGAAGGGCATAACAAATGGAGTTCTGCGGGGGTCTGTTTTGGGACCAGGTCAATTCAATATCATCATCAAAGATTTAGATAATGGCATAGAGAGTACAATTATCATTTTCAGATGATATCAAGCTTGGAGGTGTTGCAAGTGCTTTGGAGCATAGGGCCAAAATTCAAAATGATCTAGACAAACTAGAAAAATTGTGTGAGGTTAAATGGGATGAAGATGAATAAGAAAGACGTGGAGAAATTGGAGCAGGTTCAGAGAAGAGCAACAAAAATGATTAAAGGTCTAGAAAACATGACCTATGAAGGAAGACTAAAAGTATTGGGCTTATTTAGTTTAGAAAAGAGAAGACTGAGAGAGGACATGATAGCAGTTTTCAGATATATAAAAGGGTGTTCAAAGGAGGAGGGAGAAAAATTGTTCTCCTTGGCCTCTGATGATAGGACAGCAAGGGAGGTTTAAGTTGGACATTAGGAAAAACTTCCTAATGGTCAGGGTTGTTAAACATTGGAATAAATTGCCTAGGGAGGTTGTGGAATCTATCATTGAAGATATTTAAAAGCAGGTTGGATAGACATTGTTACATTGTTCATTGTTACAGGCTGGGGACCAACCAGCTAAGTAGTAGTTCTGCAGAAAAGGACCTGGGGGTTACAGTGGATGAGAAGCTGAATATGAGTCAACAGTGTGCCCCTGTAGCCAAGAAGGCTAATGGAATATTAGGTTGCATTAAGAGGAGCATTGCCAGCAGATCCAGAGGTGTGATTATTCCTCTTTATTCGGGTCTGGTGAGGCCACATCTGGAGTATTGTGTCTAGTTCTGGGCCCCCCACTTCAAAAAGGATGTGGATGCATTGGAGAAGGTCCAGCGGAGGGCAACCAAAATGATTAGGGGGCTGGAGCATATGACCTATGAGGAGAGGCTGAAGGAGTTTGGTCTGTTAGTCTGCAGAAACGAAGAGTGAGGGGGGATTTGATAGCAGTCTTCAACTTCCTGAAGAGGTTCCAAAGAGGATGGAGAGAGGCTGTTCTCAGTAGTGACAGATGGCAGAACAAGGAGCAATGGTCTCAAGTTGTGGTGGGAGAGGTCCAGGTTGGATATTAGGAAAAACTAGTTCACTAGGAGAGTGGTGAAGCACTGGAAATGGGTTACCTAGGGAAGTAGTGGAGTCTCCATCCCTAGCGGTGTTTAAGTCTCAGCTTGAGAAAGCCCCGGCTGGGTTGATTTAGTTGAGATTGGTCCTGCCTAGAGCAGGGTGCTGGACTTGATGACCTTCTGAGGTCTCTTCCAGCTCTATGGTTCTATGACTCTTTGACATTTATTAGGAATGATCTAGACAGTGCTTGTTCCTATAATGAGGGCAGGGGATGGGACTCGACCTCTAAAGATCACTCCCAGTTCTAGTATTCTATGATTCTGAGTGGGGAGAAGAAATTCAGCAGTCTTTTGACCCTGTGTTATAATTATCACATACTGGTTTAGAAAATGTGAAAGCAAATTTATTAACTACAAAAGATATATATTAAATAGGTATGTCAACATGTAGTTAACTACGCGATTAACAGATAAACCTGGGCTTATCAGTTAATCCTGTCAAATACATGGATTTCCCTCCCCCCCCCCTTTTCTGCCTCTGTATCACAGGCAGCGAAGGGGGAGGGCAGGCGGGAGCCAGTGCCTGCGAGGAGCCAGCTTTTAAGCCAATTTCCTATAAGCACTGGATCCCTTGGAGCCGCCTGACCCCACTCCCATCCTGCTGCCTCTGTTAGAGGGGCCACACAGGAGCCTCCTGTCCCCTCCTGCACTGCTACCTCTCAGAGGTGGCAGGGTGGAGCAGGTGAGAGCCGATACACGGGGAGAGCTGGCTTTTTAAGATGCAGCAGGGGGAGGGGAAGCAGGAGCCAGTCCTTGGCTATGTCAGAAGCAGCAGGGCAGAGGAGGCTTCTGCAGAGCAGTAGAGGGGGGCAGTGGATGCCAGCGCAGCCTCTGCTGCTACCCCGCGCTGCTGCCTCTGATTCAGAGGCAGCAGCATGTGGCTTCAGGGGGCTCCCAGGGAGTGGGGCTGGGAGTGTACTGGCTGCCAGCCCCACCTCCAGGGACTATCCAGTAGTCATGTAACCACTAAAATTTGATGTGGTTACACAATTATTCAATTTCACGGTATCTAACATCCCTAATTTTAAGTGATCATAAATGATAGCAAACAGATCAAAGCAGATTACATAGCAAATAAACAAAAACAGAAACTAATCATAATATGCTAGATCAGTGTTTCCCAATTTTATTTAGCCATGGAACCCTTTTAAACTCAAAAGAATTTTACAGTCCCCACTCTCTGGCTGAGCTGGCATTACACAGTGATACTTATCGTGGCAAAAACAAATGAAATTTTTTAAATAAAATTCATAAATGCTTAAATATTCATTATTATTTTTTAAAATCATAAAAAGTTATTGTAATGGAATTTTCTCGCGGAACCCTTATTTTCACTTTGCATAACCCCAGGATTCCACGGAACACCATTTTGGAAACACTGTGCTAGATAGAGGGTATATTATGAGGTCACAAAAAGTCACAGAATTCGTGACTTCTACAATCTGCATGACGGACATGGAGCTCTAATTATTAGCAGTTTGGAACACAAATTTGTTCTCCTTGACTAGCTTTATAGCTACCTTTTTGCTGCCCCTTATTATTATGGCTTTTACAACAACAGACTTCAAGCATACTGCAAGCAAAACCTGGAAATGAATGTTACAGTAGAAAATGTGCTCCAGGTAATTATCCCTGATTCATTTTAATTAGTCAATGGTAGTCTTAAATACAGTAAGTAAATAAATTCGGATGGACCAGCAACACTGACCAGTAGGATCTGTGATTTATTCACATTCTCAGACAAAAATACTTGTCTAAACTGCAGTTAAGATTCTAGAAATACTATAGTTTTTGGGTAGGAAAGCATTAGCATGCCAAGGAATTGAGATTAAATTTGTGAACAAAAATACGCTGAATTTGAAAATATGGGGATGAGATATGGGATACAACATTTGAGGTGGTTCTTCAAGTGCTTGCTCATGTGCACTGCAGTCAAGTGTGTGTGCGTCACGTGCACGGATCTCGGAGCTTTTTCCCTCAGCAGTATCCAAAGGGCCAGCCAGGGAGCCCCTGAAGTGACACCGGTATAACGGCACATATATACCTTTGCTGGCCCCCCCACCCCCTCAGTTCCTTCTTACCTTCTGTGGGGCAGCTGGAGCTTTAGTCTTTTCTTAGCTTTCATTGTTCCTTCATAGTATAATTAGCACCTAGTTAGTCTGTAAATAGTTCCTAGCATAGAGTGTAAATAAGGGACAGGACTATGCAGCACTTTAAAGACTAACAAGATGGTTTATTAGGTGATGAGCTTTCATGGGTCAGACCCACTTCCTGAGGAAGTGCTGCATAGTCCTGTCTTTTGTTTCAGCAAGACCAGACTAACACGGCTACATCTCTCTTACTAGTGAGAAGGGGGCTTTGTTCCTCTTCCCTGCCTCTCCCCGGCTGGGGAGGGGATGCCAGGACCGCACGGATTCAAGCCTTGTGTGTCCTGCTTGAAACCCATGCCCTGCGGGGATCCTCATGACTCCTGCCTTAAGTGCTTGGGTGAAGTTCATTGCACACAAGCCTGCAAGATCTGCAGGAGTTTTAAGCCGTGGACAAGGAGGGAGAGGGACTCTAGGCTGAAGAGACTTCTCATGGAGTCCTCTCTCCAACCGCCGGCACCAGAAAAGGCCCAGTCAGTGCACAGTGCCCCCTCCTCGGTGCGGGAGCCCTTGGTGGCACCACTCAAGGCTAATTCTAAGCCTTCCCGGCACCATTCACAGTCTCTTTCTCAGAGGAGATCCAAGGAGGGGAGGGGTTGATCCCCACAGAAAACAGGCTGCAAAGTGTGCGCGAAGGAGGGGCACTCTGCTGCAAAGGTCCAGCCCAGACTCGAGCTGAGCCCGGGCAGGGACACGCTCCCATAATGATTGAGGCTGAGGGAGCCTTGCGGGAGCTGAGACTCTCAATGACAGAGACATATCACGCGGTGTGCGACCTGATAGTACTAACCATTCCGGAGATGCCATCCTTCTCCATACCAGCGCCGAGTAGGTCGACGGTGCATTGATCAGCACAGCAAAGCTACCCTCTGACCCAGAGGAACCCGGGGCTCTGCTGGGGCCTGGTGAGTTTGAGGACCTGCCTGAGCCAGATGTCCTGCTTGAGCCCCGAGGCCTCAGAAACCCAGGGAAACTGACTGATGGGGACCCTGAGGGCTTGCCGGAGCCGGTGGACCGGCTGGAACCCCGATGCCTGCCGGAACCCTGGGGCCTGACAAACCCGCTGGAAGCTGCAGAGCTCCAACCCACGGAAGTCTGGATTGGGCTGCCCGGACCCAGCTGGGACAACACCGCCCTCGACTCCCTGACTGACCTGCCGGAGACACAGGTACCTGCGAAGGGGGAGACGAGGAGTGGCCCAGGTGGTAGCATGGGCTGAGAGCAGCCCTAGGCCAGCATGTTGCGGGCTGAAGCCCCTGCTGAGCCAGTAGCAGCTGCACTGCTGCATCCAGGGCCCCTGGGCCCGGGGCGCAGTGGAGTGGGTGGGCCTGTGCCCCCCTGCCACCCACCAACCGGGTGGCAGTCTCCCCCTCATCTCTGCTGCAGGTGCGCCACCTGCCCAGCTCCTGAACTAGGAGCTCCTACAAACCTGTGTGTTTCTTTGTGGCCACGCCTTGCACCAGGGCCCAGCCGCCATTTGCTGCCCCACCCTGAGTTAGGGCTGGGCCCCCATATTGTTTGCCACCCTGCCCTGCTCCTGGCCAAGGGCTTTGCTTATTGTGTTTGTTGCCCTGCCCTGCTCCAGGGCTAGGGCCTAGTCACTGTGTTGTTTGCGGCCACACCTTGCACCAGGGCCTGACTACCATTTGCTGTCCCACCCTGAGCTAGGGTCAGGCCGCCCGTTTGTCGCCCCGCCCAGCACCAGGGCCTGGGCTTACTTAGTGTGTTTAGTGCCCCGCCCTGCTCAAGGGCCCAGGCTTACATACTGTGCTGTGGTGCCCAGCCGGATCCAGCCCAGACCCCTTAAAGGGGCAGGACTAGGACTGTTGCCCTGCCCAGAACTGTGAGCTAAGAGACTTGAGTAAACAGAGAACTTCTTCCCCCGTGGCCCGGACCTGAAGCAAGGCCAGGCACGCGAGCTATTGCCTCTCACCCTGACCTGAAACAAGGCCGGGAATAGACTCACTGACTTGGACTATTTTAAGGCACGGTAGGGCAGTAGGGTGGACTAGCCACCCTCTGCACCAGGGGTGGAAGAACCGCTTCCCGAAGGCCTACCGACCTACAACCAACCAGCCCCCAGAAAGGGGGGAAGCATAAAGGCTGTTATGGGCACTGCAAGAGGGCAGTGTCCCGAAAAGGATCCCGCCACCTACCATCTGAGCTAATTCCCAGGACCAACGGCTGGTGGCGCTGTGTCAGTAAGTGTACCACGCTACAGCCCAGCAGCGGAGGGAGCAGGAGTCAGGTGTCCTCCCTCTCCCCCCCCCCTCCCGTGGTCGTTCTCAAAGTACTCATCAGACTCGGATGTGGAGTCTCTGAGGTCGGGAAGGTCCTCGTACAGGTCTAGATCAAGGCACCAGTCCCAGGGCAGTTGGTGTCGACCCAGCCCAGCAGTACTCCCCAACAATGGCCCTTTTGGACCCTGTGGGCCTACCATCAAGCCCAAGGGGCACCTCTCAAAACATCTGTCTTGGGGTTGTCAAGGCAAGGGAGTCCTCTATCAGCGATGCCTCTGCGTAGAGCCCCTGCATCTGAGACAGGTAGGTCGAAGTCAACGGCGATCTCTAGACCACAGGTGGCTCATAGTGATGTGGCATGCAACCTCCCCCCCAACCTGAGCCCGTGCAGGCAGCTCCATCATCAGAGCCAGGACCACCAGTGGATGAGCAGATTGACAATCACCCCTTACCGAGGGACCCCTCGTTTTCCTTGCCTGATGAGGCCCTAGGTGACCCAGCCCCATCGCTGCCGTCGATGAATGCTAGGGCCCAACAGGACCTCCTGAGGAGACTGGCTGCAAACTTGTCAGTAAAGGTGGAGGAGGTGAATGAAGAGGCTGATCCAGTGGTGGACATCCTCTTGGCAGCTACCCCCAGGAGGGTGGCATTGTCTCTGATAAAAACCGTGGACAAGTTGGCTGAGACACTTTGGTTGACACCTGACTCCATCCCTCCCACCCAGAAGGGTGTGGAGAAATGGTACTTTGTCCCTTAGGAGGGACACGAGTATTTGTTCTCACATCCCCCTCCGAGCTCCTCGGTTGTCCAGACAGCGGGGCAGAGAGAACGGGAGGGTCCTACCCCCAAGGCCAAGGATCCAAATAAATTTGGTCCTTCTAGGAAGGAAGACTTGCTCCACGGGAAGCCTACAATTATGTATAGCTAACCAGCAGGCTATGTTGGGGAGGTATGCTTTCAACACATGGTCTGCTATGGACAAGTTCAGAGATCGCTTGCCGCAGGAAGACTGGCAAGCATTCAGGGCCTTGACTGATGAGGGAAGGACGGTGGCCCGTACGGTCTTACAGGTGGCACTTGATGCAGCCAACTCGGCAGCCAGGACAATGGGGCTGTGGTCATGAGAAGAAGTGTGTGGTTGCTGGTGTCAGGCATTCCTCCCGACATCCAGACCTCCCTCCAGGACCTCCCTTTTAAGGGAGCGGGTCTTTTCTCGGACCAAACCAACTCTAAATTACATAGCCTCAAGGATTCAAGGGCGACTCTTAAATCTTTGGGGATCCACACGCCCGGGCCCCTGAGGCGGCCCCTCAACCCTAGACCTGCAGGGAGACTGTTCCAGCGGGGTTTCAATTCCAACCGGAGTAGATGAAGGGGTCGCAACTTCTCACGGAACGACCCGCCTAGAAAAAGGAGTGGGGGACCGAGGTCGGGCCAAGATAAGGGGCCCACCATGTCTGCGGGCCAGCACCCTAAACCATCATTTTGAGGGTATGGTCAAGGACAGCACACCACTCACACTTCAGTTTACCCCCCTTTGGTTTCCGTTTGTCCCATTTCTACCAGGCTTGGGCCTCCATAAATTTGGACCAGTGGGTCTTGGACCTAGTAGCACAGACTTACTCAATCCCCTTCTCCCTCCTTCCCTCCTCCATCCCCACCTTATTCCTCCCCTTCCCTCTTCAGGGACTCCTCTCACAAAACACTGCTAAAGCAGGAGGTCTCAAAGCTCCTTCACCTGAGAGCAGTGGAACCCATTCCAGACAAGTTCAGAGGAAGGAGTTTTTATTCCAGATATTTTCTCGTTCTGAAGGTGAAAGGGGACCTTAGGCCCATTCTAGACCTCAGGGGACTGAATTCGTTTATAAAGAAAAGAAGTTCAGGATGGTCACCCTAGCTCTATCATTCCCTCCCTTCAGAAAGGAGGTTGGTTCGCTGCCCTCGACTTGAAAGATGTGTACTTCCATATTACAATAATCCCTGCCCACAGGAGATTCCTACGATTTGTGGTGGCTGGTGAACACTTTCAGTTTGTAGTCCTACCATTCGGCCTTACCACAGCGCCGAGGGTATTCACCAAATGTATGGCCCTGGTGGCAGCTTTTTTGAGGTGTCAGTGTGTACACGTTTTCCCTTATCTGGATGATTGGCTGATTCGGGGGTCGTCTCGGGAATGGGTGGTGGCACACGTCTCGAGTATCAGGCAAATGTTTGTACAACTCGGCTTCATACTAAATGAGGAGAAGTCTACTGTGGTTCTGTCCCAGACGATAGAATTCGTGGGGGCATTCCTGAATTCCATGGCAGAGATGGCATCTCTACCCACTCACAGGTTTCAAACTATGTGTACAATGATTATGGCCCTCCAGAGGTCCCCCATGACCACTGCCCGCAATTGCATGCGTCTATTGGGTCACGTGGCAGCTTGTACGTACATCTTGACGCACGCCAGGCTGAGACTGCGTATACTCCAAGGCTGGCTGAGAACTGCCCATAATCCATGTGCCAGCCCCTGGACGTGGTGGTTACCCTCCTGGGTTCTGTACTTCATTCACTGGACTGGTGGATTCGGGAGGATGTAGTGTTTGCAGGAGTCCCCTTCAACAAACGGGTGCCTTCTGTGCAATTAGTGACAGATGCATCGGACATTGGGTGGGGGGCCCATTTGGGGACCCTAAGGACTCAGGGCCTATGGTCAAGGAGAGAGAACGTCAAGGAACTCAGGGCAATCAGGTTAACATGTCACACATTTCTACCCCTGATCGAGAACAAGGTGTTGGAGGTGTTAACCGACAATACCTCAGCCATGTACTACATAACAGGCAAGGGGGCGCTCGCTCTTCCCCCCCCTGTGCAGGAAGGTCCTCGAGCTCTAGGAGTTGTGCATACTAAAGAACATTTACCTGCAAGCGACCTACCTTCTGGGGTCCAGAAACAACCTAGCAGACAACCTCAGCCGTTCCTTTCAAGTCCACGAGTGGGTGATAAGGAGGGATATTCTAGAGGGGATTTTCCGAAGGCGGGGTTATCCCCTTCTGGATCTGTTTGCCTCCAGAGACAATGCCCAGTGCAGGAGATACTGCTCCCTCAGGGGGTAGGGACCCGGCTCCCTAGAGGACGCTCTCCATATCCAATGGCCCAATCACCTATTCTATGAGTTCCCTCCCTTTCCACTGATTCACGAAACTCTGGTCAGGGTGTGGCTTTTCAGGGCAATGGTCATCATGATAGCACCGATGTGGCCTTGGCAACACTGGTTCTCCACCCTGAGGGAACTGTCGTGGTTGAACCAGTGAGACTGCCTATGGTCTCGGATCTGCTCACACAAGATCTAGGGGGAATACTATGTCACCCGAACCTGGGGGCTCTCCACCTTGCGGCATGGAACCTGAGTGGCTCTCTAACGTAGAACGGGCCTGCTCTCAGGAGGTACAAAGGGTTTTACTGGAGAGCAGAAAACCATCTATCAGGGCCCTTTATGAAGCCAAGTAGAATAGGTTCATGCTGTGGACACAACGAAGAGGCATAGCCCTGGTTGCGGCCAGTGTTCCTCTGATATTAGATTATTTACTACAGCTCAGGCACCAGGGCCTTGCCACATCCTCTCTGAGTCCATCTGGCAGCAGTCTCAGCCTTCCACCCTGTGGAGTGGGAAGGTCAGTGTTTGCTAATAAAATGATAAAGAGATTCCTGAAGGGGGTTGACAGACTAATGCCGAAGGTGCATTCCCATTCCCTCCTTGGACCTTAATGTGGTACTTAAGGGACTTATGAGATCACCCTCTGAACCTCTAGCCACCTGCTCGTTGAAGCATTTGTCATGAAAGGTGGCTTTTCTGGTAGTGATTACATTGGCCAGGAGGGTGTCGGAGTTATGGGCCCTTACCTTGGAGCCCCTGTACACGGTCTTTTTTTAAGGACAAAGTTAGGTTCCGCCCTCACCCAGCCTTCCTCCCTAATATAGTTTCCCATTTCCATATGTCCCAGGACATTTATTTACCAGTGTTTTTTCCTAAACCACACAACATACCTAAAGAGCAGGCTTTGCATTGCCTTGATGTGAGGAGGGCCGTCGCCTTTTATATAGACAGGACAAAATACTTCCGAAAGTCACCACAGCTTTTTATTTCCTTCGCGGAAAGAATGAAGGGAGCACCACTGTCAACTCAGTGTTTAGAATCGTGGATCACCTCATGCATTAACGAATATTACCATGAACCGGGGAGAAAATTTCCCCAGCTGAGAGCGCACTCCACACAGGTGCAGGCCGCCTCCGTCGCATTCTTGGCTCATGTGCCTATATTGGACATCTGTAGGTTGGCCACGTCGTCCTCTGTCCATACCTTTTCAGACCACTACGCCATCACACAGCAGGCCAGGGCAGATGCATCTGTGGGAAGAGCAGTGCTGCAATCTGTAGAGAGATAGGTGTCATTACTCTTCGACCCCACCGCCAGAGGAAACGGTTTGGGAATCACCTGATTGGAATGGACATGAGCAAGCACTCGAAGAAGAAGAGGTTACTTACCTCATAACTGTAGGTCTTCGAGATGTATTGCTCATGTCCGTTCCAAATCCCACCTGCCTCCCCTTCGTTGGAGAACTTCGGCAAGAAGGGGCTGGAGGGGCCAGCAGGGGTATATATACGTCATTATACTGGCGCCACTCCATGGGGCTCCCTTGCTGGCCCTGTGGATACTGCTGAGGGAAAAAGCTCCGAGATCCGTGCATGTGGCACACACACACACACACCTGATTGGAATGGACATGAGCAACATATCTCAAAGAACTATAGTTACGAGGTAAGTAACCTCTTCTTTCTAAGCCAAGTTGTTACACAGATCAGACTGGGGGAAGTGTATTAGAATGTTTACAGAATAATGCTCAAGTTTTTCTTCAGAGGCTTCTGTGCATTCCTACTTGCAGGTCTGGCTTCAGGTTCATGGAACATCTACTACAGCTGAATCCAGTGAGGCTGCACAAACCCCCTAGTGATGTCAGCACTCTGTGCCCTGAACCTTTGCAAGGCAGTGCATACCCCAATGTCCTCATTTCCTTCTCCTCTTCTGTGCAAAGCATCCTCGCTGTCTGCGACTTTTTGTCTATTTAATGGACCATCTTTGCCATCTGAATTTTCTTTTATTCACTCTAAACAAAAAAGAGAGAGAAGTGGAGTAGGAAGTTGATCTGGTGTTGGTCCATACAAAGATGGCAGGAGTAGGGCGATAGCAAAGCTATAAGAAAGGCCTGAGGAAAATGTGGCCCGAGGGCTGTGTGCTGCCCACCAAGCCACTGGGTCTGGCCTGCAAATGCAGCAGCAAGCCGCAGGCAGGCTCCCCTGTTTGCCCCAGTCCCGCATATAGCTCAGAAAAGCGGTCGTTTCTCTGATCGCAGAGAGGTGGGGGGAAGACTTCAGGCACCCCTAGCACAATCCCATTTGTCATTTTCTGGTCAGAAAGTGGCCAATGGGAGCTGCCTGTTTGAATAACTCTCAGCACTCGAAGCACCATGCCTCCCCTTCCCTCCAGCTCAGTTATTCACACAAGCACATGGCCCTGCAGCCTATGCAGGCAGGCAGGATGGCTGGCTGAGAAACATTTTAAGCTCTGCAAGCATTTAGCTCTACAGGCAGGCAGACTGGTTGGGCTGCTAGCTGGTAAGTCTCCTGGCCAGACCCTGCTCTGGCATCCCAGCCCCTCCCTTCCCTGTCCCCTCCCCCCCCCACTCAACATACCCAAACCCTCTGCCCTTTCTTGTACCCATACCCCCACCCAGATCTTGGCCCCCAATCCCCTGCCCCAGATCATAATCCCCTTCTGCCCTAGGTCACATTCCAAAAACCTGCATCCATCCCCTGCTTGTAGGTGTGGCAGGGGGTTGTGCATCTCAGTGGTCCTGAAACCAGGAATTAGGTGCCTAAAATAGGGACTTAGGCACCTACTTCCTTTCATGCATTCAGGCCAAAGTGACTAGACCAACATGCTTCAGAGAGGTAGCCGAGTTAGTCTGTAACTGGAAAACCTTAAAAAAACAACAAATAGTCCAACATGAATGGTCTTTCTGGAAACATTATTGTCTTGCCAGCTCTTCTGTAGGTGAACATCAGTGCTAAAATTCTTTGATATCAAGACAGAAAGGGTCATCTTTTCTGTTCAGTAATGGTCAGGAAGGCGTCTCTGAGGATCTCATTCCTTCTGGGCTGGAGAAAGAACAATGCATTCCCCTCAGTATCTCGTAGCCTGTGAGAGAGGGTGAAAACTCTTGTTATTGCTCCAGTGTGTCTCAGAATGCTGGTATGCCAAGCTTTTGCATCAGGCCTTGAGCTACTATGTCGCATGCTGCTGTCTTCTGATGGGCTGTCCCACACTGAAAGAGAATTCTCCATTTAAATTGAATCCCTGCATCTGACTTCTGTGCTTCTGAACCAATTTTGAACTGTCTTGTTAGCAGGAGTGAGATTCTTCAGTCTAAAAACCCATGGTCACATGTGCTATGTTCACAGTGGAAGATATGCTTCATTTTGGCAATGGCTAGAAAGATTGTTCAGTTGTAGAGTGCTCCCCTGCCTTCTAGACCATTGCCAAAAGAGACCAGTCTATTCAATTCATCCCCAAAAGT
Source organism: Pelodiscus sinensis (assembly GCF_052426305.1). NCBI lineage: Eukaryota > Metazoa > Chordata > Testudines > Trionychidae > Pelodiscus > Pelodiscus sinensis. The sequence continues at coordinate 16,840,200 of NC_143078.1, read as the reverse complement.
TCATCAGGCTGCAGGTTCTGTATGTCAGCTCTGCAAGGGTCTAGTGCAGTTTGGGGGGGATTCAGTCCCCCTTCTCCCCTCCTGCCCCCCACAATCACACATTCAGTCAGAGGGTTTGCTAACACCTTTGTCTTGTGGGGGAGACTCTTCCTGCATGGGACTTTCACAAGATGCTAGCAAAGGTCAGGGAGTCCCACCTCTGAACCATTGGGGAAGTGCTTTGTGGACTCTCTCTGATGAAAAGGTCTTGCTCAGTGCCACTGTCAGCTTGGCGGGTCAGTGAATCTCAGATTTAATGCTGATGTGGCTTTACACACAAGGCCAAGGGATTCCTATATCCATACCCAAACGTCATTGCTCAAACAGTGATGGATTTTCAAATTAACCAGTCTGTATCCTTTCAGGTTTTCTTCCTCAAGACTTACACTACTCCGAGGGGATGCATATTTTCAGACATTGGATGTGAGAAGGACACTGTTTCTGTGCAAACAAAACTAAGTCCTTCTGCAATAGCACTGGGCTAATTTAACATAAAGGATGGCGTACACGGGACAGGTTATTTCCTCTCACAGGTTATCCAAGTGGATTACCTTGTCCATTTATTTTTGCTGTTCCCTTGCAGCTATGCATCTCAGCCATTTGTGTGGCACGTTCAAGCTGGTACCCAATAGGGAGTTCTGTAGAGCACTCGTTCAGAGTCCGGTTCACACCTTAGCAAGCCCTGTTCCTTAATCTTGACCTACTTTTTGGATGCTGGGACTGGGAAAGTAGTGCTACAATCTCTCTTCAGCTGCAGACTCCTCAGCTTACCTTCCATCTCTGTGGGTACTGCTTACTAATCTCCTGCAAATAGGAATGCACAGAGGATTTAGAAGAAATTGGTAACAGTTGTTCTTTGAGAGTTACCATTCTTCATTCACACTTCTGTCCCCATTCTGTTCAGAGTTCTCACCATACTTTGGTATAGGAGAAGCTGAGGTAATTGGGTACTGGACTGACTTATGTAGGCTTTGATGTTGAATATCAGTGTTAGTAGGGAGATGCTCATGCAGACCTAATGGACATTGGTTTGGCAGAGGTTCTGTCAGCACATTTTTGGGGGCATCAGACCTACAAATGTGAATGTATAGATGCAACTTTCAATGAACAACAGTTACCATATGTAAACTTTTTTTTCCTAAAGATCGTGAATCATATCCTCTGTCTTGGTCCTGCTCATTTTTTGCTGCCCAGGTGGTACATAAGCGCCAAAGTCCAAGCAACTAAGAATATCCCTGATAGCAGGAATCTTCAGTCGGTATAAGGTTAACGGTGCCCTCTCTTATGTTGACCGCTCCACACCTGCAGTCTTGGTTATAGCTTTTCATTTGCCTGCACCAGTCTCATTCTGGTATCTGAGACAATGTGGCTCTATGCATATCCTGAGTCACCTCCTGATTTCCATAACAACATTCAGATACAAAGAGTTATCTTTGAAGAATTTAGAAAAGGGCCTAAATTTAGTTCAGAATGGAAAGTTGATGGTAACCTCAAGTATAGGGAAATGACCTATGCATAAAATCAGCATTTGTCTGTGAGTTACTTTTATCAGAACAAAGGAGAAAGAGAAGAGAGTCTTAATTTTGTTCTGCTCCAGATTTTAGAGGCAGCTGACAAGACGCAGGCTCTGGACATGAAGAAGCACTGCCTTCATATCATTGTTCACCAGTTTACCAAGGTTGGTTGGATACTTTCTGGGTTTATGGGAATCTGCTGTCCTCTGTCACTACCATGGCAGAGAGCAACTTAATCTGAGCTCTCATTTAATTTTTCTTGCTTCGCAGATAGCTTGCTTTGCTCATAACTGGGTGTTGTTACTGACAGGCATAATGGGGACAATACCTGGTTTTCTTTTGCTTTTGCTATCTGAAAGAGCAGATTTTGGAGACATGAAGACTTGCCAAAACAAAACAGATATTCAAAATTCCCGTTCTTCTTTGTCCTTTTCTTTCTGAGACATTAGTCCTTCTGTGCCAGACCAGTGCTTGGTTCTGATGTATGTGATAAGATATGCTTGACATGCACTGAACGTACAAACTTCTCTTTCTGGCCATCATAAATGTAATGCTCCATTTTCTGGTGAAAGAAGTATTGCCTCTGTGACAGTGGTAATATTATTACGTGATATAAAACGTATCATGTTCTGGCTGGATCTCCTGCAGCCTCCAAGTTTGTGAAACTGAAATATGGATGATTGTATAAAATGTCCGAAGACTGAAATTCAGATCCTCTGTTCTCAGTTGTCAGTTGGTGTCATATGATACGAGGTCCCTTATCTGGGAATCCCTTTACTCAATACATTGTCCCGACAAAGAACCCCAACCACCCAGAGGTAGAGCAGACCTGGGCCTGACAGGTGAACATTTTAGAAAGGTATGAGCAAATGAAAACAGGAGTTAGAATTGAAGTACCTGTATAACTGCACTAATTCCTCTCTGCCTTCAAGTCTAGTCTTGCACTCACTTCCCTTCTCCACTGAAGATTTTGTCATTCTTTTTTTAAGGAGAGATCAGACTAAATTGAGCATGAGCTTCCGCTTTTCCCTCTGCCATTTGTTCCCATCCTGCACCATCTCTTCTTGCATCCAAGTCTTCAGCTAATCAGTCTATCTCCTGCTTTCTTTCTGTAACCCACACTTTCCACCTTTCATCAACTCTTTTCTCGAGGATAAATCTTCCTCACTGACCTCATCCTTCCACCTCCCCATTATCTTTATTTCCAACATGCCATCTTCTTTATTGTTAAACATCCTGGATTCCCTCTTGCATTTCTCCTCCTGCTGCTGTTCCATCTCCCTCCTTCCTTTTGTTGCTGAAGCACATCTTCAGCCTTAATCCCCACAATCTAGTGTCTATACCTCCATTGGATGTCCTCAGCAAGATCACTGATGACCTTTTCTTGGCCATATCCCAAAACCACTCCTATCTCCTCCTCATTCTTAATGGATCAGCAGAGTTAATGGTCTCTGCTAATCAGTCTCCTTCCTTGGTTTTATAGGGCTTGTTTACATGTGAAAGTTGCTCCATTTTAACAGATGGTGTGAATTTCAGTAGATTCAGTTAACCTGATATGGACACTATTCAGTTTAGGAGTGATTTTTAATGTTAATAAACTGAATAGAAACTATCTTAGTTCATCCAAAATGAGACACTAATAAAGTGGAACAAGAGTGTCCACAGATGGGTTTGCACTAATTTACCTTAACTGGTGCAATTGACCCTCGTAGGCAAGCCTTGGATTTGTTGCTCTTCTGAATCTTTCCTTATACCTCCAACTTCTCTTTCAGTGGCTACTTTGTGGACTTGGTCTATCTTTCAGGATCTCTCAGGGCTACATTCTTGGCTCTTTCCTCTTCTCTTCTCGCACCCTGTACAATTTTATCTGGTTACACAATTTCTGCTGTTGCCTCTCTGGTGAAAGTTCACAAATTCATTTCTCCTCTCTGCCTAGTAATTATTTCTGTTTGCCTCTCTGACATCCCTTCCTTAATCTCCAGCTGTCAGCAAAATCAGCATAATGAAAACTGAATTCCTTCCCTTGCTCCCGAAGCCTTCCCTTCTCCCTCCCTTTGCTGTTAAGGTTGCTTTCTCTTTTCTCTATCTGTTGCAGTATTTCATCCGCATGTTACATCCTGCTAGATTGCATCAGAACATCTCTAAAAACCTTTTCATCCCTCTCCATTCCCAGCTTGAAATCCATGGGGTTCCATTTTTGCTACTGTCATCTCTCATCTTAACTTCTGCAGCAGCATCCTTCCTGGCTTTCCTTGTGCCCAACTCTATTTAAAATGCCTTCCTTGTCTGCCATTCTGATAGCATCAAGCCCCTCATCCTTTGGCTAGCTTTCCTCTCCATTTCTACAGCAAAGCCATGTGCTTTGTATTCTTGTTAAGGCCTTGCACAGCCTGGTTCCAAATATATCTCCCTGTTTAGCTAAACAGGAAGCTGAACATGGGTCTGGCACCTAACATTTAGGCTATCTTTCCCATCCACTAAGTGTACCTTGTTTGTATACCTACCTAGCTACTCCCAGGCACAAAATAGGGGGCATTTGTTTCTATCATCGTTGAATTCTTCCCATTCAAAAAACTGAACTACATCAGGAAACAACAAAAGACATCAGGAATGGTAACACACATAAACCTGTAGAAGAAGATTTTAACCTGCCTGGACACTCAGTCATGAATTTAAAAGTAGCCATTCTTCTACAAAGGAATTTCACTAGCTAATTAGAGAGAGAGAGAATGTGGAGTTGGAATTCATTTGCAGATTTGACACTGTTACCCTGGGCTTGAATAGAGACATTAACTGGTTAACACACTACAAAGCCAGTTTTCCCAAATTCCCCTGCCTTTAACATTTGCATTTCCACATCAAAAGCTATGAATGGGACACATCTGACCCACTTAATCAGCTTCATAGACACAGGTCCTACAATTGACAGGTAAATGCTTTTTGTTGCTATACATATCTTGGATTCTGTTATTTCCATTCCAACTCATCTGATGAAGTGAGTTTTATGTACGAAAGCTCATGATCCTAAATATATATATTTTTGTAGTCACTAAGGTACCGCAAGAATACTCGTTAGTTTTAGAAGACAAATATGACACTTGACTACTACATTCAAATCATATTTAAAATGTGCGACATCTGAAAAGAATACAGGAATATTAAAGAATCTGGAAGGATGTAGTCTATGATAGAAGTAACCCAATGGTTTCAGCATTCCATGTTCAGCATTTCCATTTGGAAATGAGATTATGCACCTGGGCTCTGTCAGCCAGAGAGTGTTTTTCCAGCTTCATTCACTTCTGTGCAAAATGCCTTATTTGAATGCAGTTTCACAGTCTTGACTAGTATCAGAGGGGGAGCCGTGTTAGTCTGAATCTCCAAAAGCTGCGAGGAGTCCTGTGGCGCCTTATAGACTAACCGAAGTGTTGGAGCATAAGCTTTCGTGGGCAAGGATCCATTTTGCCAGATGCATGTCACATTATGCTCCAACACTTCGGTTAGTCTTGACTAGAGTTCTGAATGGATACAAATTTGTATCTGCGTCCCATGCCCAAGCTGCAAACATAGTTGACAGATACAAAATGGATAGAAAGCAGATTCTCAGGGCTCTGTTCTGGACTTCCTTGTGATAGACCTGATCAGTACCAAGTAACTTGAAAATTAAGTGCAATGTTGAAGTAAGGCAAGAAAAATGAGCAATATGCCATATGACAGGGGCTGTGTCTAGACTGGAAGCTTCTTTTGGAAGAAGCTTTTCTGGAAGAGATCTTCTGAAAAAACTTCTTCCGAAAGAGAGCATCCACACTGCCAAAGCTCATAGAAAAACTGATCTGCTTTTCCAAAAGATAGCATCCACACATGCTATCTCGCATTTAAGCTGTGATTACTATGGACTGAGTGGCCACCCGAGCACCTGTGCTTTTTTCTCTTTCCTATTCTTTCAAAAGAACTCCCTCTTCCCTGTCCACACATGCCTTTTTCTGAAAGAGGTCTTTCGGAAAAAGGCTTCTTCCTCGTAGAAAGAGGGTTACCAATGTCGGAAAAAACCCTCTGTTCTTTTGATTTTCTTTCGGAAGAACGCGATTGCAGTGTGGACGTAATTGAATATTTTTCGGGAAAACAGCCATTTGTCCAAAAAAGCTCTGTGGTGTAGACATACCCAGGGTGCAGTCACAGGCAAACCCTTGGGGGTGCCTTCTGGGGTGCTGACACAGCCACTGTCACTCACCTTCCCGCTCTCTGGGGCTCCTTACCACCTGGTCCTGCTGGGCCAGCTTTACTGGTCTCCCCCAGTCAAGGCCCTGAGCTGAGGTCTCTGCCCCCACCGAGAAGCAGTACAGACACTGAACCTCTTCAGATCCAAGGAGAGTGCAGTTTAGGGCCCAGCTTCCTGGGATACCACTCCACAGATGGGATCAAACCCCAAAGAATTAGATAAGAGTAAGCCATCTTTAACAATGAAAGGGGGAATGTGCACACTGGCTGCCCCCCCATAACAATTATTTACAGAGTTTGATAGAAAATAAAAAAGATTTTATAAAGTAGAAGCAGTAACATTTAAGTGGTAATAAGCAAGAACAGGCAGAGCAAAGTAGGTTACAAATCAAAAGAAAAAAAATGCTTGGCTAATTTGACACTGAAACCTCAGTACAAACTCACCCTAAAACCTCTTTTCCAGCTGCCCCTCCAAATCAGGGCTGTCCCCCCCCCCCCCCTCGGGGTCTTCAGCTCCTTTCCTTCAGGTGAAGCCCAGCCAAAAGACTAAGGCCTCTGCTTTCCTATTCTTTTTGTTAAGGAATTGAGCCACTCCCTACCAACCACTGCTCAGACTTAAGAACAAAAGAGATTGTTTAATAGTTGCTCATCAAGACTTTGAGGGTAACACCTTTCATGTCTCTCATTCACACATTTGAAACCCACAAAGTATTCCCCACTCCATGTGTCTAATTTTACACACACACGATACATATATCAAAGTAAGATAAACAGAACCAGCGGATCGTGACATGAAGATTGATGGATTACATGAAATAATTCGCTCAAAGTACTTTTCAGTTACGTGAATTCATATCCATAAGTCCATTTCATAAAGCATGGAGGGGAGATTTGTCACATGCCATATTTCAGAAAACATTTGTGCTCTGACATTTTGTTAAATTTCTGTCATTATTGCTTTTTTTTCCTTTTAATTCTGGTTTTGTACATTGAAATGGTCTGATTTTAGTACAGTCCCATCAAATTGTCATTGAAACACTGAGTGCTAAACTACCTGTAATGGTCAAGGAATACAAATGCTGTCATGTTTGTTTATGTTGTGTTTGAGAAGGTCTGGTATGTAACTTTTTGCCCAGCATGATATGAATGTGAGACCATTACAGTCTCCTTCAGCTCTGTTGTCTGTTTAAGGGGTGCTGCTACCCATTCAGAATACCAGAGAGGAAAAGACTGTTAACTGGAGAGCTGACTAGATCGTTGTAATGCCTAATAAAACTCTATTTTTGTTTGTATTCTGACATGGTTCTGTGTCTTTGCCCTTGGTCTTAAGCCTATCAGTGCCTATCAATGCAATATCTGGGTCCTCATAATAGGTGCCTAATTTCCACTATTGTTAATGGGATCTATCCTTCCATTGCCTGTACATTGTCCTTATTTTGAACATATAACTCTCTGTATTGATTTCTTTCCAGAAGTGACCTGATTCGTCGTCTTCATTTCACTGTTATCTAGATGCACAAAATGCCATTGTTTCTTCACTACAGACTCTAGACCTACACAAATAGGAGGAAATATTAAGCAATTAAAAAGATTTCTAAATAGTCTCTATTTATTGGTCTTTAAATATAGGGATGTTTCTCAAGATCAGAAAATGTCTGCTCAAATAAAACTTGGATTTGTGTGAAGTCTCCATTCAGCCTGATGCTGGCAGAAAATATACCATTGTTATAGAGTAATTAGTTAGCTAAGGCCATGTTGATATTTGGTTCTTATGGCATCTTACTGCTTGAAAGATCTAGGCAAAAATACCATGTGCACAGGGTTGATGAGAGACTTCTCCAGGCCCTGGGAAGAGCCAGCTCTGGCCCCACAGAAGGGGTAGGGCCTCAGTGGAAGGGACTTTGCTAGGGGCTAGCCTCCCTCAGCCAGCCCTTCAGCACCACTGGGGCCACAGGGCACCTGCTGCCAGGGGCTCCCACAGTGATCTAAAGGGCCTGGGACTCCGGCTACTGCAGCTGCCAAGGTGGCAGCTGGGAGCCCTGGGCCCTTTTAAATCACTAGGCCTTGGGGCAGCTGCCCCCTTCCCACCTCCTATGGGTACTAAATAAAGCAGTGCTTTGAGCTAATTCTCAGGGCACAGCAGAACAGAGTAGATAATTTGAATAAACCCTTAGCTGCCAATTCCAATGTATTTCTGCTGACATTCAGATCCAAAGGGCATGAATTTCAAAACTAGATAAGTTTTAGCCTGCACTAATTTGCATCCTGTATATTAATTATGGAATCATTGTTATGAATAATTATTCTCACTCTCAAGGAGAGCTAATGATGGGTTCAGATTTCCTGATATATCCTCAACTCCATCCTGCACCAAAAGCAATCTAAAACTAGAACTCAAGGGAGGACAATTATTATTTTATATGGAAAATAGTTGTGATTTTCATGGAGTTTGCAGCCTGGTTCTGTGTGTTTGTCATTTTATTAGCAACATGACATCATCCATACAGTGGAACATCACTAGATTTCAACCATTGTAGGGCTTGTAGGAGTCAGTTGGGATTAAACCATAATATTTAAACTAAGATTTTAATTTTTTTTCCTTTTCTGTGTGTTTTTCTGTTTGTTTTTGTTCTCCCTGAAGGTCTCCAAGTTGCCAAACCTGCGATACCTCAGTCAGCCGCTCCTTCTTGACATCATAGAATCATTAGCCAATCACATATCAGACAAGCAATGTGCAGAGCTTGGTTCAGATATTTAAAACACTTCCAGATCTTTTTCATTTGTTCCTCCAAGTGTTGCACTCCACAGCTGAATCTCTCCATATTGAGCTGCTCAGAATTTCAACACAATAAAGCAGAAGACCTGTGAAGAGCATGGAAAATCTGAACTGTTGCTCTCCCATGGATCTGCATGGTTTATATCTGTGTATTTGGGGCAGAAGCTGGTCTCAGTCATACCAATGTAAAATTGAAATCACTGGGGGCAAAGATAGAAATGGGGCAATGAGTTTATTATAGATTTACCTTGGTGTAACTGAGTTCAGAATCTGGACCATTGCTTTTGTTATGTAAAATATAAACAGTAATGGATAAAAGGATCATTAATATCAAGAAATACAAAGTTTAATTAAACCTATTTAAAGGTCTCTGTCTCATTGTAAGAAGAGCCAATGCCTAGAAGTTAAAGTCAACAATTATTAAATTGGAAATAAATGTGCTGTTTTAACAGTGAAATTAATTAGTAATTGGCCCAGAATACAAAGGCTTATTATAGATTCTCATTACTTGAAGTCTTTAAATCTAAATTTGGTGTCTTTTTTTCTAAAAGATAAACTTGTCATCAACCACCTTATTGAGCTGGATAACAGAAGCACTGGGTGAAATTCTCAAGCCACTATTTTGCCACTGATAATCATAACGGCCCCTTCTGACGTTTAAAATCCATTCACCCATTAATCCATTCTGAAGCACCATGTTAGTTAATAGTTCAGATGTCTGCCTGCATGGCGGTAAGTGCTTTGAGGGCAGTGAAGCAAAAGGGAGCACGGGTGTCCGGCATAGGGCCTTTCTGGGTAACTCATTAGAAGTCCTTGTTTAATTCTGAATGGAGGATGGGCTTCCACCCGCACCATGTGATGTTTTTTATAACTGAAGTGTTTTCATCTGCAGTAGTCACAACAGACAGACGGGGGAATCTTCTAGAAGAGGCTTGGTGCTTCCCCTCCCCCCAGCATCAGGGAGCCAGCACTGGCATTCCTGAGGCCCCCTCTAAAACCCTCCTCCCTCACAGGACGGGAGAGCTATCGCAGGCTCCCTGCTGCAGGGCGTTTGGGGAACCCTGAGCCTTGCAGGCCAGAGTGAGGCAAGCCAGAGCTGGATCTGACTAATGGGCTCTGCCTGGCGGTGGGAAGTGGCTCCGTACACTGCTGCTCCCCCTTCCCTTGGCTGGGGAAACAGAAGCGCAGCAAAGCACTTCCTGGAAACCGTCACAGGCTGTAATCACTGCCAATAGGAGCAGCAGTGGGCAGTGCCTGAGAGCATCGGGGGACGTGGTGTCTGGGAGCATCCCTGGGCAGCTGTGCCAGGTAAGCCCCCCCCCATTGCCTACACACCCCCAAACCTGCTTCTACACCACCTTCTGCCTGGCCCTCCTACACACCTCTCCCACCTTGGCCCCCTATCCTTCTTAGCTCCTGCACCCTACCTCACCGCCCAACCCGCTCCTGCACCCTGCCACCCTCTGACTCACCAATCCCAACCCGCACCCCAAGCCCACTTTCCGGCAGCCCCCTCCCCTCCAGAGCATAGGGGGATCCCATAAAATCTGCTAGCCTGGGCCTCCTAGGCTGTGGTGTGCAAGGGGAATGTGGGGAGTGTCTTTCTGCTTCTCAGTTGGGTATGTCACTGAGGTGAATTTTTGGGTTTTTTTGCTTCTCACTTTTGAGTGATTTTTATGTGGGTTAGCAGCTAACCTCCCTGTACGCTGTGTGAACTTGCAGCTGTTTATTGAGCACCTCTTTGAGCTCCCAATGAGTGGCTGAGAGAGGGGTCATCTGAGCAGCTTCAAATGGAGCTGCAAGCTTCAGATATGGGAGATAAGGAGGAGGGAATAAGTGGCTGGGGGGTTCATAGGTAGGGGCATTTGTGGGGCAGAGAAGAAGGAGGGAAAGAGTAATTGTCTTGGAGGAGCTGGAGGGGAGGGAAATTTGGAGAGTCCAATCTGCTCCAGGAGATGAAGTAGGGGCAGAAACCCAGCACTCGTGAAGCCTCCTGGGCTGGGAAGGGAGGTAGGTGGTGGAAAGGCGGGGTGGGTGGGTGTTGGCACTGGGGTGAGGTGGAGGCGGGGGGGGGGCCTTGTGCTGTGTCCTGAAGTGAGAGGTGGAGAATTTGTGCTATTTGTCCTGTAGATCTGTTGGTGCTTGCAAGTCTGAGAAGCAGGATTTTATGCCAGCTCCCGGCTGGGTTGGAGGAGGCAGATTGCACTGGGTAGATGGGGAAAAGATGGTGGGTGGCTGCTGGCATCTGTGCAGTGAGGTGGAGGTGAAGGGAGGGAGTTTGTTTGCGATGTCCTCCTGACTCACTTGCTGCAGTCCACATTGCAGTCCTTTCTGTCTGACTGGTTTGGGGGGCGGAGTGGAGGGGAAACCAGGCTGCATGGCTGTGTGTGCCAGGACATTTGCATGATTACATTTCATCGGAAGAAGTGGGTTATGCCCACGGAAGCTCATGATGCCATCTACGGCTGCGTCTACACTGGCGTGATTTTCCGGAAATGCTTTTAATGGAAAAGTTTTCTGTTAAAAGCATTTTCGGAAAAGAGCGTCTAGATTGGCACAGACGCTTTTCCGCAAAAGCACTTTTTGCGGAAAAGCGTCCGTGCCAATCTAGACGCGCTTTTGCGCAAAAAAGCCCTGATCGCCATTTTAGCCATCGGGGCTTTTTTGCGCAAAACAAATCTCAGCTGTCTACACTGGCCCTTTTGCGCAAAAGTTTTGCGCAAAAGGGACTTTTGCCCGACTGGGAGCAGCATAGTATTTCCGCAAAAAGCACTGATTTCTTACAGTAGGAAGTCAGTGTTCTTGCGGAAATTCAAGCAGCCAGTGTAGACACCTGGCAAGTTTTTCCGGAAAAGCTGCTGATTTTCCGGAAAAACTGGCCAGTCTAGACACAGCCAGTATGTGGTCCACTATAGCCCCTAGATCCCTTTCTGCCGTACTCCTTCCTAGACAGTTGCTTCTCATTCTGTATGTGTGAAACTGATTGTTCCTTCCTAAGTGGAGCACTTTGAATTTGTTCTTATTAAACTTCATCATGTTTACTTCAAATTTCTCCAATTTGTCCAGATCATTGTGAATTATGACCCTATCCTCCAAAGCAGTTGCAACCCCTCCTAGCTTGGTATCATCTGCAAACTTAATAAGCATGCTCTCTATGCAGATATCTAAATTGTTGATGAAGAAATTGAACAGAACTGGTCCCAAAACAGACTCCTGTGGAACCCCACTGGTCATATAAGCAATGGGGCTAGGCTCCTGTCAGCATATGGGAGCCACCAGGCTCTGTCATTTCTGACAGCCCCACACAGGACTGGTACTGCTCAGAGCCACTATCTCCTTCTGCCTGCACACTCATCTCAAATACCTCTGAGCGTCTTCCGCTCCTAACTTTATCTCTGCCTCTCCTCCTACTACTTTCTGCATCTGTCTCTCTCTCCCTGCCCCCCACCACCTGGCTATTTATCTATCTCCATATAGTCCCCCCTCTATAGAATTGGACTGATTATTTGACCTCAGTTTAATAACTGACACTGGAATTTGTGTGACCTTAGCTGGGGAATCTGGAAACACTTCCCGTGTGAACCACCAGGGATTTCCATAAATACAATGAAGCAGTCAAGTGGGTGCAGCAGGGGAGTAGGAAAGACCCAACTGTCTATTGTATTGTTTTGTATTTTCCGGTTCCTTCTGTACAAAGGCTCATTTTTCTGCCCCTGGAAGAGCCTGCCCTCCCTGACATGCCCAGGAGGACCCCCATCTTCCTCTCTGGCTCCCATTGTGGATAGCAGCTGCTTCAGATTTAATGTGACAAGTAGGGATGTTAGCTATTAGGTATTAGAATAGTCAACTATGCTGTAGTCCTGGGGGCAGGACCAGCACCCAGTGCACTCCAGCCCCACTCTCAGGGAGCCCCCTGTTACCTCAGCGTGCCAAGTGGTAGCCAGTCCTTGAAGGGAGCCAGTTTAAAAAACGGCTCCCCATGCAGGCTGGCTGCCTACTGCCCCACACTGCTGCCTCTGATACAGAGACAGCAGCACAGGATAGCAACAGCCCCTGTCCGCAGGGTTCTGAGCTCCCTCCCCCCGGTCCATTCTCCTGGCTGCTGCCTCTGTTAGAGGCAGCAGCTTGGGGGGGCGGAAGACGACACTGTGGAGATGGTGCCGTGGGGAACCAGCTTTTATACTGGCTTCCCCCAGCACCTGCTTCTTCCCTCCCTTGCTTCCTCTGATACAGAGGCAGCGCGTGGGGGGACGGATGCGAATAGTCATAGTTGACTAGAGTAATTGACAAACTTAGGCTTATCGGTTAGTCAACTACTTGCTTGGGACAAGGGGGCCACAATCAATAGAAACATTAGTCTCCAAAGAGATGGCTGAACAGAAATGGGAATAGAAACAGGCTTCCTGACTCTCAGCGCCTCCCAGAACTGGGAATCGAATCCAAGAGCCCCGACCCACAGACTCCATCCTCCTTGCTCTTGTCACTAGGACCCTCACAACCATCCCGGAGCTGGGAATTGAATCCAGGAGTCTTGACTCCAGCCCGCCTCCCGCTCTAGATCCTATTGTCTTCTCTCAAAAAAATTCATGACCCTTTTGTCATTAGGCCTTCAGAGAGCTTTATTCAGGAACACTTGCTCCCAGTGCCCTATAGTGCAGTCCCATCTGTGACTACTAGAGGCAGCGCTCCCCCACAGTTAGTGACCCACTTGGGCGCTAGTGAAGAAGAAGTAGGGGCTCATGGGGGATTTCAGTGAGTTGCTAAATCAGCAGAGGCCTGGTGTGACTGCAGTGTATGCTCCATCTAGCAGGTCCAGGGCATCCCAGGCATGCCTTCATCTACTTCCCACATTACATCCTTCCACCCACTGGGAGAGGTCGCGGCCCTCACAATGTTTCCTCCAGGCCAGCCTGAGAAGAGTAAACAGAGAGAACAAAGTCAATGAGATCAGCTGGCTTTGAGAGCAGTGCTGCTGCATGGGGATGACTTGTGCAGTGGTGAGATGCAGCCAGTTCTGGGTGGGGCAGCTGGATCACAGCTACACAGACATGTGGTGCAGGGTTCACTCATCAGGCTGAGATGGGGCAGGAGCAGCCAGGTTACAAGTGCAGTGGGAAAGCATGGAGTTAGCTCACATGGTACTGAGCAGGAGTTGCCAGAAGCTCCTTTTCTGGCATGTGGGGAATCTGCGGGGCTCCCTACTGCCTCTGTGGGCCAGATTCGGCCCGCAGGCCATATTTTGCCCAGGCCTGCTGTGGGGGAAGCATTTGAGTATCAGCAGCATTGCCTGAGGATTGCTTGCCCAGGCCTGAGCAGCAGCTGCCTATGGTCCGAGCAGCAAGCTCACAGCCTGGTTGCCCTGTGCTGTTTTGCAGTTTGTTGGGTTGTATAAAGAGTACCAAACTAGAGCACATGTTTTCCTTACGCTGCCTTGTTTTGTGGGGTTTTCTGGTGGGGACTGCGTTGTGTAGCTTTTTGTTGCACTAAATATTGCTGTATACCATTGTGTTGCACTGCATTGACTACGTTGCAATGTGCAATGCCATGGTGCAACTGGGTAGTGCTGTGTTGTGCATGTTGTGGGGCAGAGGTGGTGGTGTAGTGCCAGGTTACACTGTGCTGCACACTTTGCCTTTTGCTGTGCAGGGCCACATTGGCCGTCTGTCCGCATCCCTTACCAGGCCCCGAGGCCCCTTGGCTGCTGCACAATCTGCATGGCACACACAATGTCATCATTGATGTTACTGGTCAACAAATCTGGGAAGGGAGAAGAGAGTGAGGATGGGTGTATCCCTTGGTAACTCAACTCCCTGGGAGCCCTGGTCCTTCTAGCTGGAGAGACAACCTTTCAGCTAATTAGCCCCCCCTTCTCTCCTCCTCCCCCCCAACACCACCCCACCCCCTTGCTCTCTGGGATACCTTCTGCTGTCCCCAGAAGGCAAGGATAGTTCTTTGCCATTCCAAAATGGCCTGGCCTGGACTAAGCACCTCCTGAGGGCCCAAACTGCCATGCAAGTCTCTAGCTCAGGGCAATTGGGCTCTGTTCTGGGCCTGGAAGCAGGGACTCACCGCTGCAGTGCATGTGGCACAGGTTCCGGGCAGAGCTCTTGTAGTCCTCACACCATAGGCGGCTGTTGATCTGGAAGATGCCATTGTCGGTGCTGCCATCAGCTTCATGGTCTACAGTGCCCGTGTCGAACCGACTCTCGTGAAAAGCCAAGCACAACCCTGAGGCAAGGATTAGTAATCTTCACTGAGCCCCAGGGGTGGGGCTGGGGAAGCGTCACGCACAGAGCCACATGGGGATGGGAATGGGGAAGTCATGCACAGTGCCTTGTGGGGCTGGGGGAGGGTCACGCACAGAGCCCCTTGGGAGTAGGGCTATGGAAGGGTCACGCACAGAACCACATGGGGGTGAGGCTGGGAGTGGGACACATGCACGGAGCCCTTTGTATGGGGCCAGGGGAGGAATATGAACAGATCTCTGTGGGGAGGGCTGGGGGTGGGTTCGTGGGTTTCACTGGGGGAAGGGGAATCTACACACAGCCCCATGGGAAGGCCAGGGGCCCACTCACAGTCAGCCAGGCTGTAGCCTCGGAACCCATCCATCCCTGCGTGGTGCAGCACCTGGGCTAGCTCGCAGCGCTGGAAGATCTTTCCCATGTTCCCTGTGAGGAGGGAGGCCAAGGTGGCCAGCAGCACAAGAGACACCATTCCTGCAGTGTGGCCGGAGGTGGAATGTGCACTCTAGGGGACGTCTGCAGCCCCAGATCCAGTACAGGCTGCTTACACAGGTACACTGTAAAGGAGGAGGGGAGTGTTGTTTGAATGCCTGTATTGGGACCTTATCCTATGGAACGTGTCGCTCCACTCTGCCAGGCAGCCCTCCATCTATGGGCCATGGCTAGCCAGCCAAGATGGCCCAGGAGGACTCGTACAGCCTAAACAATGATGGTCCACAGAAGGTTGCCAGCAGTGCTGATGGCTGTCCTGTCCTCTTTGCGGGGCTAGCTGGAATGCAAACTAGGATATGGCCTCTCCCTTGGTTCCTCTTCCAGATAGTTGCTCACCAGGGCTGTGCAGTGTACAGAAGCAGCAAGTCCCAGATTCCTCCTGAGGGCCAAAGTCAGGGCTGGTGTTCCAGAACGTGCCGGGACCTTGTGATGTCATGGCTTTGCTGCTTCTAGAACCTACCCTGTCTAAGACACAAGTCTGTCGTCACTCTAGGGCCCACCAATGTACCCTTGCTGTGAGCTCAGATGTAAACGTATGGTTCTAGCCCCTGCTTTGGGGCAGGGCAGTGTACGTCATCTGTGTCAAAACTTAAGTACCAGAAGTTGTAGGTTATAGTCTATCTTTCTACTTGTGATGACAGACACTTCATATCCCTTCTAGAGTGTGTCACAAGGTCAGGCCAGAATGCTACATGACAGTTCCAAGGATGCAAGTAGATTAGCCCTAAATGAAACCGGTCTCTCTTCTTGGGATAAGTTAAAAAGTATCCCTGAGTCTAAGAACTGGTAGAAGGGACAACAGCAAAATAAAGACAACGGATTTCAAGAAAGCAGACATTAGCCAACTAGTGAATTGGCAGAGAAGATCCCATGGGAAGCTGGGATGTAAAATCCTGTTGAAAATGTTAACTAGTTACATGGGGGCCCAGCTAGGCTGGAGCACCCCTCCACCCATATTGGGCAGGGGGCTGCTCCAGTCCAGCTGGGCCACCAGTTAATCGCTTCTCAGGTGACACTCTACAGTGGAAACCAAGTTAAATTACAAAGTGTAACTATAAACTACATGGCTGTGTCTAGACTGGCAAATTTTTCCACAAAAGCAGGTGCTTTTGTGGAAAAACTTGCCAGCTGTCTACACTGGCTGCTTTGAATTTGCGCAAGAACACTGACGATCTAATGTAAGATTGTCAGTGTTCTTCCGCAAATACAATGACTCTCCCGTTCGGGAAAAAATCCCTCTTGCGCAAATGCTTTTGCGCAAGAGGGCCAGTGTAGACAGCTGAGAACCGTTTTGTGCAAAAAAGCCCCGATGGCGAGAATGGCGATCGGGGCTTTCTTGCGCAAAACCGCAAGAAAAACTTTTCCGTTAAAAACATTTGCGGAAAATCATGCCAGTCTAGACGCAGCCCACAAGTATGTAAAGGGGAAAAATAGGCTAATGCACAAAACAAGATCAAACTATCTACTACTTATATAAAGGGTAACAAGAAATACAGATACATTAGTAGCAAGAAGAGGAACAAGGACAGTCTAAGATCTGACCTGCGAGAGTAGGGGGTTTGGCTGGGGGGCAAGGTCCCTTACCAGAGTATGGGCTCCCTCAATGGTTACAAGAAGTGCATGATTCAGATTTAGAGACAGGCAGCCACCTGCCCTCAGGGCTTGGGAGATGTTAGGATCAGAGTGCTAGTGTGGTTGTTAGCAACAAAAAGGAAAATGGAATGTTTGAAATAAAATTTTCGGTTCTGGATGTACAATCAGTCCTTGCAGGTATGTAAAGTATGTAAGGGTGTCGCCAGCCAGCCCATAAGGCGCAAGAATGAAGTCAGAAAGAGAGGAGGGGAGAGGGCAAACCATGGGCCAGAGCAGACAAACAACCGCATTCAAAGGAATCCAATGCATCAGGGAAGGGCAGACAAATAAGCAGTGGCAAATTTTTAAAGTGCTTCTACACAAATGCTAGGAGTCAGACTAATAAGATGGGTGAACTAGAGTACCTCGTATTAAAGGAGGAGATTGACATAATAGGCATCACTGAAACCTGGTGGAATGAGGAAAATCTGTGGGACACAATCATACCGGGATATAAAATATATAGAAAGGATAGAGCAGGCCGGGTGGGTGGCGGAGTGGCGCTGTATGTGAAAGATAATATAGAATCAAATGAAATAAAAATATTAAGTGAATCAACATGTTCAATAGAATCGCTATGGATAGTAATTCCATGCTCCAATAATAAGAAATTAGCAGTAGAGATGTATTACTGACCACCTGACTAGGACCGCGATACTGACATTGAAATGCTAAGGGAGATTAGAGAGGCTACCAAAATAAAGAACTCTATAATAATGGGGGATTTTAATTACCCCCATATTGACTGGATACATGTCACCTCAGGAAGAGAAGCGGAGATAAAATTTCTCAATGGCTTAAATGACTGCTTCTTGGAGCAGCTGGTACAGGAACCCACAAGGGGAGATGCAATTCTCGATTTAGTCCTGAGTGGAGTGCAGGATCAGGTCCAGGATATAACCATTACAGGACCGCTTGGGAATAGTGACCATAATATAATAACATTTAACATTCCTGTGGTGGGAAGAACACCTCAGCAGTCCAGCACCCTGGCATTTAATTTCAAAAAGGGGAATTACACAAAAATGAGGAGGTTAATTAAACAGAAATTAAAAGGCACAGTGACTAGAGCCAAATCCCTGAAAGCTGCATGGAAACTTTTTAAAGACACCATAATAGAGGCCCAACTTAAATGTATACCCCAAATTTAAAAACATAGCAAGAGACCTTAAAAAGAGTCACCGTGGCTTAACCACCATGTAAAAGAAGCAGTGAGGGACCAAAAGGCATCTTTTAAGAAGTGGAAGTCCAATCCTAGTGAGATAAATAGAAAGGAACATAAACACTGTCAAATCAAGTGTAAAAATGTAATAAGAAAAGCAAAAAAAGATTTTGAGGAACAGCTAGCCAGAAACTCAAAAAGAAATAACAAAATGTTTTTTAAGTACATTAGAAGCAGGAAGCCTGATAAAAAACCTGTGGGTCCCCTAGATGATCAAGCTATAAAAGGAGCAATCCAGGACGCCATTGCGGAGAAACTAAATGATTTCTTTGCTTCAGTCTTCACGGCTGAGGACGTTGGGGAGATTCCTGAATCTGCACCGTCCTTTGTGGGTGATGAATCTGAGGAACTGTCCCGGATTGAAGTGTCATTAGAGGAGGTTTTGGAACAAATAGAAAAACTTAATGTTAACAAATCTCTGGGACTGGATGGCATTCATCCAAGGGTTCTAAAAGAACTCAAATGGGAAATTGCTGAACTATTATCTGTGGTTTTTAACCTATCCTTTAAATCGGTTTCCGTACCTAATGACTGGAAGGTAGCCAACGTGACACCAATATTTAAAAAGGGCTCTGGAAGCGATCCTGGCAATTACAGACTGGTAAGTCTAACTTCAGTACTGGGCAAATTAGTCAAAACAATAGTAAAGAATAAAATTGTGAAGCATGTAGAAGAACATAATTTGTTGGACAAAAGTCAACATGGTTTCTGTAAATGGAAATCCTGTTTTACTAATCTATTAGAGTTCTTTGCAGGGGTTAACAAACATGTAGACAAGGGGGATCCAGTAGCTAGAGTATACTTGGATTTTCAGAAAGCCTTTGACAAGGTCCCTCAGCAAAGGCTCTTGTGTAAATTACATGGCCATGGGATAAGAGAGAAGGTCCTTTCTTGGATTGAGAACTGGTTAAAAGACAGGAAACAAAGGGTAGGAATAAATGGTAAATTTTCAGATTGGAGAGGGGTAACTAGTGGTGTCCCCCAAGGGTCAGTCCTGGGACCAATCCTTTTCAACTTATTCATAAATGATCTGGAGAAAGGGGTAAGCAGTGAGGTGGTAAAGTTTGCAGATGATACAAAACTGTTTAGGATAGTCAAGACAGAAGCAGACTGTGAGGGACTCCAAGAAGATCTCACCAAACGGAGTGATTGGGCAACAAAATGGCAAATGAAATTTAATGTGGATAAGTGTAAAGTAATGCACATTGGGAAAAATAACCCCAGCTATACGTACAGTATGATGGGGGCTAATTTGGCTACGACAAATCAGGAAAGAGATCTTGGAGTTATTGTGGACAGTTCTCTGAAAACTTCCACACAGTGTGCAGCGGTGGTCAAAAAGGCAAATAGGAAGCTAGGAATTATTAGGAAAGGGATAGAAAATAAGACCCAGAATATCTTACTGCCCCTGTATAAAACTATGGTACGCCCACATCTTGAATACTGTGTACAGATGTGGTCTCCTCACCTCAAAAAAGATATTTTGGCCTTGGAAAGGGTTCAGAAAAGGGCAACTAAAATGATTAGGGGTTTGGAGCGGGTCCCATATGAGGAGAGGTTAAAGCGACTGGGACTTTTCAGTTTAGAAAAGAGGAGACTGAGGGGGGATATGATAGAGGTCTATAAAATCATGAGTGGTGTGGAGAGGGCCGATAAAGAAAAGTTATTTATTAGTTCCCTAAATAGAAGAAATAGAGGACACCAAATGAAATTAATGGGGAGCAGGTTTAAAACTAATAAAAGAAAGTTCTTCTTCACACAGCGTGTAGTCAACCTGTGGAACTCCTTGCCAGAGGAGGCGGTGAAGGCTAGGACTATAATAGAGTTTAAAGAGAAGCTAGATAATTTCATGGAGGTTAGGTCCATAAAAGGCCATTAGCCAGGGGATAAAATGGTGTCCTTGGCCTCTGTCTGTCAGAGGCTGGAGAGGGATGGCAGGAGACAAATCACTTGATCATTGTCTTCGGTCCACCCTCTCTGGGGCACCTGGTGCTGGCCACTGTCGGTAGACAGGATACTGGGCTAGATGGACCTTTGGTCTGACCCAGTACGGCCGTTCTTATGAAGTGAAGTGAGAACCCAGCTGTGATATTGTGTAAGTGTGAAAGTTGTTTTGTGTAATTTGGATGGCTCTGATGCTGTGCTTCAGTTTGCAAGGGCAAAGATGAGAAAAATGACCATTTGAACTAAAGGACCATGGTTAACATTCTAAGACTGTCATACTTCAGATATTTAATAGTATATTTCAGATACTCTTAAAATTTCTATAAACTTAGAGGAAACAAGTTTTATTTGTTCATGTACAGCATGAGTAAATAGTTTTGCATATCCTAGGATTCTAATTTATCATATATGACAGGGATAAATAATGCATGCAGATTCCGCATATGTCATAAAATGGATACAAATGCAATTTTTAGAAAGAAGTATTCAAAAGTTTAACAACTGCACATGTGTCTAAGGGCGGGGGGGGGGAGGTTTGGTCTACAGCTGGCCCTTCTCTTGGCCTCACCAGACCATGGTACTAATGGTATGAAGATTGTCTGTGTTCATGTAGCTGGTGAATTGTATTCTGGCCCTATGGGTATGTTCTGCTGTAACTAAGACCACTGTGGGGAGAGAGAGAAGGAAGGAGCAATTAATGGAAACCCCTAGGCAGATAATGAATCTGGAAATGCCTCAGCGCATGGGGTAAGGCCTGATTTGACCTGGTTGGACACAGGGAAATAGGGGCATCCTATGCTGAATACAGGACACCTGGTAAAATTTCTCCTATTCAAGCTAGTTCAATGCCAATCAATCAGAATTATTCAGTACAAAAGTTCAAATTAATGTCAAGTTGACTGAGCCCTGATAAA
Organism: Pelodiscus sinensis; assembly: GCF_052426305.1. NCBI lineage: Eukaryota > Metazoa > Chordata > Testudines > Trionychidae > Pelodiscus > Pelodiscus sinensis. The sequence goes on along the minus strand of NC_143078.1, from coordinate 16,819,210 downwards.
AAATGCTGCACAGCAGGAGTCTTCTGATCTTTAAGGTTTGCAGGGGGAGAGGTGACACGCCTCTCTCACATGAGGATGTGGGTGATTGGCCAACCTGACCCAATCCTCCCTACCCAATGCTCTCCACCTTCCATACCAGGCTGGGGCCCCAGGGCAGACTCACTTTTCCTGATACCTGGCACTGTCTTCTCAAGGCAACATGGGGGAGAGGTATGCAGATCACAGGCCCCCCTGCCCAGATGTGTTGCAGTTCACACCAGAACATGGCAAGCAGCAGCCTTTTGGCACTGTGCAGGAGGGAATGGGCAGTACTCAAAACACACCACTTGCCCCTCCCACTACTGCACCCCTCTTTCTCTTTACTGTCTTTCATCACTAAAGGCCCATAATTCAGAGGTATGTTCAATGAGTTCACCCCATAAGTGTCAGGCAATACCTCTGCTTCCGTCTGCTCCACTGCAATTGGCTCAGTTTCTAGTTTCCACTAGACAATCACTACCCCCTGTGCCACTGTTACTGCATCAGAATGAATATCACATTTTATCACATGCCATAGCGCTTGGTGATTGTAATGGGGTGGAACTAGGGTTGCCAGGTGTCTGGTTTTTGCCCGGACAGTCTGTCTGGATTAAAAAAAAAACAATGTCCGGTATTTTCTGTTTTTCTTGGACAGAAGGCCAGCAGGGACATTTTTCCCTTGCCACGGCTGGCGGGGGAGTGGGGAGCATGGGAATTTAAATGCACAGTGACTTTTTTCCCCTCAACAAGTTTGGTCTCTTCCCTCCCACTTTTTTTTCCCCTCAACAAGTTTGGTTTCCCCTTCCCAATTTTTCCCCCACCATGTTTGGGATTTTCTGTCAAGTTATCTGGCAACCCTAGGTGGAACCCCACTTCTAGTGCAGGCCTTGCAGTGCATCGCTGCCACATCCCAGATCTAAGATTCAGCACCTAGTTATCCATGATTTCTCTCTACCGATCACTGAACAAGACAAGGATTTGCAACATAATCTAATCAGCTCTACCTTTCAACAGTACAGAGAAAAGTATCAAATAATGCATAGGACGCACTAGCAAGACCCTGCACTACCAAACATAAACACTCATTCCCACATTCTCTCTCCTGTCCAACTCTTTAGTATCCCTGTCCCTGCATAACAAGTGAGACTCAGTGATCCCCTCAAATCAGGGCAGGCTAAGTATGGTTCTGCAACCTTTACTTCTATAATGAGGGTAACAGCATTTCATTAGATCTGCATTCAATAAAGTGATTTGTAACCCAACCCTAGCCAAAACTTTGGCAAAGCAGCTTCATCACGCTGTGTGCCTAGGAAAAGTAGGTGTGTTTATGCAAATACAGTCCCCTCCTGAAATCTTTTCATGTTGGCTCATTGCTAGAGGTTAGAGGAAAGCTCATTCAGACTTTGCTTATACAGGTAATCTTTGTCCTGTGTGTGCTGGATGGATCCCATTACAGGTCACATTCTTGAATATCATCCTAGGGCAGTGGTGGGACTGAGGAAATCCATGACCCCTTCCCACCCCTGGCCAGTTGCAGATTTCTTCTGTTCAGAGACTGCTGTCACTGTCAGCTGAGCTGGGATATTTCTGCCTGCCGGGGGTGCTGCTGTGCTCCTGGGAAGCTGTCAACACCGGTGCTGCTACCAGCCCCGGGGGCGCTCTGATCAGCGGTGCCGTGGCATGCAGTGTTGATGTTGGCACCGAGGTAGCTCCAGAAGGTGGTGCTTTTGCCCACAGCTGGAGCATTGCAAACCCCGGTGCCAATGCCTGCACTGGGGCTACTTTGTGCGCAGGCGCCTGCACTTGTCTTGGGGGCACTCCAGTCGCTGGGAACGCTCCCAGCAGCGGTGCCGTTGCCTGCACCGGAGGCATTTCAACGCCCGCTGCCACTGCCACCCTTCGGGGCGTCTGCAAGGGAGGTGTCGAATCCAGCGCTGTGTGCGCCGAGACAGCTCTTGCTGTTGCCGAACCTGGAGGCGCTGGGAGCCCCAGAGGGGCTAAAGTCAACGTCGGCGCCTGCACCAGGTTCAGTCTGCAAAATCGGCACCGATGCCATCTCCGTCGCGCTCAGAGTCGCTGGGGACGTTGCCATAACAATTGTGCTGGCGACAAAGGGACCTGTGGTTGGGAAGGCCAGTGCCCTGCTCAGTGCCGGGAGAGGGAACCCTGAATGTCAGCAGCCGCTAAGGCTATCAGGTCCCTCCGGGGTGGAGGGCTGCATATCCTGCAGGGTTCCTTCTGTCCCCAGTGCCGGTATGGCCTCGGTCTGGTCCCCATCTTGCCGTGACTGGCCATGGGACTTAGTAGCCGAGTGCCCCTCCTTAGGGCGCACCTTGCAGCTTGTTTTGTGAGGGGAACGGCCCCTCCGGTCCTTAGATCCCTTCCCCGAGGGAGATTGCGACCGGTGCCTGGAGGGCTTAGCCTTCGCCTTGGTCGGTGCAGAGGGAGCTTCCCGCTCCACAGAAGTGGCATCGTGCGCCGACTGACTGTCCTCCGGTGCGGGAGGCTGCAGGGAGGACTCCATTCATAATCTCTTCAAGCGAGAGTCCCTCTCGCGCCTTGACCTCGGTTTAAACCCCCTGCAGATCTTGCAGGTTTGGGTACAATGCGCCTCTCCCAGGCACTTGAAGCAGGAGACACGAGGCTCTCCGCAGGGCTTAGGTTTGAGGCAGGACTGGCAGGGTTTAAAACCCTGTGGTCCTGGCATCCCCTCCCCAGCCGGGGAGGGGGAAGGTAACTAGTGTCCAACTATTTACAGGGCAACTACTGAAATTAACGCTATTTACAAACACAGTAACGACTATCTAAGGGAAGACAAAGTCTAAGGCTCCACCTGCCGCACAGGCGGGAAGGAGGAACTGAGGGGCTGGAGGGGCCAGCAGGGGTGTATATGCGCTGTTATACTGGCGCCACTCAGGGGGCTCCCTGCTGGCCCTAAGGGTACTGCGAGATCCGTGCACGCGGCCCGCACACACCTAATTGGACTGGACACGAGCAAGCCGAAGAACTACAGTTACGAGGTAAGTAACCTCTTTCTTCTGTTCAGAGACTGCTGTCGCTGTCAGCTGAGCTGGGATAGTTCTGCCTGCCCGGGGTGCTGCTGTGCTCCTGCAGAGATGGAGTGTCACTCACGCCCATGATGTCCTGACTCTCCGTTCTGGCAGGCTGGGCAGCCCCACTTGGCTGGAACGATGAATCTTTCTGGAGTCTGGGAGACAGGAATTAAAGACACAACCAGAGAACGTAAAGCCCCATTCAATTATATTAATTCCTCCCCAGCACAAACCTTCCCTGCATGTTGTAAGTACCAGGCTATAGTCATGCAAAGAGACTGTCCAAAATAAGGGCCTCTCTTATGCCAGATATTATCCAACAAATAGTCTGATAGCACTTTAAAGACTAACAAACTATGTTTAAAGTACTATTTGTTGTTTAAGTTTTTCCTGTTACAGACTAACTCGGCTACCCCTCTGAAAATATTCTCCAGCCCCTATTCAAGATCAGGGACCCTTTGTGCTGGATGCTGCACAGACTCCAACCTAGGCTATGGTTCCCATTGGTCCGGGCACACTGTGGACAATGAGTAAGTACTCAGAGGCATAAAGAGCTGCATAAGGTCTCTGGAAGAGGAAAGAACAGAACCCAAGTGTCCTGAGCCCATGTGTGAGAGGTGTGGTACATCATCAGTGTGGGAAACAGGTGGCAACCTTTTCTCCTGTAAGCAAGGGGGAAAGAGACAGAACCTGAACAGGCTCACCCTGGAACCCTACTTGTATGTGGAGGGAATAGCAAAGCCACACACAGTGCCCAGTCAATCTGTGGAACTCCTTGCCAGAGGATGTGAAGACAAGCACTTTAATATGGTTCAAAAAAGAGCTAGATAAGTTTATGGATGTTAGGTCCATCAATGGCTATTAGCAAGAGTGGGTGGGAATGGTGTCCCTAGCCTCTGTTTGTAGATGGATGACAGGAGAGGGACCATATGAGGATTACCTGTTGTGTTCGCTCCCTCTGGGGCACTTGGTGCTGGCCACTGTCGGCAGACAGGATACTGGGTTAAATGGACCTTTGGTCTGACCCAGTATGAACGCTCTTAAGTTCTTATGCCACATTACCAGGGAATTCAGTTTGGTTTCCAGCTCTGAAAGCTACTTCCTGCAGAACTGCATCCTGCAGCCCTTCCTTCCAGCTCCCTGTAGCCCTGCATCCCCTACAGCCACCTGCCATCCTACTACATGTAGCATGAAGCTTCCTATTCAGCCCCCATCCCTCTCCTTGAACCATGGTGCCCCCTGACACTCCGTCCCACTCCCTGAAGAACAGCTCCCCATATGGAGCCTCACTGTGATACAGCACAGTGCCTGCTACTGAGCACCCTGCCCCGCTCTCAGTGCCCCTTTCTGCTCCAAGCGACACAGGACCTCTTGCTTGCTTTATGGATGTCTCCCATCCCATCCAGCCCCACCGGGCCTGTATGGTGCAGGCACCATCTTAGATCCTGTGGCAGTTCAGGCCTCTCACCTGTGCTTGGCTGAGGCAGCCCGGTCCCGCTGCCGGCGGTTCTTGAACCAGTTCCCCACCTGAGTAGGGGTGAGGCCAGTAGCATGGGCCAGCTGGCGCTTGTGGGAGGGGTTGGGGTAGGGGTCCTGCAGGTACCATTCCCGCAGCAGGTTCCGTGTCTTCTCCTGTGGACAGAGAGAGGGGGAATGGGACAGTTATCAACAGAGGGATCAGCTCAGCAGGGAGACCCATAGGCCCCACCCTGATTAGCCTCCCCATGGTTCCATACAGAGCATTCACCACCATGATGGACAGAAGCATCACTGTAGTCTATTCCCAGGGCAGTGGTTGGGGGGGAAAGGATTATCCCCTCCTGTCTGTCCCACCACAGGAGGGGGTGGGATTGTCCCTACAGAACATTTCTCTGGGAGGGGTACAGTTGTCCCCAACTGTCTGTTCCCTGAGGAAGGTGAATCATCGCCCAGACTTTCATGGGGACAGGAATTGACCCCACAGTTTATTTTCTTACTTAGAGGCTGCTATCATTATCCTCTCTCTCTCTCCTGCCCTACCCCCAATGCCTTGCTCACCTTGAAGCTGCTGGCCTTGTGCTGCATGTTGCTCTTCGGGAAGGTGGAGGATTGTCTCCTGCATGATGAGTGCTGGTCCAGACCCCCCAGGGTTCCTTGGGCCCCATAGGGTGAGGCCTGGCTGCAATTGGGTACCAAAAGAACTGAGGTGTGGGAGCCCAGCAGCTTGGGACAGGCTGGCACCCAAGGAGAGGCCAGGTGGCACCTGAAAGTAAGGGCAGGTGGCAGGGCCCAGAGGAACCGTGCCAGACGCTCAAACTCCCCACTCTTCTGCAGGGCCTCGCAGACTCGGGCTACCTGCCCTGGGGGGAAGAGTGAAAGTGGTAGTGGCATCAGGGCACAGGGTGAATGGGGTGAGGACAGAGAATGGTGTAAGGTTGAATATGGGATGGAGAGATAGAGGGCAGGGGTGTATAGAAGAAGAATGGGGGAACAGGGCAGGGGATCAGATTGAGTGGGGTATGGGAGTGTGAGGAGGGGCTGCACATGGGACTGGGGTGTGGATACAAGATGGAAGGAGGATGGAACAGGGGACTTTGGTGCCAGGTATGGGGTGGAGAAAAGAGGGAGCAGGGGCCTGAGATGGAACGGGGATGGGACAGGTTTGTATGGAGCTGGAATGGTAGGTATTTAAGAGGGAATCAGTATGGGACAAAGGGTTCTGGGGCTGGGACTGACGGACAGGGCAAGGTGTTGGGTCAGGGCTATGGGAGAGGCCTATAGGAGGCAGCCAAAGGGAACTGGACAAACTTGAGGATGGGAGAGAGAAATTACAGAAATTATGTTAATACCACTACCCAGTAACTAGGCAGAACATTGCATCAGGCCCTCCCCTCCCACCACCTTGCTCAGCCATATGTGATGGCAAGAGACCAGCACATGAGATGAACACAGAGTGATAGGACTGTGGCAAGCCTGTGAACATGGCAGCATCTATCTATAGATCTGTCTCGACCAGGAGCACTTTTAGATTAGAACAAAGTAGTAAACTGGACTGTAATTTGTTGTTTTATTAAAAAAATTTCTATCCTAATCTCACATCCCATGAGATACAATCTGGAAAGAAGATACCACAGTCAAAATCTAAAATAAAAGCAAACCATCCCATTTCTAAGTTAAGAAATTCCTAATTACATTTTGAAAAAAAGTGGATCCAGTGGGAAATCTTTAACTTAAAAAATTTGAATTATAGTGCAGAAAAAAATGTGGGATTCAATACTAACACTAACAAATAATAATAAAGGGGTTTTTTTGAGTTGTCAAACTTGTTTCCAAAAATGAGAAAAATAGAGGGAAGTTGGGTGTTTGTCAATAGATATGTGGCATATCTATTTGCATCCACAAAAGCTCATGATCCCATCTACATGTTTTGTTAGTCTTTAAGGTGCTACTAGGACTATTTGTTGTTTTTTAAGTTTTTCCTGTCAATAGACAGACAGCCTAGCATGGTGGATACCAACTAGAATTTTATCAAACCAATTGCCCCTCTACATTCAGATCAGATGAAAAATCTTTTAAAAGGATGCAAGAAGATCTTTGCTGGAAAAATTCACCTGGCATAAAATAGTATCTTAAGAAGGATATCCCTAATATAGAGCTATATGTTTATCCAATTGGGGATCACACTGTCTTGTGTCGCTACCCACTTTCTCTTTCCTTGTCTATTTTCTGTCTTTCTAGCTCCTTATCAGGCTAAGAAAGTTCCTGTCCCTCCATTATAAGATAAAAACACTTTTGCAGTCTGTCAAAAATAGTTTAAGAAATCTGATTGTTAGTTGAGCTCCCTTTATTTTCTCAGGAGATCCAACATGTACTGCGACTCTTAATCCTAGCATGTTGCAAAATGTAATCCAAATCATGAACCACACGCCTGCTGGCTTTTTTTAAGCAAAGGCGTTTTATTTCTGAAATAGAATGATACCGATCTGCCGGCTTCCCAGCGCTGTTTGCATCGGAACCTCAGGGCATATCCGACTCCCTTCCACCCCCAAGTGCTGCAATGCAGAGCAGAGGGGTTAATTGCAGTCAGTAAGCTCCGCAGTTACCTGAGGCCGCTGGCGAGTGTCCCACGCCCCAGAGCTGCGAGCGGCCGGGCGTTTCTGTACCCCGTGCCTGCAGGCTTGGCCCAGGAGCTGCGGGGAGCGAGCCTGAGTCAGCCCCGAACGGGAATCACCGGACTCCTGGCGCTCGGCTGGGACACGGAGCGAGGAATAATCCTCACAGCGGCGTGGCCACCTGCCTCTGCTTCTCTCTAATTAGTACGTGAAACTTCACTGCTCCCCCTGCCTGCTCTCCCGCCCAGCCCGCCTCCCTCGGTCCTGCTCCCACCCTGCTTCCCTCCCATTCCCTGCCCTGCCTAGCTCCCACTCCCCCTGCCCCTCTGTTCCCACTCCCCGTCCAACCCCCCTCTGCTCCACCCAACCCTACTCCCCTGTCCAGCCCCCACATTACTCACCTCCCTCTGCCCCACCCCACCCTGCTCTCCTCCCCCTGCCCCCACTTCACCTGCCCAGCACCCCCACCTCACGCTCTCTCTGTTCTGCCCACCCTACCCAATCCCCACCCTGCTTATTTACCCCTCCCCCTGCCCAACCCCTACCTTACTCAGTCACCCTCTGCTCACCTCCCCCGCCCCACTCCTCTGTTCACCTCCCCTTCCCCAGACCCCACCCTGCTCACCTCCCCCAGCTCACTTACTTCTGCACCACTACCCCTCTGCTCACCTCCCATTGCTCATTTACCCCTTCCCACTCCTCCACCACAAAGCCACCATTTGCCAAGGTCACATCTCCCTTTCCTGTCACAGCACAGAGTCCAAACAGCAGCAGGGAAATGATATTTGGTGTGTGTTTGACATTGATGCAGCCACTAGCCAAAAGTACAAGTGGGTTAAAAATGTTGAAAGTTTATGAAGGACTTGCCCTTCAGTGGTTATTAGCTATGATGACCAGGGACACAACCTCATGCTCTGCATGCCCCTAAATCTTTGCCTGGGACTAGACCAGATGGATCACTTCGTAAATTGCCGTGTTTCATTCGCTCCTTCTGAAGCAGCTGGCACCAGCCACTTTTGGAAGGCAGGACACGGGGTTTGATGAGCCCTGTTGGTCTGATTCAGGGTTATTCTTCTGTTCAGTGCTGGAATCCTGTATCCAGTTCCAGTGCCCAGAGGCCAGGAGGCTATTGATAAACTAGAGAGGGTTAAGAGAAGAGCCATCAGATTGATTAGAAAAGACACACTGTGCCTTACTGTGCCTGGCTGAAGGAGCTCAATCTAATTAGCATAACTGAAAGAAGGTTAGTGGGTGACTTGATCACAATACCTACATGGAGAACAGAAATGCATCTAGGTCTCGTCAGTCCAGCAGACAAAGGTATAACCAGGGCCAGTGGCTGAAAATGAAACTAGACACATTCAGCTAGAAGCAATGTACATGTTTGTAACAGTGAAGGTAATTAGGTGGATTTCCAGCACCAGCTACTTTAAAATCCCGACTGGCTGGTTTTGGTTTTTTTAAAATGATCTGTAGTTTGAACAGGAATTAATGCCAAGAAAGTCCTGTGGCCTGCATTATGCAGGTGGTCAGACCAGATCATCGCAGTAGTCTCTTCTGGCCCTAGAGTGTGTGCCCTGCAGATTAAGCATGTAACTAGGTGCTGGTTAGAACCCCTCTTGCTCTCTGAGTTGTGGAAGGGATGCTTTGGGCCCTAGCCATGTGCCCCTGGCTCAGCAAAGTGTCTGCACTGGGGCTTTGCTGGCCAGTGCTGTTAGGAGTCAGAGCCAAGCAGCAGCTGTGTTAAATAGCCTTTCCCAGGTTCAGAGCCATAAGCTGCTTGCAGCCAAGCAGGAATTGATGAGCCTTAAGGGATTAGGGTGACAACAGCCTCCATGGTCAGCCACTTAGCATTCCTGCACTATGTTCAATACCACCTGGCTCCCTGGCTGAGCTGCCAGGCCTGGCTGAGAGAAGTCCCAGCCCAGGCAGTGGGGGGTGAGGGCTTAGGGAACAGCTCACCCCCACCCCAAGCAGAAAAGAGCCTCAGGAGCCATGAGTGCCAACACCCAGCCCTGCTCTACCCACTAGAACCCACTTCCCTCGCAGTGCTGGGGACAGAACCCTGGGACCCAACGTCTCACATTAGGCCAAGGGCACTTGCCTATAGTTGCTGGGCTCCAGTACCTGCAGGCAGGGCCATCCTGAGGGGAATGTGGGGCTTAGGGCAATACCCCCTAGGTGCAGAGCCTGGAGCAACCCCAGCTCCCCTCACTGCAGGCCCCCACCCTGCCCCTGCTCTACCCCTTCCCCAAGCCCTGCCCCACCTCTTTGCCCCCTCCTCCAAGCAATGCAGCCTGGGGAAATACAGGGGCCTGGTGCAGTGGCAAAAGCAGGGGTCGCCCTCCGCCCATACTTACCATGGAGGCAGGAGAGCTGGAGTGCCCCATCAGCCTGCTCAGCTCCACCCTCTCCCAGCCTGCTGTGCCCTACTTCTCTGCAGAGGCAGGAAGCAGAGCACCATGGGGCTGGAAGCTGAGCACAGTGGGCCAGGAGATGGTGGCGGGGCAGAGCTCAGGCTCCTGCCTCCTGCATGGTGAATGTAGGGTGTGCGACCCCTGCTGCTGTGCTGTGCCAGGTCTCCATAATCCCTTTGGGTCCCTCCCATCCATAGGATAGTTGGTGCCCTAAGAAGTGCAGGATCTGGGATGGCCATCCTGCTTGCTCCTGTGAACAGAAAGGCTGTACCTGCAGGGTCCAGAATGCTGTGACTGTGGTGTAGGAAGGACAAGTTCTGGCTACCCCCTCCATGCCTTTTACCTGAGCTGGCTCTTAGAGCAGAGTGTCTGTAGAGAGGCCAGGCGCAGCCAGGGTGCTTAGTAAAAACGGGACCATCAGAGATTGAAAGGCCACAGTGGGACAGGAGCGGTGGGCTAAGCCATTTGCAGACCAGGCTTGTTTCTCTGCAAATGAGGAGAGTTCAGACATGTCAGATCAATCTGAAAAATGGGAGATTCCAGTGACCTGGCCTGCTGCATTGTCTGAGCTCTACTCTCCGTACCTTTTAACTCCTGCAACAAAGCATTCTGTTGTCATGAGGGCTCAGAACTAATGTTCCATTGAGGAAACAAGCCAGTTTGCACTTCGCCCAGCTGTTGCTTCAGGCAGGGCCTCCTGTATTTAGAGCTGCTGTCATCAGGGATGGTTCTGTGCTGCCCTGTGCCATGCAGGTGAATACACCGTGATAAATGTGTGTGACATGTGACCCTTTTTGCACTGTGCAGGTGCCCTTCTTGGAGCATGGCTCACACAAGAATACACCCTGGACCCATCAGGAGATGAGGGGTCTGCACCAGGGAAAACTCCCCACAAAGTCACATGCTATCTTTTGCAGTGCTACATGGCACTGTCCTTAGTATGAGGCCAGACATCAGTCCCTGGTGTCAGCATGATGCTTTCTCAGGGCATTCTAGATTTTGAGTGACCTAATTACCCCCCTACCATAGCAAAAGAGGCAGGCTGGCACTGAGCTGGCTGACAACTCCCTGTCATGCCTGGTCTCTTAGCCACCCCAGATAAACTTCTCAGTACATTGCCAGTCCTCTGACATGCAGGTAATATTTGGTGCATCTCAGTTCCTGAGTCTCCTTGAAGAGCATTTCCTTGTGGTATCTTGCTTTTGTCACAGGACACTCAATAAATACTAAGGTACCTCCAAAGAGACGGCATACATGCCAGCTTTCTTGACCCAACTAAGAATTCACACTTTGTTTAATATTACAGCACTTAAATCTACTTATGAAAAATCAAAGAAAAGTTGATTAATAAAGATAGAGATTCAAGTGATAGTAAGGATATGAGAAACAAATAGGGTGTATCTAGACTGGCAAGATTTTGCGCAAAAGTGACCACTTTTGTGCAAAAATTTGCCAACTGTCTACACTAGCTGCTTGAATTTGCGCAAGAGCACTGACTTTGTAATGTACAAAATTTGTGCTTCTTGCGCAAATATTTTCATGCTCCCGCTCAGGGATAAGCCCTCTTGCGCAAGAATACTTGCGCAAGAGGGCCAGTGTAGACAGGCACCTTAATTTTTTGCGCAAGAAAGCCCGATGGCTAAAATGGCCATTGGCGCTTTCTTGTGCAAAAGCTCATCTAGATTGGCACAGATGCTTTTGCGTAAAAGCATCCTTGCCAATCTAGATGCTCTTTTGCGGAAATACTTTTAACGGAAAAACTTCACCTTTAAAAGTATTTCCACAAAATCATGCCAGTCTAGATGCAGCCATAGGGTTAGAAATGGAACAAGAACATAACTCGCTTCTAAGGGTACGTGTAGACAACAGTGTTATTTTGGAATAACTGACGTTATTCTGAAATAACATCATCTGTGTCTACACTACAAGCAGTTGTTTTGACATCATGTTGAAATAATGTCGAGCTGGAGGACTTTTGACTCTGACTCCTGTAACCCTCAGTTTACGAGGAGTAAGGAAAGTCGGATGATGAGTGTTCTTTCTCAGACTTCCTGCTGTGTAGACAGCGCCAAAAGCTGAGTTAAGCTATTTTGACTTGAGCTACTTCAATTGCATAGCTTAAGTAGCATAGTCTATTTTTGCTTTAGCCCTGCTGTGTAGACACGCCCTTTGAGGCTAACCATAGCTTCAGCAGGCTAAAATCTTTGTAGATGATCTGCACCTAAAATAACATCTTGGCATCACCAGTCCCCAGAGTCAGGATACAACTTTCATGGCTATAAAAAGCACTGTCCTGTTTGTTCCCTCAGCAATGGCTAGCAAAATGTCTTTTTGCTTTTTGTATTTCCCCCCTTCCGAATTCATTGTTCTGATCCCAGAGACAGTTTTTAGTCTCCTGTGTCTTCACATCCTGGCCCTGCTCCCATTCACCCTGTTTTCCTATTGGCTTAATATGCAAATATGGCTTCCTTGATTTGGTTCTACAGTGCTTAATTTACATGGGAGACAGATAAACTGCCTTCTCTCCTGTCTGGGGCAAACCCTATTTTTCCTTGTGGTCTGTGTTTGGTCATATACTGTTAACACAGACATTTTACCATGACATTAATGTCATGGGTTTCTAGTCCATACCTTACAAGACACCATGACAGGAGTGTGTTAGGTGCAGTGAGTGTGCCAGGCCAAATAGAAGTAATGAACCATCAGCTGTGTGTCAGTCAGAACTGAAAATACCCGCAGTTGTTGGTGACAGTGTTAGGAACTGGGCCTATGGATGGGAATGGCCTAAGGGTGTTCCTGACCAAGACCAAGTAAGAGTTCATACAAATAGCCCCAGTATCCCACCCCAGAGGTGGCTGCATCTCAGTGTCTGGTGAGGGATGCGTGTATAAAGAGCCTCCGTGCCTCCTTCCTGAGACAATTGAATTTTAGCATGGCACAGTGTATCCTTGACTAAACAACTTTTTGAGGGGTATCCGAGTTAGTCTGTAACAGGAAAAACTTAAAAACAACAAATAGTCTGGTAGCACCTTAACAAAACATGGAGATGGTATTGAGAGCTTTCGTGGGCACAACCCACTTCTTCAGATGACCGGAGTATTAGAAGAAGTGGGCTGTGCCCACGGAAGCTCTCAATACCATCTCCATGTTTTGTTAGTATTTAAGGTGCTACTAGACTTTTCATTGTTTTTTAAGTTTTTCCTTTTTTTTTTTCTTTTAAACAGATTTTTGTGACCCACCCTAGTGGCAGTTCCATTTTTTTGGCATTTGAAGCTCTCCATAGGAGTTTGTAAAGCAATTTTGGGCTAGTTAGTGCTTGCTCTGAACATTTTATATGTTCTTATACAAAGCCTTAAGAGGGTCTTTTGTATTAAAATATCTTAAGAGTTTGGCAGTAAGTGGATTTGTGAGGGTTTCCTCCTGTGAACACCTGTGGAGCTGGGAAAGCAGCTTGGGCTAATAGGGCTCCAGCTGCTACTAGCTGCTTATGGGGAAGGGGTGTGTGTACCTTGAGGGATGATAGGACTGGTGGATTAGATTGGATTGACTGTGGCTTGGGAGCAGGTAATGGATCCAAGTGCAAGGGTCAGGACATTTGCCCCTTTTCCCTGAATTCTACTTCACTCCCCACATCAGTGTTCCCTATAAGCTGAGAGCGTGGGTGGCCACCCAGGAGAGATTCAAATGTCACCCAGCTGATTAGCAGAGCGCTGTTGGTGCACATCCATACATGCACATTACAAAATTTATTCCACTCAGGGATGGGAAAAATTAGAACGTTGTCCCACTGATTCAGAAATTTCTATTAATTTGCAATCATTTACTTTTGGTCATTTCACAGGGGTGAGACCTCGAGAGTTTTCAGGTTACGTGTCTTCAGAGCAACCATATTCAACTGATGGTACTGGCAGTCTTGAGTGTTCAAACACTGCGGCTGTGTCTACATTGGCGCAATCTTGCACCAAAGCGACCGCTTTTGCGCAAAAACATGCTGCCTGTCTACACTGGCGGGGAGTTCTTGCACAAGAGAACTACCCACAATTATAACTAGAGAAGGCTGCTAGAAGGTTTGACCATGAGACGTGGAAAGGGTTCTCCATAATTGGCAATTTAAAAAATTCAGATGAGATATTTGTCTCAAAAATCTGCTCTAGTTAAGGTCATCTTAGATTATCACAGTGGTCCTTCTGACCTATAACCTAAGACTCTTCGCCACATGCTAGCCACTAGACCTCACTGCCCTTCCAGATCTGGGCAGAGACCAACTGCTCTCACTACAGATTGCCTCTCTCTCCCGCATCAGATTTGCAATCCACCATGGATCCCCCTGTCCCAGCCACATCAGGCTCATAAGTACCATTGGGGTTACCGCTGATGGGGTTACATGGGTGCCAGGCCAAGGGCCACTGTGCTGCATGGATCAGTTGGAATTATCCACTTCTTTGTAGCCTTCTGCTGGTGCTAAGCGCCTTGGAGGTAGCATGTTGTGTTAGTGCATACAAAGAGCAAAGACTAATTGCCTTTGTCAGTAAGCCCCAGAGATCCGGAGCTTAACTCTTCAGACACCGCCTGGAGTCATAAAATGGATTGGGCCAATCTAGGGCCTTCTTGAAATAGCAGGCACCTGATGCAGTGCCTGTGCAGAAAGGATGGGGGTTGGGAGTGCCCAGAGGGACCACTGCAGAGCTGGGAGGGACAGTCAGTGGGTAAAGGGGACATGGGATTCCCAATGACTGATCCTAGTGACCCTGTCAGTGGCTTTCCGCAGGATCATTTCTCCATAGCCTTCCCTGTTCTCTAGAATGGGATCACACCCACCACATCCCCTCTCTTCCTTCCCTACAGTCCCCCATGCCTTACAGCCCATCTCCTCCTGCAGACAGGGAGGGTTCACTGCTCTCCATCTCCTCAGCCTACATCATCCTGCCCCCCATATCAGAGACAGGATTGCTATCCATTCCCACTGTTCCCCCAAACTGGGAATCAGATCCCCCTCTGCCCATCCCCCTTCCCTCAGCCCTGCCCTCCCTGCCTCCACAACCCACCAATCATTCACCTTCCTTGGATAGGCCCAGAATCCCTGCTTCCCTTCCTGGAGATGGGATCTCAACCCCTCCTCCACTTCCTTGGGGGTGGGATAGGCCCTACAACCAAGCATCTCATTCTTAGTGGTTTTCAGTGAACATTAGAGATGGTGGGTTGTTCGTAGGAGAGTGATTTGATTGGTTGTTTGGTTGGTTAACAGAGGGGAAGTTAGTTAGTTTGTTAATGGACCTTGAGCTGGTTGCTTGGTTACCTCAGGCTGGATGGTCTCACTCTCTTCAATGTCAATTGTAGGGAATAATTCCAGACACACCGGGTGCAGGTGAAAACAAGCAGAAGATGTATTGGTTCACACAGCTGGTGGAGTACCCACCGGGGGTTAACCTGGTGAGCACTAACTTAACCAAAACATACATTAGATTATATAGGCAGCAGATGGGCAGAGTGGAAGTGATTTGATAGGTCTAGCAGCGGAAACATTATGAGCACATAAGCCAATGGACTACAAGGTTACACGGGATCCCTGCCCATCGCCAATTAAACATGTTATCACTAACACAGGTAGTTATTCCTAACAAGCTAAATAAGCCAACATAAACAAAGGCATGTTGATGGGAACTTGTTTTGCTGTGATTATGTCTCCTGCGAGATGACTACATCCTTGCGTTGGCACAGTTTTTGGGATCCAAGCTTGTTTATCTGAAATTACAGGCGACAGTGAGAGAAACCACGCAGCCCGGCTGGTAGCAGCCAGGCCTTATCAGAGTGTGGCCCCTTTGGAATGTGGTTGCCAGGGGAACCAGGGTCATGGTAGCTACTGTCTATGTGCTTCTCAGGCCTAGCCTTAAGAATTTAGGGTTTGAGTTCTCAGTTCTCAGCAAGATACTATGGACTGCCTCAGTTTACCCCTACATCAATCATCACTGATAATCTTTGAGTTTTGTTTTCGGGCTTCCTGCAGCAACCCCTCTGCCACCATCCCTGCTGTCTGCGGCATTTCTCTCGTGCTGTCTGCACGATCTCCTGGGACTGGTAGGGGAACTGATATCAGGGGCTTATGGGTAAGCAGAGCCATTTCTAACATGTTCTCTTCAGAGTCAAGCTGTTCACAGATGCGAACTCCATGCTGGCAAAGTATAGGTGGGTGTTTGTGACTGCTAAATGTATTCATAAACTTGCAAATATACAAGAATTCGTATAATTGACTATTCTTTTCCCATTTTTTTCTCCTTTCCTTTCCCTCCCCCTCCCCCTCCCCTCTCTTTCTCTGCTATTTATTTGGAACTAGAACCCCTTATACTCCATCCATCTGAAGAAGTGGGCTGTGCCCACAAAAGCTCATGATACCATTTACATTTTTTGTTATTCTCTAAGGTGCGGTGGGACTATTTGTTGTTTTTTAAGTTTTTTCCTATAGTGTGAGTGTTGCATCTCTGCACATCAGGGTTCCCAACCATAGAATAATTGAATACTGGGCCTGATTCTGGGACAAAGGACTTGTCAATCCTAAAGTTGGTAACTGGAAATTCATAAGCAATCTTATATCAGGCAACCGCCTCCCCAAGAGCCAGTTGACTGTAAACAAATACCATTAACCGATAAGCATCAGTTTATTGATTAAATGGTTAATCAGTTATACTCCAACATCCCTACTTCTCATATGTGCTTCCAGTGCAGTGTGCCTTGATGCAGTAGGGGAATTGAAAAACACCTACTTCAGTAAAGGTCAACGTAGCAGAAAAATAAATTATTTGCGTAAAGTACAAATACTGAAAAAAATGTACTTGACTAGGTAACGAAGTATTTCTACATGGTTATTCTCCACTTCTAGATGTTAGATACTTCCCGGAGCTTTCAATGGGAGGGGCAGATTGCATACAGGGCAGGAGAAGTCACAAAACAATAAGCCCAGCAATCAAGGCATACTTACGAGATCAGCTCACAGGAGACTAAACTGCAGCGTCCATATTGGCTCTTGGACAACAATAAAAATAGGGGAAAACGCATCTTTTTTTTTTTTTTTTTGGTCTTTTTTTTTGTCATTAGCAACAGTTCTCTCTCTCCACTGAACTTTTCTACAGTTATGTCTCTTTAGAGCTGAAAACATGAAAGGTTTTTCTTACTACTATTTTTCTGGCCTTTCCGCCAGCCATTTCAATAACAGTTTCTACTGTCTTCTTGTAATATCATTGGCCACATGCCTGTCTTTTTTCCTCTTTTGGTTAATCATTTTTAAAATCTTTCTTTCTAATGAACATTCAATCACTGGACTATGGAGATATGGGACCACGAAGAAACGAAGGGAAAAATATTGACCAAAGAAAGCAATTTAAGCCAGTACATGCAACATGCGAATGTGTATCAACAATTCTGCCTCATGCTTTCTTAGCGTCTCGGCGGGGAAGAAACATGGATAGGCAGGCATGTCTGCATTTCAAATCAATTGGCTTGACATGCTGTCTGGAACACAAAATCACAGATTTGGGAGCGGGGGGGAGGGGGAGGTGCAGGTGTCTCTCAACAGCAGAGTTTGGAATCCATTTACTTTGAAAGCAAGACGTCTAGATCCACTATTGGGAAATCCGACTTCTTGAAGAGGTGAATCAACATTTATTGGTTTATATTCCACTCATGGTTTTGTAGGAATTGTCTGCTTAGGGTGTCTGCTAGTATTAGGCTGTCCTTGCCTGGGAGGTAAATTGCGATGAGGTGTATGTTCATAGTTGGCAAAGGTGGCTAGCCTCTTGACAGACTTGATGTGAGCGTGCGCCTCCCTGCTTGTTGATGTAATACATTTGAGCTGTTCCGTCCTGGATCAAAGGAAGACAATCTATCGCCCTGAGGTCTAGCAAGTTGATGTGCTGTTCAGTCTCACCTTCTGCATGGCCAAGCCTGTAATGGGCTCATATATAAGCAATCATGGGTACTATGAACATGGCTGCTCCATGTGCCCCAGTATTTGAGGCATAGGCGTGCCATTGTGACCAATTTGGTCTGTGCTGGTGCTAATTTTCTCCCTCCTCCTTTTAGATACCTGAAAACCGCTATCATGTCCCCTCTCTAGCTTCTCTTTTCCAAATTAAAAAAGTCCAGTTCTTTCAGGCTTCCTTCAAAGAGCATGTTCTCTAGACATTTAATCATGTTGTTACGGGTTTCAGGATCTCCAATTTCTCCACATCATTCTTTCAATGTGGTGCCCAGAAATTGGACACAATACTCCAACAGAGGCCTAATCAGCTTAGAGTAAAGCGGAAGAATGACTCCTTGTGTCTTGCTCACAACACTCCTGTTAATGCATCCTAGAATAGTTTGCTTTTTTTTTTTTTGAAACAGCATTACACCGTTGGCTCATATTTAGCTTGTGGTCCACTATAACACCTAGATTCCCTTTCTGCCGTACTCCCTTCTAGCCCATGCTGTATGTGTGAAACTGATTGACATGAGCTAAGTTACCGACAGAGGCAAAGCACAAAGCCTCCTCATCAGCACCAGCTAAAACGCCCTCAGCACCAGCCACGGCACAGAATGAACAGTGCCCACAAGTGGCACCGAGCCCGAGACACAGCACTCAGCGCGAACCTCGCACACAAAGCAGCCCGGCATTCTATTTAACAACGCTGCACACTCCACACGCCCCTCCCCTGCTGCTACTACACTTTACAAGGGCAGCAGAACACTCTGTAAACTCGGTACCGGGGTTGCCTCTGTTTGACACTGACGGTATCCCAACACCACTGCAAGGTGCACTTTCTCAGCCACTTCAGCTGCCCCAAAGTTTAGTGACAAGGTGTCCTATTGACCTCACTTACCGTGACACTCCTCCCCTAAGCCTCAACAACAATTTCAAAATGGCAGCCTTCTGTGATGTAGTGGGGGGTACTTTGCTGGTTGCTATGCTGGGCAGTGGTTTGTGAGTGACCTCCACTGGCTGCTGTCTGCAGCACGGCCCAGCAGGGCAGGGGATGAGTCATTATGCAAGGGGGCTTCTAACCTGTCCGACCAGTTATCTCCCAGGGAGCGGAACAATGGGAAGAAGGGGAGTGGAGCCCTGGCTGGGGGCAGGGCTGGAAGTGAGTGAGTTTAGTTTCTGTCTGGTATCATGGAGGAAGCAGCCTAAGCAACGGGCTGGGATTTAGGGGCCCAGCCTCCCCCATCTCAAGGGGGGCTGAGGCATCCTAGGCCTGCCCTGTGACCAGATTACATCTGTGCTGTGCTGTATCCTGGAGAAGCAATAAACTCCCTATATTCTACTGGCTGGCGGAGTCTGTTCGTGCCACTACGGGGGTGCAGGAGGAGGGGGAACTTCGACGTGCCGCCACACCTCCACTGTGGTTTCCACTACCTAGTATGTCTAACTGGGCATACTGGGACCGATGGGCAGCTTATAGACCACAGCAAGTAAAACAGTCACCTCCAGCACCACAGTCCCACACACCAAAGGAGCAGTACATACAGCTCGGATGCAGATGGGCAGAATGTGGCTAGTACATGGGATGAAGAGAGATCCTGCTCCCTCCCACCCACACATCTTACCTTCACCTCCTGACGATATCATGACACCCCCTCTCCCAACTACTAGGGATGAGTTTAAATTGTTCCAGGAACTTTGCAAGAGTTGCAGGCACCTTCTAGAGTTCCCTCTCAGATATGCCGCAGATGCAACACAAGTTGACAAACAGTCTGCGCACATCTCTCCATGGAAAATTAGCTGTTCCCATGAACGACAGGCCAGCCACGCTCACCAACATCCAAACAAGAAGACAGAAAATATTACATGCCCCCAACTCTCAAAGGAGCAGAATTCCTGTTCACTCACCCAACAGCAAACTCCCTTGTAGTGGAAGCTATGCACCAAAGCCGGAAGCAATTTACACATGCCATCCCTATGACAGGGATTGGAAGAGGCTGCATGCAAAAGGCATATTTGACATCAAGTCTCCAGATTAGACAAGCCAACTGTGTCTAATAACTACCAAAATATACACACCGCCATTTGATCAACAAACATCTTTTATTGAGTCCCTCCCAGACAATAAAAGAGAACAGTTTAAATCAAACATGAACGAGGGTAACTAGTATCTTGGCCCTACAGGACACGCTAGACTCAGAAGACACAGCAGTCAGATCCTTGGTACTGAGGGAAGGCAAGCTTCTTGGCTTCAACTTTCCAGATATATGGTTGGAAACGAACACAATGAGGCACAGACTAGCCAACAAGTTCTTGAATTGTAGTGAAGACAACTTTTTATTTCAGAAGGTTGAAAAAGCTACTGAGGGGAAGCTGTTCTAGATTTGATTTTTAAGAAATAGGGAGGAAATGTTTCAGAATTTGAAAGTGAACCCAGCTTAGGTGAAAGTGATCATGAAATCATGGAGTTCATGATTCTAAGGAATGGTAGAAGGGAGAACAGCAAAACAGACATGGATTTCAGGAAGCTATATTTTTGGTAAGCTCAGTGAGCTGGTTGTCCCAGGGAAAGCAAGATTGAGGGAAAAAACAACTTGAAGAGAGTTGGCAGTTTTTGTCAAAGGGATGTTATGCTGTTGAGTAGGAAAGCTAGAAAATATGGCAGAAAACCTCCTTGGCTTAACCAGGAGATCTTATATGATCTAAAAAAAAAGGAATCATAAAAAAAGGAAACTAGGACAAATTACAAAGATTGAATATAGGCAAACAATACAGGAATGCAGGGGCAAATTTAGAAATGCAAAGCCTCAAACTAGCTACAGGAATAAAGGAAAACAAGAAGACAGGAATGCTAATGGGAAGGGGGTAGCTTTAGAGGATAAAATAAAAAAAGAACAGTTAAAAATCACTTAGAAAGTCTGTCTGCAAGTCACCAGGTCCTGATGAAATGCATCCTAGAATACTTAAGGGCTACATCTAGACTGGCATGATTTTCCGCAAATGCTTTTAACGGAAAAGTTTTTCCGTTAAAAGCATTTGCGGAAAAGAGCGTCTAGATTGGCACGGACGCTTTTCCTCAAAAGCACTTTTTGCAGAAAAGCGTCCGTGCCAATCTAGACACGGTTTTGCGCAAGAAAGCCCCGATCGCCATTTTCGCCATCGGGGCTTTTTTGCGCACAACAGTTTTCAGCTGTCTACACTGGCCCTTTTGCGCAAAAGCATTTCTGGAAAAGGCCTTTTGCCCAAATGGGAGCAGCACAGTATTTGCGCAAGAAGCACTGATTTTGGACAGTAGAAAGTCAGTGCTTCTGCGCAAAATCAAGCGGCCAGTGTAGACATCTGGCAAGTTTTCCTGCAAAAGCAACTGCTTTTGCGGAAAAACTTGCCAGTCTAGACATAGCCAAGGAGTATTGATAGAGGAGGTACCTGAGCCTTTACATTCATCTTTGAAAAAGTCATGGAAGACAGGTGAGAGTCCAGAACACTAGAAAAAGGCTAATATACTGCCCATCTATAAGAAGGGAAAGAAGATCAATTAAGGAAACTACAGACCAGTCAGTTTAACTTCTGTGCCAGGAAAGATAATGGAACAAGTAATTCAGAACTTCATCTGCAAATATCTGGAAGAAAATAAGGTGATAGGGAACAGCCAGCATAGAGTTGTAAAGCACAAATCATGTCAAACCAATCTGATAGCGTTCTTTGATAGGATAACAAGTTTTGTGGATAAGGGAGAAGTGTGGATGTGGTATACCTAGACTTTAGTGAGGCATTTCAAACGGTCTTGCATGAGCATCATAGCAATAAAATAGGCAAAGACAACTTAGCTGTGGCTACTATGGGGTGGCTGCATAATTGGCAGGCTAACTGTTCGCTGAGAGTAGTTATTAATAGTTCACAATCCTCCTGGAAAGGTATAATAAGTGGGGCTATACCTTTTTGGGACCCATTCTGTTTAATATCTTCATCAATGATTAAGATATTGGCATAGAGACTACGGTTATTAAGCTTGCAGGTGATAAGAATCTGGGAAGTGTTGCAACTGCCTTGGAGGATAGGGTCATAATTAAAAAATGATCTGGACAAATCGGAGAAATGGTCTGAGGTAAACAGGATGAAGTTTAATAAGGACAAAGGCAAAGTGCTCCTCTTACAAAAGAACTGCCCCCAGTTCTTTTAAACTATCACTACAATCGAAGAGAAACTTTAACAAGTATCAACTACGAAAGAATTTCTGAGGTAAGAACTATCTAAAAAATGGGTAAGTGGGTAACTTGTCAATGAGGTGACTGCTGAGCTGCAACCGAAGCAAGTGGCAGTTGCGAAGGAACTGAGGAGGTGGCCAACTGCATATGTGCAGTAGCCTCTTCAGAACACATGCCGGCACTCCACATGCGTGGCACTTCTGTCTCAAATCTCCAATCAGAGGTGCAGCTGTGCTGATGCACCTAAAGGTGAAGCACCATGGGGACATGCCTTGAAGAAGAACCATTGCCTCCTGGTGTTGGTCTCGCGTTATGTGGAGACCTACGTCATGGCATTGGCTCGCATGATGGGGGCTGCAGACATAGTGATGGCCTGTCGGGTGTTCAGGGAGGTGGTATTCTTCCTGGTATCCGAGGCCGCCCCCTAGGCAGTGGTGGAGAGAGGTTTGGTGGTGGGGGGAGTCCACGTCCCAGTCAAGGCCCTGGAGGACATGAGGATATAGATGGTGTTTTCTTCTGTCCCCCCCCCCTTACTCCCCAACACCATCCTACTACTGTTCCTTTCCACCCTGGGGAGGTCCCTGTCAATCCTGAGTCCCTTCATCTGGGTTGCAAAGATCCTGCCCTTCACCACATCCTGTCCATCCACCAGCAGGTAAAAATTCAACTGCCATGGCGGCGAAGTTCTAGAAGGATAATTTCTGGTGCCCCATCAAGGGTGTAATAAACCGTGAGGGAAGCCTGGTGCTTTCTTTACCAGGTGATGGTAAATGGGGCATGTCTGAAGGAACTGCCCCCTAGCCCATCCTGGCGAGGCACTCGGGATCCCTGATGCCCAGGAGGACACTCGCCCCAGCATCACCAGTGGCCCTGAAGATCCAGACCTGTGGGGGTCATCCCTCTTCCATCTGTAACCATTGTCAAGCCTGCTTTGGGTTCCACAGGACCCAGAGGAGTGTGCGGGTGCTGCTGCACTAAGTGGCAAGACTGAGCCCACAAAGGAGAGTGCAGCAAGGTCAGCAATGGGATGCAGGCCGGGTTTTCCCCCTCCCCTACTGCCCAGCCCCCAGCTTTCCTCACCCCCTCACCCTCCCACCGCTGCCCTTCTACTCTGGCCCTTGTTCCTCTAAAGTCCAGCCCTCCTCTTCAGAGAGCTGGGAGCTTGCAATGGGGAGATGCCACAAGTGGGCCCGGTGCTCCACCCCACCTACCCTCCTCATTCCTCTCGGTGTGGACATCGGATCTGACTTTTTCCTGTGATGCTTCACAGAATCAGGGGGTGGCTGAGTGACTGCAGTGGTGGTGGACGGGTGAATAGCTCCCGTCCAGAGTCCCTGCAGGGGGAGGCCATGGAGGAGGCCCCTTTCTGCCCCTCTTCTGTGCCCTCCAGTTGTGTGGAGCTCACTGCTGACCGTGCCACCGACGAGGCTGATCACATAGTGGCAGTGACTTGCCTTCCTCTCACAGGAGTTTGAGGCATTAGGTTTGACCCCGGTTGCCTCAGGGAGGGATCGTCTCATCCTGGAGGGACATCTGCCCTCTCATCCTCCCTTCTCCCTGCCTCTGAGTTGCCCCAGGAAGCGACCACCTCCCCAGCCACCAGCAGTGCTTTGACATGGCCACTGAGTCCGTGGGTGCTAGTAGGGAGCCATTGTTCCCCATTATCCCTGGTGCTGGGGCCTCTGGAGCTGCACTCCTGTGGCACTGGGGCCTGGAACTTGGGGGGACATTACCTTCCTCTTCCATCACAACTGATCTCCTGCTGACATGGCTGACCCTGTTCCCACACCTGACCCTGTCCTACCTGTTCCCTGCTCAATCTCTTTCCCGTCTGAATGTTCCACTCCTCCTCCTGTGTGGATAAATCCCTGTAATAGTATCATTTTTCCTATAACTTTGTATTAAGAGAAACTTTCCTTTTTATATATACTGTGTATAGATTTTGCAAGAAAAAATGTCTTTTGAGCTCTCCCCTTTCCTTGATTGCCCTGTTGAAATGAATGAGGTGTGAATGGAGAATGAAAGGTGAGCACCTTCAGCAGCAGTTGCAAGGGAGGAGAAGGTCTGGGAGGCAGATCCAAGACAATACCTGGAAAGTGAGCTCATTAAGAAGACTGGACATACAGTCTTGGGAGTCAAGCAGCAAGTTCCTGCCCTTGGAAGGACTCTCTTTGAAGCAGCATTAAGAAAGGCGAGGTGATGACTAATTGTCTGCATGAGAGGGATAAATAGGAGGCATCTTGCAGAGGGACCCCGGATTTTTGTCTTGTCAACATGGGAGCATCAATCCGGATCCGCAGAAGCCCGGCTCCACCCCTCCCCCATCTAACTCACCTGGCCAGTGCAGTTAGGGGGAGCAACTTTTGGTAACAACAAGACGGAGCATGCTTGTGCGTGTGCGTGTGCGTGTGCGTGTGTGTGTGTGTGTGTGTGTGTGTGAGTGCAATGTATCATATGCATATGATAAATATCTATGTATGTTCAATAAATGTGGTGTGTTGCCTTATCCCTCTGAAAAAGATCCTGGGTGTTTCTTTTAAGCACAACACCTGTTCCCCTTCCACTTCGTCCTCTTAACTCTTTTTCCTGATTCCCCCCTCCTCCTCCCTTACTCCCCTTCTTTCTCTTTCTCCTCCCCCCATGCCTTTGCCTCCTCTCCCTCATCTTTCCTACCCCTTCCCCCACTGCTGCTGTCCCCTGGTTTGCTGCATTTACCTCAAACATTGCCCCCTGGCCAATTTTTGTTTCTACCACTCCCAGTAGGCTGCAGGGCCAGGAGGGGTGGTGTCTGGCTCAAGGATAGTCAGACTATGTCTACACTGCAAGGTTTTTGCGCAAAAACCCGTGGAGTGTCCACACCTCAAATATGCTTTTGCACAGGGAAATCAAGAGTAAAATGGCAGAACAGAAGGCTTTTTCCGCCATAGGCATAACTCCCTTTTGTTCAAGAGTTCTTGCACAAAAAGGCAAGTATGGATGCTTCTTGCACAAGAAACCCCTATGGCAAAAAGCACAGGTGTTCTGATGGCCATTCTGTGAATGCCAATCAGAGCTTTCTTGTGCACGAGTGTCCATGCAGTGTGGATGCTCTCTTGCACAAAAGCACATGCTCTACAAAAACTCTTGCGCAAAAGCCTTCTTGTGCAAGAGCACATCTACACCTCAAGAGAGCAGTCACACTTCATGGACAGTCTTGCACGAGAAAGTGCTGATAGGCATTCACAAACTGGCCATCAGTGCACCAGTGCTTTTTCCCATAGGAGCATTCACACTTGCCTTTTTGTGCAATAGCTGTAGCACAAAAAGGAGTTATGCCTTGTAAAAGGTTTACCTGCAAAAGCCCTCTCTTCTGCCATTTAACTGTTGATTTACTTGCACAAAAGTGCATTTGAGATGTGGACGCTCCACGGCTTTTTGCACAAAAACAGCTGTTTTTGTGTAAAAACCTTGCAGTATAAACGTAGCCTTGGAGTCTAGGGCTCTTTGGATCCTCCCTGTGAGCTGGGGGAAGGTCCTTTAAACCCTCCTCAATAGCACAAAGGTGGTCTCACTGGAGGTGGAACTGCTCTACAGTGTTCTGGAAAGTCTCATCTAGCTGCCTCCTTTAATTCTTCCAGTTCAGCCACCATGGTCTCCAAAGCCTGTACATGGTCCCTAAAGTCCAGGAGCTCCTAAACCAGAGGTGGACAATAATTTTTGACAGGGTCCACTTCGAAAATGTCAGGGGCCACTTCAGAAATGTTTGAAGTGGCCCCGAGCTGCCCCGCAAGTAGCAGGGCCTCAGGTGGAAGTGGGAGGCCAGAACACTTCCGTACTTCCTCACATAAGCTGATTGGTCTGGGGGTAAACATAAAGTCTTTGCACCCCACAGAGTGTCCTTTAAGGCACCCATGCACTTGGTAGTGGCAGGAGACTTCATGCCACCCCCCAGGTCAATCAGGACTTGGGGGAGGATGAGCATGCGAAGTATCTTGCTCCCTATTTGGCCTGGGGGTGGGGGCAGGGTTACCATATTTGAACTTCCAAAAAAGAGAACACTCCTGAGAGGAAGTGTATCTATATCTACCAACTCACGTTGTATTTATGTGTACACATGGACACAAAGTGTGCATATACGAGTAACGGTGAGTATACAATGTGGCTGCGTCTAGACTGGCAAGTTTTTCTGCAAAAGCAGTTGCTTTTGCGGAAAAACTTGCCAGCTGTCTACACTGGCCGCTTTGAATTTGCGCAAGAACACTGACGATCTAATGTAAGATTGTCAGTGTTCTTCCGCAAATGCAATGACTCTCCTGTTCGGGAAAAAGCCCTCTTGCGCAAATGCTTTTGTGCAAGAGGGCCAGTGTAGACAACTGAGAACCGTTTTGCGCAAAAAAGCCCCAATGGCGAAAATGGCGATCGGGGCTTTCTTGCGCAAAACTGCGTCTAGATTGGCACGGATGCTTATCCGCAAAAAGTGCTTTTGCGCTAAAGCGTCCGTGCCAATCTAGATGCTCTTTTCCACAAATGCTTTTAACTGAAAAACTTTTCCGTTAAAAGCATTTGCGGAAAATCATGCCAGTTTAGACGTAGCCGGTGAGTATGTAATATACCAGGGTGGCCAACCC
Source organism: Pelodiscus sinensis (assembly GCF_052426305.1). Taxonomy (NCBI): domain Eukaryota; kingdom Metazoa; phylum Chordata; order Testudines; family Trionychidae; genus Pelodiscus; species Pelodiscus sinensis. The sequence continues at coordinate 16,792,868 of NC_143078.1, read as the reverse complement.
CTTACAGACGAAGAGCCAAAATAGTGGTGGATGCAGCGCAAAGGGCCAAGGGGAAATAGTTGTTGAGCAAAAAAAAAAAAAGTCCCAACCACCGCCCTTTTAAGAGCAGAGCAGAGCAGAGCAGGCATTGCCCTTTTAAGGTGGCTATTTTGAAATCTGCACCAGCATCCCATGCAGACAGAAACATGCTGTCCCTTTCTGAGCTGCAGGTGCTAGTGCAGGAGCCATAATTTTTTCTTTGAAGAGCCACATGCGGCTCATGAGCCACGGGTTGGCCACCCGTGTAATATACTGTAATCTACTGTGTACTACTTACCCCCACCTCTGGTAACTTGCTCTGAGCCCCACCTCTGGTAAACTGCCCTGGGCCCCCTGCCTTCAGTAGGCTATCCTGAGCGCCCTCTCTTCCCCCCGGTAACCCGTCCTACCTCTGGAGGGGGATGCAGGGTTCCAGAGCTCGAGAGGCATTGTAGAACTTGGCAGGGTGCATGTCAATGGGGGCGCACGCAGGGCTCAGGAGAAATGTGGGGTTTTTAATGATACAGTGTTTGCATGGCTCTGGTGAGGATGTGCAGTTCAAGCCCAGGAGGTGCTGGTGGGACTCGGGGTGGCAGGACAGGGGTCCGGTGTGGAGGGGGTTTAAAGAGGCTCTGCGGGACTTGGGTCCATGGGTGTATTTACAGGGCTCTGGGGACTGCGGAGATCAGGTCTTTGGGGGGTGGCAGTCTCTGAGGTACAGCTGGGAGCCTGGAGCTCTCCTCCCTGTGGCATTTGGAGGCTCCAGGGCTGGGGGAGCGGGCCTTGGCCCATAACTAAGTGACGAGTCGCTGCTAAGGAAACCTTGCTGAGTCCACCGGCCGCGAAAAGGCGAAACTTCTTTCAGGGAGGCTGTAGCAGGACTAGGGAGCATGCACTCAGCAGAGAGGGGAAGCGCCCGGTCTGTCACTGGTTGAGCAGGGCAAAATCCCGGACATTTGTAGATATTTAAAACCCGGCCGTCTGGAAATGGAAAGATCAAGAAGGAGGACGTGTCCGGGCGTACGGTGACCCCAGGCAGGGAGCTCGCCGTCGCCTCCTGCGCTGCCCCCGATTAGCAAGGAGCGCGAGGCGCTGAGAAGCGCAGAACCCCTTGCAGGGCAGGAGACTTCCCAGCTCTGCGCTGCCAGGTCAGTCGGGTTGGGGGAGTGTGACGTATCCTTATGCCTGGCTGGGGGCACGCGGCATTTCTAACCACCGCTCCCCTGCCCCCTGCCAAGTAGGGTTGCCAGGTGTCCAGTATTGGCCAGCGACTTTTTTTTTGGTGTGGCTGGTTTTTTGGGTTTTTTGGGGTCTCAACCAATTTCCTCCCCCCCACGTTCGGTATTTTCTGTGAAAGTATCTGGCAACCCTACTGCCAACAGGGGGCAGGGTGGGAGGAGACTTCACGCGCTCCCCTGGCCTCCGCGGGCCGTTCCAACCCGCTTGGAGGCCCTTTCGCCCACCCCCTACCCGAAGCCATTTGATTGGCGTCGCCGGGCGGCTCGGTCTTCCACTGATTGCGCCTGGTTCGGGCTGTCTGAGCTCGGTCGGCTCGGTCTGGCCTTTCCGGCTGTCGCGTTGGCCGCGAGCGTTCTCCTCGCAGCGCATGCGCAGAGAGGACCGGGGCTTCCCGGTGTGAGATGCGGAGCCGGAGCCGGCCGGGACTCCGAAGTGGTCACCCCTCCCCCACCGCCTCGCGGCGCCGCCATGACCAACGGTGAGGGGCGGGCGCGGCCCCGGGTTCTGAGGGGGGTGCGGCCCCGGGTCCTGAGGGGAGGGGAGGGGGCGGGCGCGGCCCCGGGTTCTGAGGGGAGGGGGCGGAGCGGGCGCGGCCCCGGGTTCTGAGGGGGCGGGGCGGGCGCGGCCCCGGCCCCGGGTTCTGAGGGGAGGGGGCGGAGCGGGCGCGGCCCCGGGTTCTGAGGGGGCGGGGCGGGCGCGGCCCCGGGTCCTGAGGGGGGGGGTTGCGCGACCCCGGTTCTGAGGAGGGGGCGGGGCGGGGGCCGGGCCGGCAGCCGGTGACGCGCCGCTCTGCTCGCCCCGCAGCCTACTCGCTGGACGGGGTGCTGGTGCTCGGCCTGCTCTTCGTCTGCACCTGCGCCTACCTGCGGAAGGTGCCGCGGCTCAAGGCCTGGCTGCTGTCGGAGAAGCGCGGCGTCTGGGGCGTGTTCTACAAAGGTGAGGCCCAGGCGGGCCCCGGGGGCTCCTTTCCCAGGGGGAGCCAGGCGAGGGCCCTGGGACGGGGCAGGGGTGGGGACCTGCGGCGGCTCCTGACTCATCGACCTTTTCTTTCTGAGGCCACTTGCCTGTTTCCTCACTAAGCCATCGGGAGTGTCACTGTGTCCAGACTCGGGGGGGTTTTTCAAAAAAACTTCACCCTGCGTCTAGACTGCAGCCGCGTTCTTTCAAAATTAAATCGGAAGAACGCGGCTTTTCTTTTGACGGCGATAAACCTCATTGCCCGAGGAAGAACGCCTTTTTTCTAGAGGGCTCTTTCGAAAGAAGGCGTTCTTGAATGCCAACAGGGCTTTTTCGAAAGAGAACATCCAGACTCACTCACTGCTTTCTTTCGAAAAAGTGGCTTGCTTTTTCGAAAGTACTGCTTGCAGTCTAGATGCTCTTTTTCAAAAGAGGCTTTTTCGAAAGGGGCTTGCAGTCTAGACGTAGCCTTAGGATGTGTCTAGACTACATGCCTCTGTCGATGGAGCCATGTAGATTAGGCTGAACGGCAAAGGGAAATGAAGACGCGATTTAAATAATCACAGCTTCATTTAAATTACATGGCTGCCGTGCTGAGCTGACAAACAGCTGATCACCTGTTTGTCGGCTCAGCGCGCTAATCTGGATGCTCCCCTGCCGACATGAAAGCACTTTATCAACCTCCCCGTTATGCCTTGTAGGATGAGGTTTACAGGGGATGTCGATAAAGGGCTTTCATGTCAGCAGAGGAACGTCCAGACTTGCGTGCTGAGCTGACGATCAGCTGTTTGTGGGCTCAGCGGGGCAGCCATGTAAATTTAAATGAAGCTGCAATTATTTAAATCGTGGTTTCATTTCCCTTTGCCAAGAAAATAAATCTACATGGCTCCGTCGACGGAGCCATGTAGTTTAGACGTACCCTTAGAGGCGATGTGCTCCTGAGTGACTGTCCTCCTGAGAATGTGTGCTGCAGGTGCTTAGTGTCTTCCTTTTCTTTCAGCTGCAGTAATTGGCACCAGACTTCATGCAGCAGTTGCTATATCCTGCATTGTGATGGCTTTTTATGTTCTGCTCCTAAAATGAGTCCCAAGGCTTCAGACACACAAACCTGCTTGAGAGAACCTGCTGAAAAGGAGGACATACTTGAGGCAAAGAGACAGGTCAATATTTAATCTCTTAAAAGGAATGGGCAGAGCACAGTTTGGCAATGCCGAGAGGAAATGCCCCAATTACCAAGTATTTTCCAAACCAAGAGAGGGACATCTGCTTTTCACAGTGGCTCCAAGTTTTCTCTACTTTTAGCAGAATGAGATGACGTTTATTTTCCTAGCCCTTTATGAAGTAATTAGCAAAGATCACATAATGTATGGATGTATACAGATCAAACCCTCTTTCCCTTTCTTTTGCTTAAAAGAAATCTGTTTTATTTCATGGTTAATTATTTAGGCCTAACAAAAATAGATAACATTTTCAGTTTGGCAGAAAATAGGAATGGACTGCATTTAAGTTATTTTAGAGAGAATTTCTTTGTCCCAATAAGTGCAAAGAATAGCAGGGAAGGGGGAGCTGGAGTTGACTCTAATGATAGTTGTTAAGGCAATGTGTATTGGGGGTCTAAGACTAGAGAGATGATTTCCTAAAAGCACAGACTTCAGCTGAAACTTCTCAATAGGTAAAAAAATGAAACCCATCTAAAATGATCCTGAATACTACCTTTTATATTCATACAAGTAAGTTTTAAAGTAGAAAGTAGATCTGGATTGCAGGGGACAGCAAATCACTGTTCACAGATAGCAGTGTGTTACAATAGTGTAAATGTAGCACAAGATAGAGGTGATTAGGAAAGTGCTTGCTCATCTGGGTCCCTGATGTACTGTACAAATCAACCTTGTCCTTGAATGATGTCACAGATGAAAGTAGTTTAGAAGCTGGCACAAGCCTTGATGTTTGGAAGGAGGGGGTGGGACTACTGTGTAACTATAATTTAATACAGCCGCTTTCCGAGTTACGAACAAGTTATGGACCAACACTTGGTCTATAACTCAAAGTGTTCGTAAATCGGATGCTGTAGAGTTACATGGCGACTGTGCTGTTCGTAAGTGTGGATCGCCGTTTGTAACTCAGATCTGCATTTACAACTGCTTTGGTTGTAAGTGTGGATGGTCGTAAGTGGAGGTGGTCGTAACTTGGGGAGCGGCTGTAGTAAACTGTCACATTTTAACATCACAGCTTGTGTTTCTGGAAAGTGTTAAAACCAAAGGCCTCATTCACTGATTTTATTCTGTATTTTATTTCCATCTCTGATGAGCTTGTCTTCTCAGTTTGTTTTTTAACCTTTCTTGAGCTTTTCTCTCTAGCTTCTACACACCCCGACTGAAATGTAGGAATCAATCACCCTACAGTGGTTCCAGTGAAGGGATCACTCAACTACTTTTCTTTTTAGCTTAGTTTTTTAAATTCTCCATTGTTTATAAAATTCTGAATTAAAAACTTGCCAATAAAATGTCTTTTCCCTACTGACTTTGTCCATTTTCATTTAGCAAAGGCTTCCCAGCCTCACTCTGCCTTTAAGGGTCAGCATCCATTGGAGTCAATGGGAATCTTTCCATTGACTTGCATAGGCTTTGGATTAGGTCTCAGTAAAATAAGGAGCTTTTTTATGTGCTACCTGATTTGTGTGCCTGTTTCACTAGGGTTGGCAGAAATATGAATGGGTTTAGTTAACCATGTGCTAACAAGATCTGGGAGGGCAGCTCAGGGATTTGGTGTTGCAAATGGTTGTCTGTCTATTTAGCTTCTAATTTCCAGAGCAGTGGAGTTTTAGAACTAGTAGGAAAGCAATTGGCATTTTTAGTTGTATCACTTTGTCTTAAGCCTAGCGACACACACCCTTAAAAAGCAGTTGTTCGATTAATTAACACTCAGTCAACGGTACAACACTTCCCTATTAAACATTCTCAGATGTGTGATGATGAGGAATCAATGTAGCTCTTATGAAAGCTTGTGTAAATGGAACTTTATAACCCTTTTTCCCACAATAGCCATGAGGAAAGCCCAGTTGAAACAGTCCTTTGTATACAGGGGCTCATCTGAATCCGTGCCCAGTACCAACAAGTGCTAGGGGAGGGTATCAGTCATTGAAGTTACTGTTCTGAGGGACTGGGTGAAAGCTAAAGATGGTGTAACGTTGTTCACTATCATTCTTTTAGTGCCTGAAGACTAGGGATGTAATAGTATAGTTGATTAACCGATAAGCAAAAGCTTACAGGTTAATGCTATAGACTATATGCATTTTCCTCTCCCTTCCAGTACAATTTTTAGCAGGCTGATCAGCAGCCTGGTTCAGTCCTGGCTTGCACCAGGTCTGGGACCTATCCCTGCTGTGGGTCTGCATTTAAAGTGTATTAGGAACCCGGCGGGCAGGCAGCCTGGCTCAGTCCTGGCTTGCACCAGGTCCGGGATCTCAGATCTCTCCTAGACAGAGACTGCTGCCACCCTGCACTGCTGCCTCTTTCTCAGAAGCAGGAGCACAAACTGGCTCCCCTTGCAAACCAGCTCCCACCTGGCACCCCACACTGGGGACTATAGAATAGTCAACTAACCAATACAATTTAAAGAGATTACTTGATTGTTCATTTAACCAATATTTAACATTCCTACTGCCGACCTAAATATCTGGACACCTCGTAATCCATAATGTATTTTTTCTCACTCCTCCTATAAAGTGGTGTAGTATGGATTTGACAGTAGGACACTGTTACAAAAAAAGCAAACATGATTCTGGGATGTATTAACAAGAATGTTGTGAGCAAGACATGCGAAGTCATTCTTCTGCTCTATTCTGCGCTGTTTAGGCCTCAATTGGAGTATTGTGACCAGTTCTGAGCACATTTCAAGAAAGATTTGGAGTAGGTCTAGAGAAGAGCAACAAGAATTATTAAAGTTCTAGAGAACATGATCTATGAGGGAAGACTGAAACAATTGGGCTTGTTTAGAAAGGAGAACACTGAGAGGGAACATGATAGAGGTTTTCAAGTATCTAAAAGGGTGTCACAAGGAGGAGGGAGAAAAATTGTTCTTCATGGCCTCTGAGGGATAGGACAAGAAGCTTAACTTAAACTGCAGCAAGGGGGGACATTAGAAAAACTTCCTAACCGTAAGTGTGGTTAAAAACTGGAATAAATTGCCTAGGGAGGTTGTGGGATCTCCATCTCTGGAAATACTTAAGAGCAGATTAGCTAGAAATCCATGAGGGTGGTCTAGACAATGCTCAAGGGAAAGCCCTGAGTTTTTTGTCACTCTCCCACCCTCCCCTCCACCCCGTCTCCTAGTGGGGCTGAAGCATCAAGGGAATCCTGGTGCCCCAAATTGCGTGAGTGAGGTATCTTTCCCCCTCCCCCCTCCTGCTTTTCAGTTGGAATGCCTGCCAGTGAGGCGTTTTGCACATGTCTTCCAGTGGCGTCCAGTTCATAAAAGGTTCACCATCCCCTGTTTTAAAGCTTAACTTCATAGCGTGCTGGTCCCTTCTGGCCTTAAAATCTCTCACATACTTAACCCACCAACCAACATTAGGTGCATCTACACACCACAGTTATTTCAAAATAACTGTAGTTATTTTGAAATTATTTCAAATCTGTAAATATTATTCCACAAGGAATAATGCTTATTCAGAAATAGCTATTTTGGAATAGCAGTAGTGTGGACACTCCACTGCTGCTATTTTCAAATAGCTCCTCCCCAGGCCCATTCAAAATAATTACTCCCCAGTGCCTCCTGGGATGCTAATTTGAGGTAGTACACCCCTATATTAGGGAAGCCTGCCTGAGACTAATTTTGAGGCTTCCCTGTAGTGTAGATGTGTTATTTTGAAATAAGCTATTTCAGAAAAAAAAATCAAAAACAGCTTATTTCAAAATAAGAGTGCTGTGTAGACCTACCCTAAATTATGTCCCTTCTATGCTATCAAAATTAGCATGTTTCCAGACCCTGCTACAAGCATGGCAGTGAGTTAGCACGTTACAGCAGTTTGTTCCGGCCTGCACAGATGAGAGTAATTGATGTCACTGGATTGTGCTAGTCTGGAGATGTGTGTGCCTGCATATGGTGTTATCTACTCTGCCCAGACAAAAACAAAAATCACACAAGCTCTGGAAGTTATGAGCCAAGGAAACTAACAGGTCAGATAACGTTTATCAGGTTAGATTGTAAATCACAGAAATATATGGTGGGTGAAAAATCCACTCCCTGGGGGAGAGGGACTTTCACGGGCCTGCCTGCATATACTGGGAGTTGATCTAGCTCACGTTTGTGTTTGTGTAGCTCACGTTTTCTGGCAGTGCCTCTAACACAAGAGACTTTCACACAAGTGCGCTGTCCCAGCCGCTGTGGACTTTGCCCATCCTGACAGGTGCTGAGTGCTGCCCGCTCTGCAGTGGGGGGAGCCAAAGGAATGTTTACAAGCCTCCTAGGGTGTGAAAATCTCCCCTCGGGCAAAAATAAACTTTTCTCCAGATGATTCCTGTTCAGACCCGTGGTTACATGAGGCTGTTTGCTGGCGATGCCGAGCCCGATTCCAGATCAGAGGGCCTAGCGGCGAGAAGCTGCGCTCCCGAGAGGAGAGTTGCGGGGAATCCTCCACACGCAGGAGGGCGCCCGAGGCCGGCGCGGCCCGTTCCGGGAGAGCTCTATGGCGGAAGTTGGCGTTCCCATGATGCAGTGCGGCTCAGGGTGTATAAAAGGGAGTGACGCGCCGCGTCGCGCCCAGCAGGGGAGCGGATGAGGAGCGAGTGCGGGGTGTGCGCGGGGGGGGGCGTGCAAGGGCGCGTGTGTGTGCGTGGGGGGGGGGCGTGTGCGGCCCTGCTGCCATCTCGCCTACACGTTGATCTTATTCGATCGGGCCGGGCCGGGCGGCGCCCGGGCCGAGATGAGAGGAGCCTCCCGCGAAGCCCGCGGGCGCTGTGCGGGGAGCGGAGCTCGCAGGCCGCCGCCGGCGCTCAGACGTGATGAGTCGATCAGATAGACGAGGCCGCGGGGCGGGTCCGCGCTGGCCCGAGCCCCCGGCCCGTGAGTAGCCAGGCGATTCTGATCTGAGCCCGGGGCGGCTTGGCGAGGGGGTTGGGGAGACGCCTGGGCAGCTTCCCCTCCCCAGCTGTGCAAGCTGATGTGCCTACAACTCCCCCCCCCCCCATTCTCCTGCTTCCTCCCAGGCCCTACACCCCAGCCTGCTCCTGCTCCCTGCAGCCTGCTCCTAGGCAGCTCCCACACACTGAACTAGGGGTGTGACTATGTAGATGACCACACGATTAACTGATAATCCTGGTTTTATCAATCCTGTTAACTACACACATTTCAGTTCCATGCTGCTTATATCCGAGGCAGCAAGGGAGAGAGGTGGGAGCTGGTGCCCATAGGTAATCCATGGGCACTGGATCTGCCTTTCTCACTTCCCCTCCCCCCCCCCCCATGCTGCTACCTCTGATAGGCAGCAGTGCAGAGGGCGAAGGGGGCAGGCAGGATCAAATGAGCACCAAGAGCCAGCTTTCAAACTTGCTGTCTCTGTGTGCCGGTTCCATGGACTCACCTGCTCTCCCCGCCACCCTGCTTGCTGCCTCCTACAGAGGCAGGCAGGAGCCGGAGCTGTATTAAAAATTGCCTCATACTGGCTCTATGGAGCTGCCTGGCACTGCCCCTCTCCACAGAGGCAGGGAGGGAAAGTTGCCTGCAAGCAGCCTCTGTCTGCAAGGGGTCTGAGCTTCCTGTGGACAAGGCTGCTCTGGCATCCCACAGAGCAATCTCTGTTCACTGTGAGCCACGCACCCTGCCGTGGACAGAAGCTGTTGCAGCAGCAGCCTCCATCTGATGGTGGGGTCGGCGCACCCCACAGACAGGGGTTAATGCCACCCTGCATGGCTGCCTCTGTATCGGGTGAGAGGCAGTCTGCATGAGAAGGTGGTTTTTAAATCGGCTTCCTTTGCAGATTGGATCCCACCTGCCAACCCACACTGCTGCCCCTAATCAAGAGGCAACAGTCTGGAGTGGCAGGGAGCTACCTGGGAGTGGTGCCAGGAGTGCATTGGTTGCTGGCCCCACCCTGGGGACTATCGAATAGTTGTGTAACTGCTAACATTTGATGTGGTTGCATGACTATTCAATTACATTCTACCTAATATCCCTACACTGAACCTCTCATTTTTGGCCTTGGTTCCCACAAGAATTAATCTGGGTAAACCCTGAGTCTTAGTTACTCCCACACTCCCCAGGGCTGGCGCTTTAGGGGAGTGTGGTTTTTATTCTACTTCTCAACTGGGGCCCAGGCCACCGAGTTTTGTCTTTTTCTTTTTCATTTGTGTGTGGATCCCAATTGATTTTACTTGGGGTCAGTGATCCCCACGCACCGAAAAAGGTTCTGCACTTCTGGCTTATGCCATGACCCCATATCACAAAAATATAATAGGCTCCCTCAGTCTCTTCTCTTGGGACTGGCCACTGTTGCTAACTAATTAAAGTTGTTTTTGGGTGAGAGCGAGAGTGACTCTAGTTCAGGAAAAAGCCAAAGTCCAGTCCCTGTTCTCCAGTCACATTTTAGTATCCAAAACAGAGTGGCTACGTCTAGACTGCCAAGATTTAGCGCAAATACTCTAAACGTAAGAGTTTTTGTATTAGAGTATTTGAGTAAGAGTGTCTCTATACTGGCATGTGCCTTTGCGCAAAAGATTTGCTTTTGCACAAAAGCATCCGTGCCAGCGTAGACGCTCTCTTGCGCAAGAAAGCTCCGATGGCCATTTTACCCATCAGGCTTTCTTGCACAAGAAATTGATGTTACCTGTATACAATGGCCTCTTGTGTAAGAACACTTGTGCAAGAGGACTTATCCCTGAGTGGGCGCGTCAGAGTATTTGCGCAAGAAGCACTGATTTCATACAGTAGAACGTCAGTGTTCTTGTGCAAATACTCGCGGCCAGTGTAGACAGGCGGCAAGATTTTGTGCAAAAGCGTCCGCTTTTCCACTAAATCTTGCCAATGTAGACACAGCCAGTAGCTTCAGAGGTTGAAGGAGACTGCCCAGCAGAATACCAATGGTCCAGAGTTTTGGATAAGCTGCTGAGGTAGACCCCCTATTCAAACCCTCCTCTTCCCCTACCCGAGCAGGGAATTGAGTCAGGCCTGACTCCTGAAAGGGAAGTTCTGTGACAAACCTGCAAGATCTGGTCTACGTTTTGGATTGACAGTTATGGTGCTCAGGGGCATGCACAAGTGCTGTCACTGTGCTGCTCTCAGCCCCAGGACAGACAGCTTAGTGAGTGGCAGAATATGTTCATCCTAGCTTTCACTCACAGGCTGAGCTAGTCAGAACTCACCTGTGTGGGTAGCGGTAGCATTAGCATAGACGTGCCAGCTCTGATGTGCTCAGGGGCATGCGCAAGTGCTGTTGGAGGTTAACACTGCAGTGAAGTGAATGAGGGTTGATGGGCTTCACACCTTTTGCTATTGTGGTTCACATCTTTGAATCCAGCCCATTGCCCCCACCTTCCCTAGACCCTCAGGCAGGGAGCTGCCCCAGGCTGCTTAAAGCAGTTGGCTGGTCCTTGTGCCTCTGTGCACCATGAGCTGGGAAACCAGCCAATAGAAGTTGAGAGATTGTGCTGGGAGTGGTGATAGTGCACAAAGCCTCTTCCTCCTTCTTGTCAAGTGGTGCAGAGAGGCACATAGAGCAGCCAGCTGCTTTGAGTTTCCTGGAGCTACAGCAGGCAGGAAGCCTGCCTGAGGGTCCCACTGGGCTGCTGGGTGGGAGCAGCCTAGGTAAGTGCATTCTTTCCAAAGCTTGCCTCTGATACCTGATTCCGTCCCATATGCCAACTCCCTTCTCCAGGTCACCACCAAACCCCTCTGCACCTCCTCCCACCCAAGTCACAACTCCTCAGACCTTCCTCCTACACCCCACCCCCAGGCCAAATCCTCCCCCGCACCTATTAGGGATGTGAAAGGTTAACTGGTAAGCATCACCCAGGGGCTGCACTGGTATCTGAAGTTGTTCCAGCAGAGCAGCCACTGTCTGTGGAGAGCCTGGGTGCCCCCCGCATGCAGGGTCTGCTCTGATGGCTGGAGCAGCCCCTGTCTGCAGTGGGGGGAGGAGGAGGGCCACTACAGCACAGCAGATAACCAGTTAAATGGGATTTTACATCCCTAGCACCCATACTCCATTCTAGATCCTGCACCCCAATCCCTGCCCCAAGTTACAACCTCCTTCACCAAACTCCCTCTCAGTCCTTACACTCTCTCCTGTACTCCAATCCTCTATCCTGAGCTCCTTTCTGCACCCAATCTCTGTCCCAGACTAGGAATGTGAGTGAGTAGTTACCAGGTAGTGGAGCCAACTACTTGCTCCCCCCTTTTTGCTGCCTCTGTATCAGAAGCAGCAAGGTGGGAAGAGGAACTGGTGCTGGTGGGAGCCAGCTTAAAAGTCAGTTTCTCCCAGCACCGTTTTCATGGTGCCACCTGCCCCCCCTCCTTCCTGTGAGCTGGGACCTCCTGCAGACAAGGGCTGCTGTGCCCGGCATGAGCTGGGCCGGAGCAAGCCCGGCTCAGTCCTGGCTTGCATTGGTCTGGGACTGCTGTGGCTCTTAATTTTAAATGTAATAAAAGCCAGGCCGGGGGAGCCACATGGCTCTTACTACATTTGAAATGCAGAGCTGCAGGAGTCCTGGCTCAAGCCGGTCTGGGGCCTACCCCCACAGCAGCTCTGCAGTTTAAATGTAGGAGCCAGGCTGCCTGCATGCCCAGCTCCTACTATATTTAAACTGCAGAGTTGCAGTGGGGGTAGCTCCTGGACCAGTGCAAGCCGTTACAGAGCACCTCCTCTTATCAACGAATTGTGCAGTTGATACAAATTGTATTGTCTGCACGATTGGTCAGTTATCCACCTCTTAACATCCTTATCCCAGACCCTGTACTCTCTCCATAGAAAAGTGTGGCCCTTGACTACTTTCCAAAATCTTGGAGTGGCCCCTCATCAAAAATTGCCCATTCCTGGTTTCGGTGGAGCCATGCTTCTGGAAGACTGGTTAACTGTCCATCCATCCTACTGCCATCTTCTATTGCCAGGAGAGGAACTTTTCAATGGAAATGATTTTCAAAACAGCGAAGCTTACTGTAGGGAGCCTACCATTGTTCTTTCCCTGTTGAGCAGTTTAAGACAAGTCTGGCACATCAAGAATGCAGAGGAATAAATGAGTTGATCCACAGCGTGTGGGACTCTTGTTCTTGAGACATACATGAGAGATGAAGGAGGGAATTAGCAGCTGGGGGTGTGAGCTAGGTATAGTGCAAGCAGGTGCTACAGTTGCATCTTCCGTGTTGGAACGGTTGTGTGCCTGATTTCTGATATGCCTCCTCTGTCTCAATCTACATCAAAAGATGCCCATATACTACCTTGCCAGATTAGGGGTAATCTGCTTCTTCCAGAAGTATGGCTCCATCTAAACCAGGGATGGGCAATTTTTGATGAGAGGCCACTCACCGGCTGCTTGGACTCAACTATTCCCTGGTAAAGTTCAGACAATATAAAGCAGGTATAGAGTTAAGACCATCAAACTCTCTTTGCATATAGCCTGACGCGGGGGCTGAATGTGTCATATAAAACCACCTACATTAAGCATTTGCACTGATGTAACTAATTCCATTTAGTCATGCTACTGCAAGCTTTCTAATACAGACCAGCTGCAACTAAGCTTCACTGGCTCATCTTAGCTGGAAGATGGCTGCTTTAGCCCTTTCTCTCCTAACCCCCACCCTAGGAGCATAAAGTAGGTTTTCAAGCTCCAGGCTGGAGATAGCTAATGCTAGGTGGGTGTTTGCGTGGGGCCTAACTACCTTGTTGAATGCCATTTGCTCACCATGGAGAAGTATGTATAGCAGCATCCGTGCCAATCTAGACGCTCTTTTCCGCAAATGCTTTTAATGGAAAACGGAAACACATTACAAAGACAGCTTCCTCACCTTTTGATATAACCTCTAGATTAGCCATTTATTGATTTACAATAAGCTATTTCCTCCTTCCTTGTTTCTTCCTTGTCCCTCGCCTCCACCTTCTGTTCTAGTAGCTGATTTGTATTCCTTTGTTATATATGGTCATGCCAACTCACTTTCAGCATATGATCTGAAGAAGTGGGTCTGCCCCAAGAAAGCTCATCACCTAATAAACTATCTTTGTTAGTCTTTAAAGTGCTACATACTTTTTTTCCTTTTGTTTTACCAAGATCAGACTAGCACGGCTGCCTCTCTATTGCTTTTCACAATGATGTAAGACACTTGTGATAGCAGAATGGGGGTAATCTGTCCACACATTAGATCTCATCCTCATCTCTAATAAAGATGAGGTTGAACCTTACAGCAGAAAGGTTAATAACCCTGCCAGAATTAACCCTATTCCATCTTTTCTTATTTCTGTTGCCTCCCCAACATTTCCATATAAAAGTCCCAATCCTTTTTAAAATATTGCACATTCTTGGCCTCAGCAACTTTCTATAGCAGTGAATTACATAGGCTAAGTATCACTTGGAAAAATATTTCCTTGTGTTAAGGGTATGAATGTTTAACTGGTAAGCATACTCTGTGATGGGGGAGAGGGTTACTTTAGCTGGGCTGAGCCTGCTGCACCTCTGCCCATCCCCATTTAAGTGGTTAACAAGTTAAATATAATGTTTAGCCAGTTAACTGATTTTACATCCCTAGTATTAGTTTGGAATTTGCTGCCTTTTCAGTTTATTACATGAATCAACCACCATGTTCTACCTGCTCATACCCACAGACCAGCTTCTGGATAATGGCCTCTTAATTTCAGGAGCCTGATTACTGGGAGCCCAAGTAAATAAAGGGCCTGATTGGTTACACTCTGGCTATGTCTAGACTACATGTCTCTGCTGACAGAGGCATATAAAATAGGCTACCTGACACAGTCAATGAAGCGGGGATTTAAATATCCCCGGCCTCATTAAAATAAAGATGGCCACCGCGCTGCGAGTCAAGATGCAGATCAGTCGACAGGGGAAGTCTTTGTCAACCGCTCCTGTAAACCTGGTTTCACGAGGCATAAGGGAGCGGTCAACAAAGGCTTCCCCTGTCGACTGATCCGCGTCTTGACTCACGCGCTGTGCTGACGATCAACTGAGCCGGCACAGCGCGGCAGCCATTTTTATTTTAATGAAGCCAGGGATATTTAAATTCCTGCTTCATTGACTATGTCGGCAGAGGTGTGCAGTCTAGACATACCCTCTGTTCCTACAAGCATTGTTGAAGCTTGTGGGTGCTGAACACCACATTGGCCCCAAGAATTAGAAGACCAGACTGGGTGTTTGACTGAAGCCACATTGCGTTGGAGGTGGAGAAACAGTATAACATATTCTGGGTTGATGCATTAGTTCAGGGGTGGGCAAGACAGCCTATGCAGGCCAAATGCTGCCCTCCACGCTGGTTGATCCAGCCCATCGCCACCGTACCACTCCCCTGCCGTCAGGCCAATTGAGACCTGGGAATGGGGGAGTGCATGAAGTATCCTCCACCTGTCCGGGGTGTGCGGCACCAGAGAACCACCAGCTGTTTTGAATAGTTGGTGCTGTGAACTCTTTGCAAGGTGGAGGCTGGGGCAAAGATTTCATGCACTCTGCCCCCAGGCCTGGGGGCAGGGTGAGCATGTGCCTAGAGAGAACTGCCAGCTGTTCAAAACAGCTGGTGGTTCTCTCTAGGAGACGGGGGCAAAGACTTCACACACTCCCCCAGGTAAATGTGTGTCTGTGGGTGGGGGAGCATGGGAAGTCTCCTGGTGCTGCTCTTTCTGGGGCAGCTTGGGACCACCTCAGAAATTTGCAAAGTGGCCCCTCTTTCAGAAATTATTGCCCCCTCCCCCCCGCATTAGTCAGTAGTTGCTGCTGAGATCCTGTGTAGATCTGATTTTTCTGGCTCACAGGCAAGTTACCCAGCAAGAAGGATTGAGTGCAGCAAAAAGGATAGGGAACCAAGATTGAAATTAAATTAAAATCTCTCTCTGTTCATGGTTGTGTTTGTCTGGACAAGCTTTGCTGACCAGAGAGGTTTAATGCATGCAGACCAGACAGTTCACTCCAGTAGGAAGTGGGTCCAGAGTCTCAAATGCCGGGCACGAGCCAGAGAGCTTCTCACTGAGAGAAGAAACTGCCATTCTCTTTGCGGGAGTATCCGCTATTGGTGGCAGCCGTGTGGGGACACTCTAGAGAGGGAGAAAGTCGTGATTAGTGCCAAGTGCGGAAGGTGGCATCAGGCTGGAGTGAATGCAGACTGTGATTCCAGTCATTATCCTACTTCACGCTTGTCTAGGATGTGGGGGCAACATTACTCTCATGATACAGATAGAGAAGCTGAGGCAGGTATGTGCCATAATTCACTCCAGGTCCCACATCTGTGGGCCTCATTGATTGGCTCCTGCCAATAAGTGATGGCAGCTACTGATTCATGTGAAACAGTTCCTGTCAGATGGCTATGATAAGATGTGCCCAAGCATCCCCAAACTACAGCTACCTGGAGATGGGACCCCTGTATGGCCGTGATGGTAGCTGAGTGTCTTGTCTCCACAGTGCTCTGCACTAAGGGAGTACTTCTTTTCTAACTGCCTCGCCACCCTCCCCGAATATCAACATTGTAGACACATTTTGAGACCAACTGGCTGATCTCCAATAAGATGGAGGCACAGGCAGCTACCTGGTGCTCTTACCAATGGCTCCCTCGATGCTATGGATCGATTCCTTTGTGGGGCTGACCCAGCATCTCACAGACAGACCCCTGGTTTTTTGGCACTCCAGTGGGGGTGGCTTGGGTTCCTCCACAGGCTCAAGACCCTTCAGTGTTCTGGAGTAGGCAGAAGGGGAGGGAGGAGTGTTAGAATTCCCAACTCTGCACTTTCCGGGGCAGAAACCAACTGTTTCTAGGTACATGTTCATCAGCTAGCATCACGTCATCTGTATTTTGGTTGTGCCCCCTTGTTGTACTGTAATACAAAGAAACATCTGGGTGGGTTTAGTGCATGTAATTAGGAAACACGGAGTCCTTGCAGCTATCCATGCTGCTGTGTCTGATTGCAGGACTGAACTTTCAAATGAGAAATACATGATCAGATCTTTCTTTTCCCAGAGGCAACAGTAGTATAAGGGGTCTACCATCCATCAAACATTAGTCCCGCCCCTGTCACCAGAAGACTCGCCCTTTGGGGTAGTATATCCAGTGTCAAGAGGGACATGTGACCTAAAGTAAAGAGTGTCATGTGACCCCTCTCAGGCCTCGCCCTACCACCCTCTACCAATCAGGAAGGGTTTTTCCCCTTTGGGCCGCCCCCTGAACTTCTCTGACCAAACGGGGCAGTTCCGGGACCGATTGACCCACTCAGAAGTGGGTCATGTGACCCCTCTAAGATCTTCTCCTGCCAGCCTCTACCAATCAGAGCATAGCACTTCCCCAAAAGTTCTAGAACCACACAAAAGAGGCCATCTTGTTCCAAGAGCGCGAATTTCAGAAATCGTGCAAATGCTGAGCGGAAACATGGACTCCTTCACCACCCCCACCAGAAGTTTGGACTTTGCTTTGGTGCTGAGGGCCTTCCACTATGAGGAGAAAGCGCCACATCAGCAACAGTTCCGAGGACAAGGGAGAAGTGAAAAAGGGCCCTTTGCCCCCATTGCTATTGGATACACCAGAATCTGACCCCCAAACCCAACCGTTCAGGGGGCAGCCTGAAGAGCTAAACAGCCTCTCGTTATCCGTCCCTATGGAGGAAGCTGCCTGGAGAAAGAGAGAAATGGGGGATGGTGGCTTTTACATCACTTTGCCCAGCAATGCCAGCTCTGGGTTTTTTCCCCAAAACACCAGCTTGGACTTTCCAATATAGCTAATAAAGTCACCATCCTCCATTTCTCTCTTTCTCCCCTTGCAGGTGGGATTGTTTTCATTCACACTTAAATGTTACAGAGTTGAGAAGCTTCTACCCAACTGTTAAATTTGTTGGGCCACCTCAGCCATGTCATTAATAGCTGCTTTTCACTCCCTTTCCCTTTCTCTGCTAGAACGTTTTCAATCCTGTAAATCCTGTCCTGTTTGGTGCTCACTTTTTGTAATTCTTCAGGGTAAAATGACCCCGTCACTGTCTCACCCGCGTACTCTCTTAAGACTCTCTTAGACGGGTCTCTCACCCCTGGTGAAGGCTTCCTCCACTATGAACCTCTCATCGGTAAACGTTTGTTCATAACCTTTTTTAAAAGCACTTTTGGTTTTAGAGAGTCTCACGTGGTCCCCTTTTCTAAAAGGGCCTACAGGCTGTTTTAGTTTAAAATCATCTCCATAAACAATTTTCCAGACCCTCAGAGAATTTGCGGGGTTCTCATCCGCAGGTCTGGTACGTATAGTTCTGTGAAAGCTCCAGTGTAACTCTTTATAAACTCTGGCAACACATCAATGTAGCGAAAGGTATTGTGGGCTGTAAAATATCTCCACATCCTAGATTTTAAAGTTCTGTTAAATTGCTCCATAACCCCCACTTTGTTTTTCCCAACTCTAAGTAAAACAGAGGTTGGGACAGGGGAGAGTTTTACCTTAGGGAGGAGGTCTCCCAAGTGATCTCTTCCCTGGTTTTCTTGGAATTACTTGGGTGGTGGCAGCAGATTTCCCAAAATCTAGGTATTAGGATTTGGGGGGGAAGTTTTTTGTACCAGAGCCTGAGTGTAGAGGCAAGGTTTTGGAGTGCTCCTGCGGGCCCCCACTTCTGCATTCATCATACCAGAGTGGGGAACAGCCTTGACAACTCCCATGACCTTCAAATGGACAAACCTGATATGTTTACTATTTAGAGCAGTTCTTCTGTCCTGGGAGTCCTGCATTTCTGGGGTCTAGGCTGCAAACCCATCTTTATAGCACTGTTCTCATAGTAACTAGCATCAGCATATGGACTCTGAAGCCCCCTGCTGATGCATTCAGCTCTGTGAATATGGACCCTGCCTAAGGAGGTAGCAGTGTGCGGTGGGCATGTGGGAGCCAACCTACTCTTACTTGCTGAGGCAGCTGTTCCGGTGTGGTCCCACATTTTCAGGTGCCTGCTGTGTATGCCTACAGGTGGCCCTGCTGCTGAGGTAAAATCATTTCAAGAGCTGCTTCTAGGAAGGACCTTTCCTTCCTCATAATGGCCCTGCAACATCACTGAACCTATGCTTAGACCTCCTCCATGCACAAGCCAAGAGACCAGAATCTTCTGCAATATGTAGGCTGCATGCCAGCCCCACACTGGAGCTAAGCCCACCCACTGGAGGAGGCCACACACCCATGGCCCTGCTGGGAATGCTCTGACTGGAACCCAGGTATAAAAGGGAGCAACTCAGTTGATTTGGGGATGAATGCTGACACAGGAGGATGCAGGTTACTGGCTCCAGTCTAGATGCTCACAAATCTTCAGACTGCAGATGTGATGGAAGATGCCCAGTTGGAGCTGCTCATGCGGAGGAGCCTGGGGATGCCTGGATGCTCCCATAAGTAGATGCGGTCAGAAGAGGCAGGTGAGGAGTGCAGTGGGGAGTGATCTATTAGGCTAAATGCTGCCAGCATGTGGTGGGATCCCCCTGACTCAGTGGTGGAAAGTTCTGATACTGTTAAGGCCTTAGACTGGAACCTGGTGGAGTAGGGTGGGCTTGAGTTCCCCCATACTAGCTGTTGCCAGCCCCACTCTTGAGGTGGCAGCCTCCCCATCTTGGGCCAAGAGACTGGTGTTTGTCTGCCAGAGCCAGGCAATCAGACCCTAGAGCTGTGGTGTCCAACATGCTAGCCACTGGCCACATCTGGCTAGTTGGCTTGAACAATCTAGCTATTTGGCTGGTTGAGCGTAGCTACTGCTTCAGAACAGCTTGGATACCATGGCCCAAGACTGTTTGGTACTCTGCCGTAGCAGATGGCAGTCAGACTGACTTTGACCATTAGGTCACGCTTCCCTATGGCTAAGGAAGACTGAAAAGACTTGGCCTCAGGACTGCAGTATCTCTTGCCCTGCCCCCAAAAGAAATGGGCCCACCAGCTGCATGACAAAGCTAACCAGCCATTGCTACTGGTGCCCTTGCAGCTGTGGGCAGACTGGGGCACTCACTATTACCAATAAGATCCTCCAGAGGCAGCTGTGTCCTGCCTGAGATTGGGGAAAGGCCACTTGCTCCTGCTCACCCATGGTCATCAAAGAGGGTCTCCTTGTGGATGACTATTTGGTTCTTGTCTTGGAGCAGCTCCTTGTGGTGGTTGTAGAGTGAGGTGAGCTTAAAATCCAGGCTGTCTCTGGGAACCTGCAGAAGGATTTAATGAGAGTCACTAGCCAGTGCCTCTTACAACCCTGGCAAAGGGACCCTCTGTGCTGTATTGGCTTCCTGAGGCAGGGGACAAACTAATCTCTGCTGTGGCCCCACTGTGGGGCTTTACACACGACTCTGTCTCAGTTGCTCTACTAGTTAGAGCAGGGGTCCGGGAGTCAGGACTCTCAGCTGGGCTCCAGATATGGGGAGGGAACAGACTTAGACATGGCAGTGAGCTCTGGAAATGCTTACGTCCTAATGTGACCCTAAGCAAGTAGTTTTGCTTTTCTGTGTCTTGTCCCTGTCTGTAGTACAGATATAACATAAGCAAGGAGATCAGTGTATGGGCTCACTAGCTCTAGCCAATCTGGGGACCCTCGGTAAGAGTGCCACAATGTTGGTGGAAGTATGTATGGGGAAGAACATGAGCCCATATGCTTCTCTCCTCCTTCCTTGCACCACAGCCCTGCCCCCTGCTCAGGCTGGAAGCTGGAACTAGACTGGTAAGAGCCAACCATAAAGTTCAGGCTGCTATTGGGAGCCTCAGATCCCGGGGCAGAAGGCCAGGTTACCAGCCAGCAGAACCCTGGCCCATATCCCTGCCTCCTCAGCCAGGGTTGGGGCCATAGAAAGAGGCTGGGCCTTCTGTTGGCAGAGGGACTAAGACTCCTCTCAGAGCACCCCCCCTGCACTGAAAAGAGGCTGGTGCTGCCAGCAGACATTTTGCAAGGGGGATCTGATCCACTTATTGGCTCCCACACCGTGAAGCACTGCCCCTGCTGGCAGGTACCACTTTTGGCCTGCCTGAGGATTGCACTCTGGGGGGCAATGTGGTCCTCAAACAACACCATGTTAAAAAGTGAGCAGCCATGGGTTTTTAATGGAGTGCTCTTTGTGCTCAAGGTCCCAGTAAATCTTAATGCACCTCTGCACAAGGGCTGGAGGATTGTGAGGTGACATTCATGTTTGTAAAGTGCTTGGTAGGCCTGTGACCTAAAACTCTAGAGAGCTGCAAAGTGTTCTTGTTCAGAGGTGTCCAGGCTGCTGCACTGCGGGGGTGTTATGCACTTCTTCCCTGCTGCTTGGGGTGAGGATGGCACACTTTCATGGCTTGGGATGCTCCCAGACAGAAATCAGTCCAGTGGAGCACAGACAAGAATCCAATATGGTTGCTGGTGAAAGGCCTTACTATACCCTTGGTGCAGTCATTGCGGCTGCCCAGCTGAGGCAAGCAGATGCTGCTGCACTGGGGGAACTTTTATCTACTAATCCTGTGACCATTTCAGGCTGTGCCCTTCCACTGAGGGAGCAGCAAGAGGGAGGGTGGGAACCTGGGAATCTGTACCTCAGGTTCCATATACCAGACTTCCTTCCTGGTGCTGGACAGGGTAGGTGTTCTGTGCAGGCGATTCCAAGGGTCCCGTTGCTGGACTAGATGGATGGGCTCAGCATAAGGGCTTACCTGGAACAAAGAACAGACAGCCACTCATGCCCGGATAAGAGACAGCCTGAAGGTAGGGAGGGTGCTTGAGTGGCCGAGGGGTTATGGTATTGGCCTTGGGACCCCAGGGTTGTTCATTTGAGCCTTACCCACCCAGGGAGTGGCTGCCCCATTAGGAAGGCTGGATAATGGGCACCCTGAGTGTAGGAAGGTGCAGGGTGGGTTCTGGAGTGGCTTAGGGCATTGTCTTGGGGACCCCAGGGTTATATGATTGAGCCCCACCCACCTGGGAACATCATGAGGGTCTCTATTGGATGCCTTGTTGTCTATAGCAAAGGATCATCCTTTGGACATATGCACTTCTCCCTAGTCCAATGTGCATGTACATGATTCTGTATGTAGGGCCAAATTAGCCTTCTGTCCCCAGACCAATACAAGAGGGCATAATTATCAGCAGGCACTTGGGACACCAAGGGGTCCCCTATCTCCCCTCACATGCCTGCAGGATTTTTCAGAAAGTCATTTTCTAGACCAGTCATCCTAGTACAGTAATGGTGGATTATGTCTCTGGCATCTCTGCTCTCCCCAGGAGTGCTTGGGCTGTTAGGATCCATAACTTCCTGGGGACAGCAACAAACTTGTGTTTGTGCAGCCCCTGAAGCTATAGGGTCCATCTTGCTCTGTGACGGGAGGCTATGAACAATTGACAGGAGAAGCCACTGCCCAGCAGAGCCAACAGGTAACTCCTGGCTTTTTCCCAGAGCCCTTTCCCCAGTGACTACTTGAAGCAAAACTCTGATAGTTAAATCCCACAATAAACTCCCTGCTGCTTTCTGCCTACTCAGGTTCCTTGCTTCTCTGCTAGTGAAGATCTGACCTCACTCCATTTGTTTACAGAGATGTGGGACTCAAGTGTTTGCTCATTTTTAGCACAGGGTCTATGGAAGCCAGGCCTAGACTAGCAAACTGCTTGGAAACTCAGCTCCGAGCCCGCCTTGAACTCTGTGCACTTGGACTGCAGCTGAACTTAGCCCTCCCCCCCCCCCCCGCCCATTTCTACCAGTTAAGAGCATGGCTGAGCTGGATTGAAACGTTGAACAGTTGATTCAAAGGGACCCTGCTGTCTTGCAAGCCGCGCGTTTCTAGCTGAAGGTAGGGCGGGTGCTTGAGTGGCCCAGGGGTTATGGCATTGGCCTCGGGACCCCAGGGTGGCCCCCCACCGGACTGCTTTTGCAGGGAGGTGGGCAAGCCTCGAGTCAAAAGCTGCTCCAGGCGCCGCCTCTCCCTCGCCCCGGCCGGTTTGTTGCTTTGTGAAAAATTCAGGCAAGCGGGGGAAACTGAGGCCAGAACTTTCACAAAGTGACACTGACGTCTGGCTCTGCTCTGCCCTCCCCCCCGCGCGGCGGCGGCTGCCGCGTTTCCCGCCCCGAGGTGACTCTGCCAGGAGCGGAGCTGGGCGGGGACGGTGGAGCGGCCGGCGCTGCCCGCACCTGGCTCCGCCTGGCTCGGCCGGTGAAGGTGTCCTCGTTCTCACAGCGGGGGGAAGGGAAGGGGTCCCGGGTAGGCGGCATCCTGCGGCCGGGCGGCAGCACCTGCACAGCAGAGCCAGCAGCGCGCGCCGCCGCCTGTTTGCAGACCCAGCCGCGGTTGCCAGGCAACGGTCGCGGGGATTCCAAGGCTGACGCTCTGGAGCTGGGGCTCCCTCTAGTGGCTAGAAGGAGCAGTGCAGCGGGGCAGCCTCCAGGGAAGGGGATGCGGCAGCCGCAGGAGCAAACAGGGGGCCACGCTGTGGCGGTAGGGACTGGGGAAAATGCATGGAAACGGCACTTGGCAAAGCCAAACACCAACATGCACAGGTGTGTAAAGAACTCCCGCCCCCAGCTTGCTGTATTGCTGAGATTTTGTCATGGGCAGCTGGAAGCTTGGGGGCTCCCAGGTGGCAGGGGTGCCTCATACAGCTCCCTGCCAAAGGTGATAGTGGGGAGGCCCTGCAGTTCTCACGGTGGTAGTCAGAGATCTCAGGGATTTCCTTCTTCAGCATAGCTGTCAAACTCCTAGCCTTAACCACACGCACTTAGGGTCCTAGTTCCCCTAGTTGTAAAGATGCTAGGGGCTACCCCCAAGTCCGCGGACTCAGTAAAGCGCTGTTGCAAAGAGGCGGGGGCGGGTTCTAATTGCAGAAAAGGTACTCCCGTGCTGTAACTGGCCCCCGGGAGTCGAGGGGTCAGATTTGCTGGCCACTGTGCTGCAGCCGAGGCAGAACAAAGGCTTTGGTACAGCACAAGGAGGGAGGTGAGCACGTGCAAAAAAAATGAATGCCGGCCTAAGCAGGAAGGTGCGTGAGCTACACGGCTAAGTTGCACGAAGACAAACAGGGCTGGGCAGGGGCCTCGCGCGCAGGAAAGCGCAGATTTGGTCCTGCGTCTTGCACCCCAGCGCGGTGCGCACGAGCCTCCCTGCCTTTGTGCGAGGGGCTGGCGCGCGGAGCTGCCGTGGCACGCGCAGCGTAGGCGCTGCTTTCGAGCCGCAGGTGCGTGGCCCAGGTGCGCGCGGCGGCGGCGGTTGCTGGGGCCGAGGAGCTGGGCGGGGCTCCGGCGTCCCCTTTCCTCTCGCATCTCCGCGGCGGCTGCACCTGAGCCCTGCTGCACCATGGCTGGGGCTGGCAGCGGGAGCCGCTTCCGCGCCGGGCTCTGGCTGTTCCTGCTGTTCTGGGTGGGGGCCGCCAGCCAGGGGAGCCGGGGCGAGGAGCCGGAGCTGCACGCCTGCAAGGAGGTACGGGGAGCCCGGCTCTTCTCTGGGGGCGCTGGGACCAGGGGCTGCATGCCTTGTAAGAGGGGGCGAGGGGGGGACTTGATCTAGGGGCTGGGGAGAGGGGTATGAGCAGAGCTACAGGCCCTGTGTATGCCCTAAGGGGCTGTATGGAACAGTGGGAGGGGCTGCAGAGATGGAGCCTTGTGAGGGGTATGTAGGTTTGGGGTAGGGGAGCCAGAGAGAGAGGTGCAGTCTAGGCAGTACAGGGTAGCCAGGCAGCAGTGAGGCTGTGCTGGGTCTGATTGCCAGATTTATTTATAAAACATGGCAAAGTGCCATGTCTGATGTGGGGTAAGGTGCTATGTAGATGCATTGGAGGGCTGGGGGAAGGACAAACAAGGCTGCCCTGCCTCGCTAGAGTTATCATTGCCTTACAAAAGCACTAGGGAGAGCTACAGGTTTGGGCTCTCTGGCACCCTTGGTGCTGCTGCTGGAATTGGCCCACTACACATGTTAGTAGCAGAAGCAAAACACTCCATTTACTCCTGTCCCTAAAAGCATGTGCTAGGGGAGTCCCACTCAGTGGAGCCATCTTCCTACAGACAAGCACCAAACCAAAACCCTGAGCAGGAGTTTCCCAAGGAGGGCAGCTCCTGGCAAAGTAAGGCCATCCTACAGGATCAGCTTGGTCCTTTGTGAAATCTGGTGTACATAGCACTGTGCTCCCACTGTGCTGAGCCCTTGGCATTCTGGTTCCATAGCTCCCCTTGCTGGTTCTAGGAAAGTGTAGTGCATTGCTACATCCCTGTTAAAAGCAGAGGGGCACTGCCCCATGTCCTGCCTGCCACTCATGCTCACCCTTCTCACTGACTATTGGCACTAATCCCACCGGACAAATGGTCTCTTCTCTTGGGCAAGGCTGCCTGTAAATTGAGCCATGGCTTTCTGCTAGGTGACTGGAAGGAATTTCTGTTTGTGTGTATTGGTTCGTCGTCTTTCAGAAAAGGTTGGGTGGTGAAAGTGAACAGTGATGAAGGAAGGAAAAAGGAGGGGAAGGGGCTGGAGACAGTCAAAGCTCCACTAGGAAGAGCAGCTTCCGCCAGCTTCTATTCTCCTTGTCAGGAATGGCTTGAGTTTGCTACACTCTGGCCAATGGAGCAGTTTTCCACTGATGTGAGTGGGAGCAGAACCAAGCCTCTTCACTGGGAAATACTCCTCTTCTAATGCTTTTGCTCTCCCCCTCCATGTGGTTCTTGATGGCACTGGACTGGGCCCTTTATAAGCCCACCAAAAGCACCCCCTGGACTTGAGTGGGGCTTGGATTAGGCTCTCACTCCTCCACTCTAGAGCAGTGGTCTCAACCTTTTTAACCACAAGATCACTCTTTCAGTTTAAGTGCAATGTAAGATCCACCTCAAACAGAAATCCCCTTGCCTGGCTTCCTTCCCGTCCCTTCTTTGAGGCCCTGCCCCTACTCCACCCCTTCTCCAAGGCCTCACCCTGCTCACTCCATTTCCCTTCCTCCCCAAATCTCACTCACTTTCACCAGGCTGGGGTAGGGAGTTGGGGTGCAGGCTCCGGTCTTGGGTCAAGGGGTTTGGAGTGTGGGAGGGGACTTCCTGAAGGAAGGGATGGAAGGAAGCATTTCTCAGCTTCCATGTCAGTGAGATCAGGGTCTCTGTGTTTGTTTTAGCCAGAGGAGAGGGATGCTCTTTGATACAGTTCAGCCATATACTGTAATTCTAAGTCATCTGTTTGTAGTAGATTTTTCCATCCTGGTAACTTAGAACATAAGAATGGGTCAGACCAAAGGTCCATCTAGCCCAGTAGCCTGTCTGCCCTGGAGGGGGTGAACCGAAGACAATGATCAAGCGATTTGTCTCATGCCTCTGACAAACAGAGGCCAGGGACACCATTCCTACCCTCTGGCTAACTTCGATTTTGCTGTTTGACTTCCCAGTCCTAATCATGTGATGAGGTTGGGGGCCCATTCTTAATGGGATTTCCAGGTCTAGTGTTAGGGTGCTGGGGTGCACCTAAGCCACACTGTAGGGCAGCGGTGGATTAGGGCAGGGCGAGCGGGGTGGCTGCCCCGGGCCCCACGCTTCCCGAGGCCCCGCGCATGCACCTTGGCACCACGGCGCATGCACTGTGTCAAGGGGGGCCCTGCGAAATTTTGCTGCCCGGGGCCCTGCAGCGCTGCCCTGGGCCCTGCCGCACACTCTTCCACCCCTGCTGTAGGGGGCCAAAATGTTGAGAGCTGCAGCCCTGGGAAGTGGGACTCAGCTCACAGGTCCCTTGAAGCTCTTGGTGTGGGGGGTTATCCCCTCATCCAGCAGAATGGGGTTCGATCTTTGCCTTTTGACTCTTGCCTTACACAGGATCTCAGGCTTTCGTCCTCCTGGAGTTGTGTAGTGATTTTTGTTGTCAGAAGGGGTTTGTGATGGAATGGAGTTTGGCAAGGGCAGGATTTGGTGACGCGGGTGACTGTTGCAATATTTCTTCTTGTATTTGTGTGTTATTTGCCCAAACCCCCCAAACATGGGAGGAGGGCAGCTCAGTGGTTTGGGCATTGGTCTGCCAAACCCAGGGTCGTGAGTTCAGTCCTTGAGGGGGCTATTTAGGGATCTGGGGCACATCTGTGAGGGATGGTACTGGGTCCTGCCATGTGGGCAGGGGACTGGACTCCACTCAATGACCTCTCAAGGTCCCTTCCAGTTCTATGAGATAGATATATCTCCATGTATTATATATTAACTTAGCAGCTATAGATGAATGTAGCTGTTTAATAATCCATCTGTGGAGACCTCAAGGTGAGGAGAGATCACTTGATGTGTGTCTGGCAATTGCTGGACATGTGTCCAAAGCAGCAGTCTGGTTGGCAGGCCGAACCCACAACCAACTCATCTGATGCAGTGGGCTTCACGCTTGAAAGCTCATGATCCTTTACATTTGTTAGTCTTTAAGGTGCTAGGGTTGCCAGATGGCAGGGCTAGGGTTGCCAGATGGCAGCAACAAAAATACCAGACACACTTGACATTGTATCACAATCTACATTACATCTTACTTAGAAAATACTGAACACTTGTATTTTCTCAATTTGTTTCCCAAACAGAGAGCTCAAATACTGGACTGTCCGGTTCAAAACTGGACACCTGGCAATCCTACATAGGACTACTTGTTTGTCTGTAACTTTAAAAAACATGGCTACCCCTCTGAGACCACAACCATTTATTCTTGGAGTAGTTCCTTCTTAAAGGACATGTTTAACTATTGAGATGGATCTGTCTTCTGATGCCTCTGTTGCTTCTGCTGATGGGCCAGATCATCTGCTGTTGTCAGAAGAGTTGTGCCAATTTACACCAGTTTGTCCCACTTGTGGGTCTGTCTGGTGACCATGTGTACGACTATCAGCAGCATCCGGAGTGTCCTTTGATAAGGTCCCTCACCAAAGTTGCTTAAGTAAAGTAAGTTTTCATGGGATAAGAGGGAAGGTCCTCTTGTGGATTGGTAACTGATTAAAAGATCAGAAGTAAAGGGTAGGCATAAATGGTCAGTTTTCAAAATGGAGAGAGAACTAGTGGTGTTCTGCAGGGGTCCGTTCTGGAACCAGGTCTATTCCAGATAATTTATAAATATGTTGAACCAGGGATAAACAGTGTGGTGGCAAAATTTGGAGATGATACTAAATTGTTCAAGTTAGTAAAGTCCAAAGTAGATTGAAGAGCTTCAAAAGGAACTGTACAACTAATCTGAAATGAATGTTTCTTTCATTTACCAAAGGTAACTGATGCAGATATTTATGAAGTCATTGGGAGGTGAGCTATCTCCAAGTCAACAGGTTAATCATTAATATTTGAAGGATTTTCTTGCCATGCTGTATTAGGGGAGAACATCACCAGATAGACACTAACATTGTTTTATTTAACTAAAACAACGTTCTGTATTCTGGATATGTTTCTTCAACTGCAAACATATAATCTAACAAAACAAGCATATTAGTTTTTTAATTTCAACACTCAAGTTGTTGAAAATCAGGTTTGTTTTTGTTAACTAAAATAGTTAAATGAAATATAAAAACAAATTAAATCCACTGTCAGCCACATCAACATAAAATTAAAATAGTAGCTTCTGCAGTTAACATAGTCATCTTCACCTTCATTTCCTGTTTGTTCATAATCTGGAAAAGAAAAACAAGCTTTCCTGCTTTTTCAGGTCCCAAACAATTTCTCTTAGCTCTGAAGTTTATTGTATTTGGCATTATGGAGGGATGGTTGCTGGATGCTCATGTTATAGCCAATTCCTCCTCTTCAGCAGTTAAGGTTTGATTCTGGCACTGAGTATTGAGAATATATGCAAGAAAATGAACTGAAGATAAGATAGTGCTTGTCCCATTTCTTTTTTGAATGCTTGTAATTTAACTCTGTAATTGCATGTTTCTCTTTTTAAGAACTCATAGACTTTAAGGTCAGAAGGGACCATTATGATCATCTAGTCTGACCCCCTGCACAGTGCAGGCCACAGAATCTCACCCACCCACTGCTAGAATAATCCTCTCACCTATATCTCAGATATTGAAGCCTTCAAATACTTTGAAGACCCCAAGATGCAGAGAATCCTCCAGCTGTGATCTGTACCCCATGCTACAGAGGAAGGCGAAAAACCTCCAGGGCCTCTGCCAATCTATCTTGGAGGAAAATTCCTTCCCGACCCCAAATATGGTGATGAGCTAAACCCTGAGCATGTGGGCAAGACTCACCAGCCAGACACCCAGAAAGTTCTCTATAGTAACTCCTATCATCCCTCCATTGACCTATTTCCCCCTGATAATGAATGGTCAATTAGTTACCAAGATCATGTTATCTCATCAAACCATCCCCTTCATAAACCCATCTAGTTTAATCTTGAAACCAGATAGATCTTTTGCCCCCACTACTTCCCTTGGAAGGCCGTTCCAGAACTTTACTCCTCCAATGGTTAGAAACCTTCGTCTAATCTCAAGTCTAAACTTCCTACTAGCCAGCTTATATCCATTTGTTCTTGTGTCCACATTGGTATTAAGCTTAAATAATTCCTCTCCCTCCCTGGTATTTATCCCTCTAATATATTTAAAGAGTGCAATCATGTCCCCCCTCAGCCTTCTTTTGATTAAGGTAAACAAGCCAAGCTCCTTGAGTCTCCTTTCATAAGACAGGTTTTCCATTCCTCGGATCATCCTAGTGGCCCTTCTTTGTACCTGTTCCAGTTTGAATTCATCCTTCTTAAACATGGGAGACCAGAACTGCACACAGTATTCCAAATGGGGTCTCACCAATGCCTTATATAATGGCACTAACACCTCCTTATCCCTACTGGAAATACCTCGCCTAATACATCCCAGGACCATATTAGCCTTTTTCACGGCCATGTCACAATGCCGGCTCATAGTCATCCTACAATCAACCAGGAATCCGAGGTCCTTCTCCTCCTCCATTGCTTCCAACTGATGTGTCCCCAGCTTATAACTAAAATTCTTGTTGTTAATCCCTAAAGGCATAACCTTACACTTCTCACTATTAAATTTCATCCTATTGCTATCACTCCAATTTACAAGGTCATCCAGATCTTTCTGTATGATATCCCGATCCTTTTCTGAATTGGCAATAGCTCCCAACTTTGTGTCATCCGCAAATTTTATCAGGACACTTCCACTTTTGGTGCCAAGGTCAGCGATAAAAAGATTAAATAAAATTGGCCCCAAAACTGATCCCTGAGGAACTCTGCTATTAACCTTCCTCCAACCTGACAGTTCACCTTTCAGTATGACCCACTGTAGTCTCCCCTTTAACCAGTTGCTTATCCACCTCTCAACTTTCATATTAATCCCTATCTTTTCCAATTTAACCAATAATTCCCCATGTGGTACTGTATCAAATGCCTTACTAAAGTCGAGGTAGATTAGATCCACTGCATTTCCTTTATCTAAAAAATCTGTTACTTTCTCAAAAAAGGAGATCAGGTTGGTTTGGCACGATCTACCTTTTGTAAAACCATGTTGTAATTTGTCCCAACTCACTCAGTTCCTTCCAGATTTCAACAGCATCATCAATAAAACAACTATTTCCATGCACTTTGTTCACAGCTACTGGAATGCTAAGTACTGTGAGCTTATGTGCTCAACATTTGTTTGCAGCCCAGTGTTGAGAACTTTGGCTGTGGCCATACCATCTGTGTTTTCATGTTTTTGTTCACAAGATGTCATCTGATTAGGCCAGTTCTTGATATAGTGCTGAAAACAGTCCATTACTGAGTTCCAACACATGTGTAAGCGGGGGAATGGTCCCGCTATTGTGGGGAACTTTCCTGGCTTCTATACACCCCGGTGAAATGAACCAGCGAAAGGATCTGAGTCCCCGCTCCCACTTCCTTTACCCCACGGCTCCCTGATCCTGAGGGCTCCCCCTGCACTCTCCTGAGTAGCAGGGCCCTTGAAACCCCAACAAGGCTGGGCCCAGGTTTCCTGGGGCTTAATCCCTGACCTTGTAGTCACTAGGGGCAGGAGTTAGGGTGTCCCCACTCCGAGGTGCTCTCTTTACACTGCAGGCCTTCTTGGCCCAGTGATCACTTCATAAGGTTCAAAGCAAATACAATTTATTAAACAACAACGGATTAAAGAGAAAAGAATAAGAAAAAAATGAGAATGGTTAAATGAAAACACACAGCTCTGCTCTGTAGCACAGGGACATCAAAACAGCAGCCTGCAGAGTATAAGGACAGTCCACAGTCTCTTTCTTAGAGGCCCTGGATATGCTGCAGGGGGGCTACAGGCAGGACACGCTAGCTCTGGAAGTGACCACACAGTCTCAAGCTCGAAGTGGCCAGACCCCTCTCCCAGTCCAGAGCCTTTCCCCACACTTTGCTGGTCCCAGGTGCTCACCACATCCAGCTGCAGGCTGTGCTGCTTGGCCAGTTCCAGCTCCTTGCGTTGCTTCTGTTCCTTTTTGCTCTCTGAGATCTGCCAGTCTGCTGCTCAACACAGGGTCTGCTCTCCTTGAGTTGTGTATGCCTGGCTCTGCTGCTGCAAAAACTGCCCCTCAGCACAGCTTGCTCCTCTTAGCAGTGTCTCAGCTCTCTGTTCCTTTTGCAGGACTTCTTCATACAGCTTGCACTGCTCTTTTCAGCTCTCTGTCTTTGCAGGACCTCTTCTGCACACAGCTTGTTTGTTCAGAGACAGAGCCAGAACAATCCCAGCTCACAGGGAGGACGGGGCCTGGCCTCTCCCCTTCCTCACTGGCCTGTCCAACCTGTCAATCAGGCTGAGCTGGAGTGTTGGCTGCTTTCCATTGTCTCTGGGTCAGTCAGTCTAATGAACTCTTCCCCTTCAGATACTGCGAGCTGGCAAACCAAAAACTCCCACAGAGTTTTAGTAAGGGGTAACAGTCCCCTTACACATGTCTATGGGAGGGTTAGCTTGGTTCCTCCCACTCTTTTTCAAAACAACAGTTGCAAAGTGGTTCTTATGGAAGTATTTTGCAATTTCAATAACATTAGCCTTTATTTCTGGAATACTGAAGTCTTTGGCTAGGAGATGCCTCAAATGAGCACTGTAACCATATGTTATGAGCTTGAGACTCTAGTCACACTCTTAAATTTCTGTCTTGGATGCAATTGCAGCATTTTCTGTGGCCAAGCTGCACACTAGACATTTGAATTTTTTCACAATTTGTAGATTTTTACTGCTACTTTTTCAAAATATTCTGCTTTGTGAGTATTTCCTGATTGATCAATTGTTTCTGTAAGGAAGACGTTCCCTTCTGTTTGTTGTGTGACAATTTGCCTGCAAAATCTGCTCTGTTGGGTGAACTGTATCCTAGTCTTAATGATGAACCATATTAAATAACTTCAGAGGGGTAGCTGAGTTAGTATGTAACAGGGAAAAACTTAAATAGTCTAGTAGCACCTTAAAGACTAAGAAAACATGTAGATGGTATCATGAGCTTTGGAGGGCATAACCCACTTGCTCAGGTGACAGGAGTATTAGAAGTCCAGATCCAAGAATAAATAAGGAGGGGAGGGAAAGAGACAGCGAGTAGATGTTTCAAGTAGAGGCTGATGAGAACAATTAGCACCTCCGTTGTTTGGTTTAAGTCATTAGGATGTGGAAGGTAGTGTGTGTCAGCCGATGTCCCTGTTCATACCATTTGCATATGAATTAAACTTGTGAATGAAGTTAAGTTCCAATCCTTCTCTGTGTATTTGGCTTGTGGAATTGGCCTGAAAAACAATGGTGACTTGAAGATCCATTAATGAGTATCCAGGCAGATTAAAGTGTTCTCCAACAGGTTTTTGTGTGTTGCCTTTTTGGATATCTGACTTGTGTCCATTAATTCTTTCCAGTAAGACTGTCCAATATACATGACAGTGGGGCATTGCCAGCATAGATCACATTAGTGGATGTGCAGTTAAATGAGCCTCTGATTTAGTGGCTGATATGGTTGGGTCCAGGGATGAAATCGCTAGTGTAGATATGTGGGCAGAGTTGGCACCGGGGCTGATTGCAGGGATGGGTTCATAGATGATTATGATGATGTATAGCGTGGTTACCTGAAAGAATTTGAGGTTAGAGAGTTGTCTGTAGGTGAGAATTGGCTTTTCCCCCAACACCTCAGAGGGAGGGGTCGTTTTCCAGGGTAGGTTGTAGATTGTTGTTAATGCGTTGGAGGGGTTTAAGTTGTGGACTGTAGGTGATAAGTGGAATTCTGTTTTTTTTCTCTCTTTTGGGTCTGTCTTGAAGTAGTCCATGTCTGTGTACACTCTTGGCTCTGTCAATGTTTTTTTCTCACTTCTCTGGGTGGGTATTTCAGTTTTAAGAATGCTCTATATAGACCCTGTAGGTGTTTGCCTCTGTCTATGGGATTGGAGCAAATCTGGTTGTATGTTAGGGCTTGGCTGCATGCAATAGATTGAGAAATGTCTGGGATGGAAGCTAAAGGCAGGAAGGTAAGGCTCCGTCTAAATTACACCCCTCTGTTGGTAGAGGGATGTAAATTAGATGTATCAAAAGTGCAAATGAAGCAGGGATTTAAATACCCTGCTCTTCATTTGCATAATGGTGGCGGCCGCTTTTTTTCAAAATGGGGCTTTTCGGGGGGGGGGAGGCAGTTTAGACAGGGCAGTGAGGAGTACAGGATCTTTCGAAATGGGACATTTCTGTCATAAATGCCCCATCTCAACTGCCATTTTTTTCAAAAGCCACGTATTGGATAAAAGCCATTATGCAAATGAAGAGCAGGATATTTAAATCCCTGTTTCATTTGCACTTTTGATGCATCTAATTTACATCCCTCTGCTGAAACGGGTGTAGTTTAGACATAGCCCAAGTGTAGTGGCTGGTAGGTTTCTAGTATAGGGTGGTGGAAATTTGTCCATTTAATTGTATTGTAGTGTCAAGGAAGTGGATCTCTTGTGTGGACTGATCCAGGCTGAGGTTGATGGTGGGGTGGAAGTTGTTGAAATCCCTGTGAAATTATTCAAGAGTCTTTTTCCTGTGGGTCCCATATGTGTATCTTGGGCAGCATATAGAAAACTGGTTGGGGATTAAGGGGGGATGTTAATGTAAATTTGGTTCTGAGCAGCATCAGGGAGCTTCATGAGTAGTTGTTTGGTTTTTTTTGGTCATCTTTAGTGGGATCACAGGAGAGAGGCTTGTAGAATCTGGTGTTAGTGAGTTGTCTGGTCGCTTCCTGTTCATAATCTCTTCTATTCATGATTAATCCAGTGGCCCCCTTGTCAGCCTCTTTGATTATGATGTTAGAATTGTCTTTGAGGCTGTGTATAGCATTGCATTCTGCATGACTGAGGTTATATGATGTTTGCTGACCATATGAGTTCGAGCACGTTTTGTGGAAGCAGTCGATGTAGAAGTCAAGACTCTCATTATGACCATTAGAAGGGGTCCACATAGAAGCCTTCCTCTTGTGGGATTGGCAGGGGGAGCAGCAAGGTCAGTGTGTTGTACATTGGTGTGTTGGAAATATTCCTTGAGGCAGCGGTGGCAAAATAGGCTTTCAGATCTCCACAGCCATGGGCACCCGCATGGCACTACAATATACTTACGTCTTCAGAGCTGACCTTGAACAACGTTTCCTCAGCTCTTGCCCTCTAAAACCCTTTCTCTACATTGATGACATCTTCGTCATATGCATCCACAGGAAAGAGACCCTTGAAGAATTTCACAGGGACATGAACTATTTCAAGATACTCCCCAAAAAAGAAAACAACAGAATTCCACTTGTCCACAACTTAAACCCCTCCAACGCATTATCAACAATCTACAACTTACTCTGGAAAATGACCCCTCACTCTGAGGTCTTGGGGGAAAGGCCACTTCTCACCTATAGACAACCCCCTAACCTGAAACACATTCTTTCTAGTAACCATGCAACACACCTCCATCATAATCATCCAGGAACCCACCCCTGCAACCAACTCCGGTGCCAACTCTGCCCACGCATCTACACTAGCGATTTCATCCCTACATCAACCCAACATCAGCCACTAAATCAGAGGCTCATTTAACTGCAAATCCACTAATGTGTTCTATGCCATCAAATGCCCTACTGCAATAGAGATTGTCCAGTTTGGCCAATATATACTGGAAAGAATTAATGGACACAAATCAGATATCTGAAAAGGCAGCACACAGAAACCTGTTGGAGAACACTTTAACCTGCCTGGACACTCATTAATGGATCTCCAAGTTACCGTTTTGTTTCAGGCCAATTCCACAAGGCAAATACACAGAGAAGAGTTGGAACTTCATTCACAAGTTTAATTCTTATACAAATGGTATGAACAGGGACATTGGATGATTTGCACACTACCTTCCACATCATAGAATCATAGAGCTGAAAAAGACCTCAGAAGGTCATAAGTCCAGTCCCCTGCCCTAGGCAGGACCAATCCCAACTAAATCAACCCGGCCAGGGCTTTGTCAAGCCGAGACTTAAACACCTCTAGGGATGGAGACTCCACTGCTTCCCTAGGGAACCCATTCCAGTGCTTCACCACCCTCCAAGGGAAATAGTTTTTCCTAATATCCAGCCTGGACCTCTCCCACCACAACTTGAGACCATTGCTGCTTGTTCTGCCATCTGTCACCACTGAACAGCCTTTCTCCATCCTCTTTGGAAACTCCCTTCAGGAAGTTGAAAGCTGCTGTCAAATCCCCCCTCACTCTTCTCTTCTGCAGACTAAACAGACCCAACTCCCTCAGCCTTTCCTCATAGGTCATATGCTCCAGCCCCCTCATCATTTTGATTGCCCTCTGCTGGATTCTCTCTGCATCCTTTTTGTAGTGGGGGGCCCAGAACTGGACACAATACTCCAGATGTGGCCTCACCAGAGCCAAATAAAGGGGAATAATGACATCTCTGGATCTGCTGCCAGTGCTCCTCTTAATGCAACCTAATATGCCATTAGCCTTCTTGGCTACAAAGGCACACTGTTGACTCATATCCAGCTTCTCATCCACTGTAACCCCCAGGTCCTTTTCTGCAGAACTACTACTTAGCAAGTTGGTCCTCAGCCTGTAACCATGCTTGGGATTCTTCTGTCCCAAGTGCGGGACTCTACGCTTGTCCTTGTTGAACCTCATCAGATTTCTTGTGGCCCAATCCTCCAATTTGTCTAAGTCACTCTGGACCCTATTTCTGCCCTCCACCTTATCTCCCTCTCCCCCAGCTTAGTGACATTTGCAAACTTGCTGAGGGTGCAATCCATCCCCTCATCCAGGTCACTAATAAAGATATTGAACAGAACTGAACCTTCGGGCACTCCGCTAGAAACCGACCGCCATCCTGACATGGAGCCATTGATCACTACCCGCTGGGCCCGGCCTTCCAGCCAGCTTTCTATCCATCTTACCATCCATTTATCCAATCCATATTCCTTTAACTTGCTGGCAAGAATATTGTGGGAGACCGTATCAAAAGCCTTGCTAAAGTCAAGGTATATAACATCCACTGACTTCCCCATGTCCACTGAGCCAGTTACCTCATAGAAGCTAATCAGATTGGTCAGGCACGATTTGCCCTTCATGAATCCATG
This sequence comes from Pelodiscus sinensis, assembly GCF_052426305.1. Lineage (NCBI taxonomy): Eukaryota > Metazoa > Chordata > Testudines > Trionychidae > Pelodiscus > Pelodiscus sinensis. Next base: position 16,757,036 of record NC_143078.1, on the reverse strand, counting down.
CTGACTATTCCTGATCACCTGCTCCTCTTCCAGGTGCTTCAAAATGGATTCCTTGAGGATCCCCTCCATGACTTTTTCCAGGGACTGAGGTAAGCCTATAGTTCCCTGGATCATCCTTCTTCCCTTTCTTAAAGATGGGCACTACATTTGCCTTTTTCCAATCATCCGGGAGTTCTCCCGATCTCCATGACTTTTCAAAGATAATGGCCAAAGGCTCCTCAGTGACATTTGCCATCTCCCTCAGTACCCTTGGATGTATTAAGTCCAGACCCACAGATTTCCCCACCAAGAGCTGTCCACCTTCATCCCATATTCCGTCACTTAGCGCATTAGTCTGGGAACTGACCTTGTCTGTGAAGACAGAGGCAAAGAAAGCATTGAGTACTTCAGCTTTCCCCACATCATCTGTCACTAGGTTACCACCCTCATCCAGTAGGGGCCCCACACTCTTTGGGTGTGTCTAGACTACATGGCTCCGTCGACGGAGCCATGTAGATGAGTTTACTAGACATAGCAAAATGAAGCGGCGATTTACATAATTGCTGCTTCATTTACATCAAAATGGCCGCTGCGCTGTGCCGATCAGCTGATTGTCAGCACAGTGTGGTGGTCTAGACAGGGATCAGCAGACCTCAGAACCCTTTCTCATCAGATCCTTTATGCCAGTTGCGCTTTTGTCTTCCTGATAACTCTCCTGCGTTCTCGAGCTAGACATTTATACCCCTCCCTATTCATCTGTTCAAGTTTCCTCTTTTTGTAAGCTCCCTTTTTGTGCTTAAGTTCACCAAGGATTTCCCCAGTAAGCCAATCCAGTTTCCTATCATATTTGCTTCTCTTGCTACGCAATGGAATGGTTTCTTTCCGTGCCTTCAATAAGGCTTCTTTAAAATACTGCCAGCTGTCCTGGGCTCCTTTCCCCTTCATGTTAGCATCCCAGGGGATTCTGCCCATCAGATCTCGGAGGGAGTCAAATTCTGCTTTTCTGAAGTCCAAGGTGTGCATTTTACTACTCTCTTTCCTTCCTTTGGTCAGGATCCTGAAATCTACCGTCTCATGATCACTGCTTCCCAGGTTGTCACCCACCTCCACTTCCCCTATTAGTTCTTCCCTGTTTGCATATGTTCTTGCACAAGAGAGCACAATGTAGAGAGAGCCAAAGTAATAGCAAAAACATTTTAAGTACATCAGAAACAGGAAGTCTGATAAATGACCAGTGAGGCTGCTGGACAATTGAGATGCTAAAGGAACACTCAAGGACTATAAGGCTATTGCAGAAAAACAAAATTCATTCTTTGCATCAGTCTTCATGACTGAAAATATGATGGAGCTTCCCAAACCTGGACTGTTCTTTTTAGGTGACAAATCTGAGGAATTGTTCTATATTGAGGTGTCATTAGAGGAGGCTATTAAACAAGTCATTGGCTGTTCTCCTCAGTGCCGTCCCGAAGTGGGGGGAGGGGTTGCAGAGGTTAGGACAACCCCTGCTGCTTCACCCAGGTCCCACTCTTGCCCTATCTCTTCCTACCCTGCCCCACTCCAAGTCTTCCCTCAAGGCTCTGTCCTTGGCCTGCCTCTTCCTTGCCTTGCCCTGTCCTGCCCCCCATCCCCAAAAAATCAAGTGATGCCGGGAGCTGGTGCGGCAGAGCAGAGCTACTCACTCTGCCTCTGGCCACATGCTCCCTGAAGCCAGGGGCAAAATGAAACCGGGTTGGTCACGCTGCTGCTGGCCACCGCGTCATAAAGGCCCCACGTCCCTGACGTGCAGGATGGAGCAGGACTAGTTGTGCTGCTGCTGGCATCCATGGGCCCCTGAAGCATGAGGCCTCCTGAAGTGTGGGGCCCAGGGCAACCACCCAATATCATCCTATGAACTGGTTCTTCTATAATAAACATGTGAACATGATCTTCATTGATTCTTAAAATATTTCAGCTTAAATTAATCTGTGTAGATATTATTTATCCTCCTGGTTAGCAAAAACCCCTCAAATTTAGTGCAAATGTGCATGTTTTAATGGTTATCAGTGTGAATCAGCCCTTCTTTAACCAAATAAAAAGTACAAACATGATTAAAATCAATTACTTAAATTAAGGGTTCTTGCTTGCTGATTTAATTATGATTAAACTCAGTGACTTGGGCCAATTCACCCAAACCATTAAAAGGCAAATTTTCAACATCTTTGTTCATAAGGACTGAATTCTCTTCACCTCCTGTGAGATAAGGGGAGAAATTGAACCCACCAGAACTGGGCCCTAATGCTAAATCCTCTGGCTGCTTGCCCACTGCTTTAGAAAATTAAATGTTCCAGCTGGTCTTACTGGTTTTAAATTATGCTTTAACTCATAGGTAAATATCCCCTCTGCCTCCCTACACAGGATATCGGCTTTCAAGGTAGCTTGTAATGAGAAAACACAAGCCCCAGTAACAGATGTTCTTCCATATGACTGGGCTCAGAGATAAGGCGAGGCTTTGTCAGTTCTTGAAGCAAGGAAGGTAGGGATGTTCGCTGGGGCAGCCCTGCACTCTGTCCCAGTGTGAGAGATGGTTTACTCTAGGATCCAGGAAAATGACCTCTTTAAAAAGCTTTTGTTTTTTCTCTCCTCACATCTGAGCTCTGTGGGCAGGTCCAAAGCAGTGTGAGGCGAGGTGCTGGAGGCAGCAGTGCTTCAGAGGAGAAAGCAAAGGGGCACATGCTGGTGCTCACGTCCCCTCCTATAGTACCTTTCACCCAGGGAGCCCGCTGACATGTAGAAGGGGAAGAGACTTGTGTGGTCAGATAGCGAGTCTGTCTCTCAGGCAGGGATAGGATCCAGGAGTCAGACTGTTCTACCCCGGTGTGATGCTCTGCCTAGTCCCCAGGTAGTTAGCTGAGCTGCAGAAATGCTGGGGAGCCATGAGCAATCTCCTTGTAACTGGTCCAGCTGTTGTGGTTTGTGTCCATGTACTTTAGTTGTGTGGAATGAGACGAATAAACAGTCTGGGCACCAGTTCAGCTTCTGAAACATCTGGTGTGAATGTCTCCTAATTGCGCCTGCTTCCTTGGGCAGAACTCTATGTCCGGGTTTACCCAGGAACCTGTTTAATGAACAACGTTCATTGTCACACTAACCCACAGGTCCCGCCAAGATAAACATGCTGTTTTCATAAAGGCAGGGAGTGCTGCCCTGGCTGCTTGCTAAAGTACACGCTTTGGAAAGCTGTCAAACTAAATTGGAGTCTATGGTTTAAATTAAACTACGTGAAACCAAAGACCAGTTGAAACGCTCGTGGGTTTTTAGTATTTTTTACATTAGTTTATAACACTCAAAGGCAGAACGCTGTCCAGCCCCACCTGGGAACAGCAACCAAGCCCTCCCCCCACCCTGGGCAGAGGGGCTCGCATTATCTAGGCAGCAGTAATGCAAGAGGCCTGTTGTCCAAACCCACAGAAAAGGGTCAGAGCCTGCCCCAGTTGAGCTTTTAGGCAAAGTCCAAGAAGAGAGACCAGTGGAAATAACAGACTGATGGGGGAGCCTCATGGCAGTAGTGAGACGGAGGCTACATCTACACTGGCCAGTCTTGTGCAAGAACATACGCAATCGTTGCTGGGCCTGATTTGCATACTTAATGACCCGACATTTTTGCGCAAGGGACTTTTACACAAGGAGGAGCAGTCTACATGGCTTCTTCATGCGCAAAACCCCCCACGACTGCCCCTTACCCACCATGTGGCTTCTGCAGGAGCTCAGGGCTTCCCTCAACCCCACTCTGTGCAGTTCCTTCTGGGTCAGACACTTTACGCGTGGTGCTTGGCCCTGCCAGCGGGGGCAGATGCTTTGTGTGGAGCTTGGTCCCACTGGCCGGGCCGCATAGTGATTGCCAGAGCTGGAATTGGGGCTATCATGAGGCTGCCCTAATAGGGACAGTCTCACCGTGGTTCTGGCTCCAGCCGCAGCATTACCAGCTACCCCACTCATTCTGTTGCTCTGTGTGGTGTGGCATGGGGCAGAAGGGAATTCCCTGGAAACCCCGGGAGGTGGGACTAAATAAATGCTGGAGGCATGGCTTGGGTTCAGACACCCCACCACCGGTTAGGCCTTGCCCCAAACCAGCCATTCCTATCTACTTTTTCTGGGATTGAATGGCATCTAGCACAAAAGCTCTATGGAACTTAACATTTTGATCAGTGATCTGAAGGAGAACATAAAATCATCACTAACAGTGAGCAGATGACATAAAACTGGGGAGAGTGGTAGAGAGAGGGAGGCTGGGTCACTCATAGAGTGACCTGGACACGAGCAAATTTAGGGTTAAATGTGACAGAGGCCTTGGAACAGAGGCCTGGTCGGGGATTCTATCCTGGAGAGTTGGGATTCAGAAAAAAGACTTGGGAGTCCTGGTCGATAATGTGCTAAACATGAGTTCCAGTGTGATGTATTGGCCAAAATTGCTAATGTGATTCTGGGTTGCATAAATTGGGGGATCCTGAGTAGGAGCAGAGAGGTTCTTTCCCCTTGATAGCTACTCCTAGTGTGATTGGTGTTGGAATATGGTGTTCAGTTAGTTCAAGCAGGGTGTAGATAAACTGGAGAAGAGTCAAAGAAGAGCCAGGAGCATGATTAAAGGATTGGGAAATTGTGCCTTTTAGTGATAGATTTAAGGAGCCATCTGTTTAGCTTAATGAAGAGCCGGTTATGAGGTGACTGGATCAGCTGATAAGTATTTAGTAAAGGGTTGCTTGCTCTGACAGGAAAGATGGAACAGGACCCAGTAGCTGGGAGGTGACGCTAGACACATTAGAAGTGAGATGTGTATGTTCCTAGCAGAACTCCTCATTAGCTTTTGGAGCAATTTACCAGGGGTCATGTGGGATTCTCCCTCATTGACACTTTACATCCTGATGGCCTCTGCACTAGGAACGGTTGGAGGCAGCTCCCTGGTCTGAGCTATGCAGGAGTCAGACTACATGAGCACACTGGCCTCTTCTGGCCCTGGAATCTCTGAAATGGAATTTCTGAAGCAATGGGCTCCAAGGCCCAAGTGTATTCCAGGGTCCCAGTGTATGGGAGACCCCTCTAAACCCATCATACCCCACACTGGCAAAGCTCAATGTGCAGCTGAATGCGCAGCTCTGCTAGAGTTATCTGGGAAGAACCCATGGCTACTGAGGCCCATCTCTCTGGTTCCTGGTCAGCATGGCTCAGTCAGATGACTCTAGCCAGGGACACCCCCTTAGCAGGGGACTCCTGCACTTTCAGTTGGCAGCATAGTCCCAGCAGTGTTGTCTGACTGGCATGAGAGCAGCTGCCTGAGTAGGTTGAAATTGTCCATGCACTCAGGTAGCCGAGCACCCGACACGCCATCCGTAAAGAGCGCTCTACTGCAGAGCCCCAAGCGGGGTGTTGGTGAAATGAGAACAGCGTGAACTTTCAGGCCAGCAGGGTAATATCTAGCAAGCCCCTGCGTTCAGCCTCTGCATGGCCTTCTCCAGTGACAAGCCTGGGGAAGGGGTGGTGGCACTCCTGCACAGCGTCTTTATGGTGAGCTGCATGGGCCAGATTGCCAATGGGAACAGATGCACAGTAAAGCTCTGCTCCCAGAGCACCCAAAGAACTTTTTCAAACAGGGCCGGTCAGCACCAGTATTCCCTCTAAGATTTCCAACCATGAGTGGAATGAGTTTTGTCTTGTGCACCAATATTGAGGTCGTGCGCTGATTTGGATGTGTGCACCGTGGCACCCAATTTATTAATGCACATTCCCTCCTGGCCGCCAGAGCAGAAATCTCCCCACCCCTGCCATACAGCATGTCCCATTCCTGACTGCCAGAGTAGATCCCCACCTCCCCCTGCCCCACCACGTGGCATGTCCTGTCCCCAGCTCCAGCGGCCAGAACAGGCCCTGTCTCCCCTCGCCCACCTGCCACAGGGCAGCCCTGGCACCGGAGCAGGCCCCAGTGGTTCCCTCACCATGCTCTCTCAGCTGGCTCCACCTGAGCAGCCACCTGCAGCTCTCCAGAGGAGGCGGGAGGGAGAAGAATTTTTTTTGTTCACGGCAGAGCAGGCGCGCACCTTAGTGGGAATTCCGGTCAGCACCCGTTCCTGCTGGGCTCTGGATTGTGGCTACTGTTCCCTTTGAAAATTTTGGCCTTCTGTTGCCAGGGCAGGGGATGAGGCTTGGAAAGGGATCTACCCCTTTCTTCTCTCTCTGAGCCCAGGCTGTGGGGGGCTGGATTTAGGTACCACTGCAATAAGCTAGCCAGCATCTGACAAACTTGCCAGTCAAATGGGTCTGATCCTGCTTTCTCAACAGTGGTTTGCTTTTTAATACCTGTAATTCTGTTGAGTGGAACGGATTTACTGGGCATTCCCATGGGGCAGGTGGGGTGAGGCCCTTTCTGTGCAGCCCTCTCATACTTCACATTTGATGCCAGCACTGTCTCCTTTCACACCTGTGCTCCCAGTCAAAGGGTGCGGGTGCGTTCTCTGCCAGTGTGGTCATTGCGAGAGCTTGCTCCAGCCAGCCTGCCTGGCTGATCTCATTTTACAGTAAGTGGATCCTAATTATTGTGGCTGTTTCTGCCACCTCTGCCAATGGCAGAGAACACACCTGCAGTGAGGCAGGCTGCAACTTGGGGACCTTTCTGTGCTGGGCGGCTCCAATGCCACATTCATGTGGTGCCAGCCACTTTGCTTGGAGCATGATGAGTCACACAGCTAATCCCAGTGTGCCATGCTGACAAGTGGGCAGTGGTGCTTTGCTGGCTAGCATGGCCTTCATAGCGTGCTCTGTTTGCTCAGTAGGGGGCTGGAGGTGAATTTGACTGTGTGTGTGTAACACGTGGGGCTGGTGGCTGCAGTGCCTCACAGGGGCCCTGAATATATCACTGTGTGTCTGGCCAGGCAAGCTGTTCACTTGTAATCCTGGAGTGGAGGGGTTCAGTGTGCACCTGGTCTATCTCATGCCCCAACTTGCACTGAAGTGGGATGCAGGGTGTCAGAAGCATGGAAAGAGGGGTAGTCCAGTTAGCCTGACACTTTGGCAATCTAGCTTCATGTCCCCGCTCCACTAGATTCTTCAGTGTAACCTTGGACACAGCACTGGGTATGGCTACGCTGCAGCAGGGATCTGAGCGAGGTCACCCTGGAGCTGAGCTTGGGGCCTGCTTGTGTCTTCATCCACACAGTAGTCTGTCTGTGTTCCTGAACAGTTAGGCTGCCTATGAGCTGCAATATTGATCGTCCCACACTGGGGCTCACAACACATACCATAGGCAGACATCAAGCATCAATTCTGCTCTTCCTTAGCTTTGCCAGAAGCCCTGTGAGCAGGATCTCAAAGATGTGAGCATTGTCAGCCTCTGAGTTCTGAACTGTTACTAAGGCCCCTTTTCTCCTCTGGGCCTGTCAGGCAAGTGAGGGTTAAATTGGTTTTGAAAATAACCAAGCTTTAAAGAGACTAGGTACAAATTGCTTCCTAGCTCCATGTCCCTGTCTGCAGTTTTGCAGTAGCATGACCCCACCTCTTCTCCAGTAGCCTGGACACACTTCAGGGTAGACCAGCCCCGAATTTCTAATTTAAAAACAATCAAACCAAGCAATGGGGGCAGCCCTCTGCAGCCCTTTTAATGCAACATAAAGAAACAACAAACAAACCTCTAGTCTGTGTGTCTCCCCTTTGTCACCTGCCCTGCAGGACTGACCAGAAGGGACATCTCAAGCATCTTTTGTTTAGCTGCTTATGGGTATGGAGCAAGTGGGGCGGACGGGACAAATTCTCCCCAGCACACTGCAGCAAGAGTGCGCGGGTGAACTGGAGGGAGACCTGTTCAAAGAGGAAGAGGGTGGTAAAATAGGACCTCTTGCACTGACTTGGCATGCAGTGTGTGCACTAAAGGAGCATCACACTCCTGTGTCAAGGGCAGGAGGAAAACTAGAGGGGAGGGGAGGGGAATGTAGGCAGCTCAACTTAACATCCCCTGGCTTATGCCTGTTGTGTAATTTACACCTGCAATTATGTTACCACTGGGTTATGTTCAGCTCCTTTGTACTACAAGCAGACTACCTGCAAGGAGCCCTGCCCTTCCATGGGGGAAGGGCAGTGTGACGGGAGCAGCCTCGTGTTGCAAGCAGATGGAAGTGACAGCATCCAACTGGGGTTCAGGAGAGCTGGGGGCTATTCCTAGCTCTGCCACTGGCCTGCTCGGCGACCTTGGGCCAGTCACGTCTATGCCCTGTGCCTCAGTTTCCCCATCTGTAACCTGAGGATATTGATGTCTGCTGCCTCAGGGATGGTGAAGATGAACACTTGTGAGGTAACCTGCATGCTGCAGTGCTGACCACTGTAGTAAACCAAGATGAATACTGTGGGGCCTGGACCAAGCCTGTGAAGTTTCCTTTTCACTTTGTGTATCCAGCCTCCTTATTTCCCTTGCCTCCCCCGCCCCCCCCCCCCCCCCCCCCCCGACTTTTCTCTCTCCTGCTGCCTGCCTTGGCCCTGCCCTGCCATGAGTGACCTCTCCTTCAGCTCCACTTGGAGCCAGCTTTAGTTCAGATACTGTTCAAGGGGAAAAGTTTTCTCCACAAACAAACAAAACCCAGATAAGCCTTGTGCGTTCCCCAGCAGCCTGCCTAGAGCCTGGCTCGATGCTGCTGATGAATGGAATCCCCCCACAGGATAGTAGGACTTGGGGCAGGAGCAAGTGGTGAAATACAGAATGGTCTAATGCAATACATTTTGGGGGAGGCCACTGCAAGTTTTTGGAAAGTGGTCAAGGGCCACACTTTTCTGTGTTCGGGGTGCAGGGTCTAGGATGGAGGCTGGGTACAGAAGGGTGCATGGGATAAGGGACTGGGGTGCAGGGGAGAGGCTTGCAGGGGTGAGGCCTGAGAGGGAGTTTTGGTGAAGGAGGGGGTTGTGACCTGGGTGTGGGGATTGGGGTGCAAAGTCTGGGAGGGTGTTTGGGTGCAGGAGAAGATTCTGGCCTGGGGGAGAGGCGCAGGGTCTGGGAGGGAATTGTAACTTGGGGCAGGGACATGCAGAGGGTTTGGATGGAGACCTGGGGGATGGAGTTGGGCTGTGGGAGGACAGGGGTGCCAGAGGCAGGTGTGTCTGGCTGGGAGACGCTTACGTAAGCGCCTCCTGGCCAACACCCCTAAGGCAAGCTGGGCTCCCTGTCTGCTGCAGCTCCAGATCACTCAGAACTGCAAGCTATTCCTTTCATGTGGCGCTTAGCTGTGGGAGGGGGAAGAGGCTTGCACCCCTATCCCCCAGGCCAATCGCTCCTCTCCTATTGGCTGGATACTTCCAGCTAATAGGAGCTGAATCATAGAATCATAGAATCATAGAGCTGGAAGAGACCTCAGGAGTCCTCGAGTCCAGCCCCCTGCTCTAGGCAGGACCAATTCCAACTAAATCAACCCAGCCAGGGCTTTGTCAAGCCGAGACTTAAACACCTCGAGGGATGGAGATTCCACCACCTCCTAGGGAACCCATCCCAGTGCTTCTCCACCCATCTAGGGAAATAGTTTTTCCTAATATCCCACCTAGACCTCTCCACTGTATCTTGAGACCATTGCTCCTTGTTCTGCCATCTGTCACTACTGAGAACAGCCTCTCTCCATCCTCTTTGGAACCTCCCTTCAGGAAGTTGAAGGCTGCTATCAAATCCCCCCTCACTCTTCTACAGACTAAACAAACCCAAATCCCTCAGTCTCTCCTCATAGCACTCCAGCCCCCTAATCATTTTGGTCGCACTCCGCTGGACCCTCTCCAGTGTGTCCATATCCTTTCTATAGTGGGGAGCTCAGAACTGGACACACTATTCCAGATGTGGCCTCACCAGAGCTGAATAAAGAGGAATAATCACTTCTCTGGATCTGCTGGCAATGCTCCTCCCAATGCACCTAATATGCCATTCGCCTTCTTGACTACACGGACTCACTGTTGACTCATATCCAGCTTCTCATCCACTGTAAATCCCTAGGTCCATTTTTGCAGAACTGCTACTTAGCCATTTAGTCCCCAGCCTGTACCAATGCTTGGGATTCTTCCATCCCAAGTGCAGGACTCTACACTTGTCCTTGTTGAACCTCATCAGATTTATTTATTGGACCAATCTTCTAATCCGTCCAGGTCACTCTGGATCTTATCCCTGCCCAACGTATCTACCTCTCCCCTAGCTTAGTGTCAATCTGTGAACTTACTGAGGGTGCAATCCATCCCCTCATCCAGGTCATTAATAAAGATATTGAACAAAACCAGTCCAAGAACAGATCCTTGGGGCACTCGGCTAGAAACCAACCGCCAACCTGACATCAAGCAATTGATCACTACCCGTTCGACCCGACAGTCTAGCCAGCTTTCTATCTATCTTACAGTCCATTTATCCAATCCATATTCCCTTAACTTGCTGGCAATAATATTGTGGGTGACCGTATCAAAAGCTTTGCTAAAGTCAAGGTATATTACTTCCCATATCCACAAAGCCAGTTACCTCATTATAGAAGCTAATCAGACTGGTCAGGCACGACTTGCCCTTCGTGAATCCATGTTGACTATTCCTGATCACTTTCCCCTCTTCCAAGTGTTTAAAAATGGATTCCTTGAGGATCCCTCCATATTTTTTCCGGGGACTGAGGTAAGGCTGACTGGTCTGTAGTTCCCTGGATCATCCTTCTTCCTTGTTTTGAAGATGGGCACTACATTTGCCTTTTTCCAATCATCCGGGATCTCTCCCGATCTCCAGGAGTTTTCAAAGATAATGGCCAAAGGCTCCTCAATGACATTTTTCAACTCCCTCAGCACCCTCGGATGCATTAAATCAGGGCCCATGGATTTGTGTATGTTGAGTTAGCCCCTAACTTGTTCTTTCCCCCACCAGAGGCTGTCCACCTCCTTACCATACTTTGTTGCTTAGTGCATTTGTCTGGGAGCTGACCTTGTCCGTGAAGACAGAGGCAAAGAAAGCATTGAGTACTTCAGCTTTTTCCCACATCATCTGTCAGTAGGCTACCTCCCTCATCCAGCAAGGTCCCCACACTCTCTCTGATCACCATCTTATTGCTAACATGCCTGTAGAAACCTTTCTTGTTACCCTTCACATCTCTTGCCAGCTGCAATTCCAATTGTGCTTTTGCATTCCTTCACTTTTTGCCTCCCCTGCATTCTCAAGCAATATATTTATACTCCTCCCTAGTCATCTGTCCAAGTTTCCACTTCTTGTAAGCTGCCTTTTTGAGTTTAAGCTCACCATGGATGTCCCTGGTATGCCAATCTGGTCGCCTAACATATTTGCTTTTCTTGCTGTGCATCGGGATGGTTTCTTCCTGTGCCTTTAATAAGGCTTCTTTTAAAATACTGCCAGCTCACCTGGACTCCTTTCCCCTTCATGTTAGCATCCCAGGGGATCCTGCCCATCAGTTCTCAGAGTCAAAATCTGCTTTTCTGAAGTCCAGGATGTGTATTTTGCTGCTCTCTTTTCTTCCTTTGGTCGGGATCCTGAAATCTACCATCTCATGATCACTGCTTCCCAGGTTGTCGCCCACCTCTACTTCCCCAACTAATTCCTCCCTGTTTGTGAGCAGCAGGTCAAGCTGCGCATGGTTCCTGGTTGGTTCCTTCAGCACTTGTACCAAGATGTTATCCTCAACATTCTCCAAAAACGTCCTGGATTGTCTGTGTACTGCCGTATTGGTCTCCCAACAGATCTCAGGGTGATTAAAGTCACCCATGAGAGCCAGGGCCTGTGATCTACTAGCTTCTCAGTTGTCCAAAGAAAGATTGGCTGAGAGATTGGCTGGGGTTAATTCCTATTGACTAGTTGTTTCTGGCCAATAGGAGCTGAGGATTTGGCTGGGGGTGGGAAGATCACACAAAGTCTCCCCCTTCCACCAGAGCAAAGAGCCACCAGACTGCTTTAAACCCACAGCAGGTTTGTGCTTGAGGGTCCCGGCAGGGTGGTCTGCAGTCTGGATCCTGTGGCCATATTTTGCCCAGACGTGGTCAAATGGGTGGAATCATGGCCCTAGAACTATCCCCGAGCTTGCCACTGGCCTCCTTGGTGGCCATGCAAGTCACATCTGTGCCTGTTCCCCATTTGCATTGATCCCTGTGAATAGTTTGGGCTCTGGAGAGTGCTATAAGAGCTAGGTGTTGTTTGTTGCTGGTTGGCATGTGGGGTCTGGGTCTCCCTTGACTCCAGCAGCAATTAGCAGAGACTATAATGAGGTCAATAGTGCCCCAATAGTACGAAAGCAGTATAAGTACCAGGGGGGATGGGCTCTGAATATAACCAGAAAAGGCACTTGTCTTGAAAATGGGTCATTAGCTTCTCTGCTTCCGGCTGGACCAGGCCGGGCCAGCATCCTCCAAGGCACTCCCATGTGGTGGTGGCAGGCTCAGCACATGCTGCTAGCCATGTGGTCCGTGAGCTGAGACCAAGCGCCAACACCTGATGAGGGGATGGGGAAAGATGGCATCGTCTCTTCACCAGATGTTCAGCCTGGAATCCCTGAACTGCAGCTTCAGCTGGGCAGGCACAGCCTGTTTTCTGGTCCTGATAAAGAGCTGCCAAGATTGGGCCCAGAGGCAGCTGCCTTTTAGTGCTGAGGAAAGTGGTTCATGAATCCTGCTGGTCAATAAGGCAAATGTGTTCTCGCTGACTTCGATGGGAGCTGCAGATGTGGGGCAGAGGGCGAGGCATGGCCAGTGGAAGGGTTCAGCTGGCAGCCACATTCTATGTGTGACAAGTCACCCCGTAGGGCGGCTAGTGTGACTGTAGATACCGCCCTCTGGGCGGAGTGGGGGTCCGGGCCCACCCTCTCTCCGGGCCCAGGGCCCTGACGCCAAGCGCGAGGCTCTCGACGGTAGCAGGCGGGGTGGTTCCCCAAACGCGCCTGCTCTCGGGTTTCACGGCCCACCCTGGGCCTCCGTCACTCCGTCCCAGTCACGGTCGGGAGCGTGCTCTCCCCTCCTCTCCTCCTGCTTGCCGCCCGACCAACACTCTCCCTGCTCGCTCCGTCCGCTTGTCTCCCTGCTTGCCCCGTCCACCCCCTGGCTAACTCGCCAGTGGCTTTTAAACCCAGCCCTTCCGGGTCGCCCTCCCCTCTGACACACCCGGGCGCGTCCGTGACGTCAGCGGCCGGCTCGGGCGCGCTCGTGACGCAGGCACCCTGTTCTGGCGCCTGCTGATGTCACGTTACACCGCTGCCCCGTTGCGCACCTGGAGCGGTTTGGGCCCCGGTGCCGTTTTCTACCCCCCCCCCCCCTTTGTCTTGCGCTAGTGGGTGGTGACGGGGTTGCTCCACCCCGTCACACTATGCATCTGAAATATGCAGTCCCTTGGAAATTGTTCCACTGGATCCCTTGTGCGTATCCTCCTTCAGCTACATTTGTTCCCCTGCAGCATCCTGTCCTTTGTTGCTGCAGTGATTCTCCTGCTCACACCCTCTCTGCAGGCTGGGCTTGAGAGAGGAGCTGGAGCACTGTGTTTTCCTGGACTCAGCCCCTGAAAATACAGGTCTTGTTCAACACGTGATCCCAGTGGTGGCCATGTGCCAGGTCATGGCAGGAACAAAGAAGGCATAGATAATCATGGGTCAGACACGGGTACAGTCAGCAACGGTGTAATTAACACATGTCCATGTCCATGTCATGGAAGCACAGGGAAGGGGACGTGACATTATGGCACTGAATAGACCAAAACCATTGATAACAGGAACAGCTCTCTGTCCTGGGGAAACACTGATATAAATTCTCTGAGCTCTCCCATCCAGCAGCTCAGAGAAGTGGCTGGGGACTAACGTTATTGGGCAGCATTGTTGCAGGAATGGCTCAGATCTTTCTGCCCCTTGTAGCTCCATTGGCCTTGTGCGGTAAGTGGGAGGATGGGGGCCCCTGGTTCTGCATGTGTGCAGGCACTGACCAGCCTGACATCTGAAGAGGAAGGTGGCACCTGGAGGTTTTGTGAAAGCATCTGAGTGGCTTAAGTCCCAATCTCCAATGGAAAGTCAACTCTCCTGGGCACTCTGCAACCCCACTAGATGTCTATCTGCACCTTCAAGCCCCTAGACTCCTGGAGAAATCTGTCCCAAGGGGCTGGTGTGCTCTGGGAATGGCTCCATGGAAGCCACTGGGTTAAACAGCCCTGGCTGTTCACCAACCCCTGCCAGCATGATGGCAATGGAAACCCCTTTTGGCACATGTTCCCAGCTACAGCCAAGTGGGGGTGCAGGGTGTGAAAGGAGTCCTTGTGCATGTGTGGACCAGCTTCTGATCCTGTGATGGTGAGACTCCATCAGCTTGACTCCTTTGTAGTGTAACAGGGTATAATTCTGCTAGGTCAGGGCAGCTCCTGGAATCAGCCTGGCACGGGTGCATGTGCAGTGTCTGAGAGGCCATGTGGTCCCAGGGCTCAGCAGTGTCACCAAGAAGAGTCACACCCATCTTGCTCCCAGTGCATGCGCCTCGTGCTGTGCGAGTCTCGCTATAGCTCACCTCTGCACTTTCTCTTCCAGTCTGAATACCACTACGAATACACGGCTTGTGACAGTCTTGGCTCGCGGTGGAGAGTAGCTGTGCCGCACACCCCGGGACTCTGCACAGGCCTGCCAGACCCCGTCAAGGGCACCGAATGCTGTAAGTTACTGTCACAGCTGCTTCTTGTGGCTGCCCAGCTGACTTGTACTGTCTGCATGGATGATGACTGGGGTAGACTGCACCTCTCACATCTCTTCTGTGCCACTGGCTTCCAAAAAATCCTGCCCAGGCCTGCCTCTGTTCCCCGTGAAACTGGGGGGAGCTTTGCCACTCTTTTCCTGAGCGGCAGGGCAGCATATATTAGGCCTGTTTCCCCTCCTCAGAGTAAATCAGGAGTAACTCCACTGAGGTCAGTGTAACGAACTAGAGGTAGTGCCAGTGTGAGCAAGAGCAGACTCAGACCCTGTATATTTGGGGCTTGTGTATTTTTCCATGCAGTGTACTAGAGGCTTCAGAGAAGGACAACATTTCATAAAGTACAGAATGACACCGCTCTCGGAAAGGGACCAACAGAACCTGTTTGCACGATAACAACAGTCACTCATTAACCAAGACTTCCCGGGGGAGACTAGGAGGATGGGACTGCAGCAGGGGAGCCCTTTACAATGTGCTGCCAGTTTGACAGCTGGATGCAATTATGCAGTCAGAAGTGCTGTGACTCACCTAGGGGGCAGCTGCTTAGTCCAGGCTATATCTCTGCTAACCTCATAGCCCTTTCAGCAGGTGGCAAATCTTTTCATCTAGTCTATTTGGACCAAGTTCTGCTGTCCCTCCAGCCTGTACAAACTTGTGACTGTCAAAAGATGCCCCTAGCACTGGGATGAGAGGGAAGTTCAGCACCAAATCAAAGAACGGGGGATGAAAAATTCTGAACTTCCCCACCAATTCTGGCTTTCAATATGCCCTGAGCTGAGATGCGTGGGACTGTGGAGGGGTTAGCTAGCCCTGAAAGCCAGGGGAATGGCCATGCAATCCAAAAGGAAATGCATGAGTTTGGCTGCACAATGACTTTTAAAAAGTGTTGTTTTTTCTCTCTCTGTACCCTCCAATGCCAATTTCATTCTAATTTTATAAATCACTCCTTTGCGTAGTGTCACCAGTTTCTGATTTTTTACTCAATACAGGCAGTCCCCGGGTTACGTACAAGATAGAGACTGTAGGTTTGTTCTTAAGTTGAATCTGTATGTAAGTCGGAACTGGCGTCCAGATTCAGCCGCTGCTGAAACTGACCGCCAGTTCTGACTTGCATACAGATTCAACTTAAGAACCCCAAGCTTCCCCAAGTCAGCTGCTGCTGAAACTGATCAGCGCTGATTCCAGGAAGCCTGGGGCAGAGCAACTCTGCCTCAGGCTTCCTGTAGTCAGCGCTGGTCAGTTTCAGCAGCAGCTGACTTGGGGACGCCTGGGGCAGAGCAGCTGGGGTGCTGCTGGGTTGCTCCAGTAGCACCGCTCCTCGGCGCTACTGGACCAACCCAGCAGCACCCCAGCTGCTCTGCCCCAGGCGTCCTGGTTCAGCCACTGCTGAAACTGACCAGCAGCGGCTGAATCAGGACCTGGGGCAGAGCAGCTGGGGTGCTGCCGGGTTGGTCCAGTAGTGCCCAGAGCGGGCGCTGCAGGACCAATCTGCAGCGCCCCAGCTGCTCTGCTCCTGGGTCCAAAACAAAAGCCTGGTCTGCTGGGGGGGGCACACTAGCCGCGCGCCCCCCCCCCCCCCCCCCCCCCCCCCCCCCCCCCCCCCCCCCCCCCCCCCCCCCCCCCCCCAGCAGACCAGGGACACGGGGAGCAGAGCCGCAGCGGCAGCGGGGTGCCGCGCCTCTGAGGCTTTGCTCTGGCAAAGTCTCAGAGGCGCGGGACCCCCCGGCGGCTGCGGCTTGAGTCCCGGTGCCTGTGGTCTGCTGGGGACCGTCCCCAGCAGACCACAGGCACCGGGACTCAAGCGGCAGCAGCGGGCGGGTTCCCGCACTTCTGAGGCTTTGCTCAAACATTACTGCCACTGGTTTTTGATGGTGTGCCTTCAGATCTACCCCAATGCTAAGCATCAGGTAAAGGAGACCCAGAGAGTGAAGAGATGCATGAAGTATGCTCAAGGAGGGGCTGGGAGCCATGGAGTCTGGATCCTGCTCTGGGTTCGGTTGAGTTGGAGGCTGCACAGGGACAGAAGTGCAGGTGTAAACTGGACAATGCTGTGCTCTTGTGAGCATTTTGGGCAAAATGTTGGTGGCCAAGAGGAAAAAATCCCCCAGGATCCCAAGAAAAGTTCCCTTTTGGGGCAGGTGAGAAAACACTGAGGTTTTAGCAACATCTGAATGTGCACAAAGGAAAATAGATTCTGTCTGTGTCTGAGCCCAGACTGCAGGAGTATGCTCAGTGCGGGCACACCAAGAACAGAACCATCTCACGTAGCTTTTTATGGAAGTGCTGCTAGACTGGCCTTATAGGAGAGTGTCTACTGCCTTGCAAATGAAATGACTAGTACATGACAGTCCACAAACCCGCCTGCCTGTGTCCATATACAGACCCGTCTTTCCCATGCCAAACGACCTAGCCACTCCAACCTTTGTCCTGGGTGGGATTCTCAAGCCTGTGGGATACAGGTCAGATTGGTTCCTCTGCCTGGTTGACATTAGTTTGCTCGAAAACAGTTTGTCCCTTCTGCCCCGAAGGGATTGGATCTATGGGTCTGCGTTTTCCCCCCCGGTTATGGCAACGAGGAAAGCAGTGTCTGTTAATTTGTTCTTATACACACTCCTGTCTCGGTTATGTTTGGCTTTTCTGGAGGGCACAAGCCCAAGTGTCACTAGGATGCTTTGGGTGGCTGAATGCCTGCTGGCAGGTATCCTCTGTGACAGGTGACTGCTCTAGCTGTATGGTGAGTGTCCTAACCAGCAATTAACAAGCTGTATAGCTCCCCCATCCTGTCAAATGAGAATCACAAGGCTACAGTCCCATGCTGTGTGCAATGCAAATGCAGGGGATCGTGGGCTAAATTCAGTTCCCTGTGCCCCTTTACCTCTGATCTCTCTCAAGGGTTCTCTGTTACAGCTTTCTCCTGCAAGGCGGGGCAGTTCCTCGACATGAAGGACCAGTCATGCAAGCCGTGTGCCGAAGGCAGGTATTCCCTGGGCACCGGCATCCGCTTCGACGAGTGGGATGAGCTGCCCCATGGCTTTGCCAGCATTGCAACCAACCTGGAGATTGACAACAGCTTCTCTGAGTCAGCAGAGAACTGCACCACGTGAGTTGAGTGCTGCTGCATCCCACGGAGTCCCAGGCTGGAGCCAACATCTGTGGCCTTTGCTGGAGAGCCTGGCCTCCAGGAGCTCTGCCCTCTGGTTGCAGTCAGTGCAACAAGGCTTGGGCGAGAATGGGATGAACCAGGGTGGTTATGTTCTTGCTTGTCTCTCCACTAACAGTGACGCTACTTCTGATTTGCACAGGAGAGAGGGAGTTAGGCCCCGGGAGTTTACTTCTGAGGCACACAGCAGTGAGGGAATTGTCACGGAAAGTAGGTGATGTAACTATAACATCCTGTATCTAGTGCTCTGAGTGGTTTACAAGGGGGATTGAAAACACTGGACTCTTCAAGGCTCTGATATGGGTTTATATTCAGCTTCATTTGTTTTTAAAGCCGTGTGAAATATAGTATGGATGCTCTTAATCCAATTGAAGCCAGTCTTCTATTGAATTAGCTTAATTTGGCAATGAATTGACGTAAACCTGGTTTAAATCGAATTAAGAGCATCACAGAAGCAGCTCAGTATCATGCCTTCAGTGAAGTTAAAGCAGGGCAATTCTGACTGTAGACAGGGCTCAGGTAAGTTTTTTAGGTCTCCTCCCTCTCACCATCTTTGTTGTGACTTTCTCTGTCAGACTGTGACGTGGTACTCGCGAGAGGGCTTATGCGACTTGCAAATGTAATCCACTTCTAGCATCACTTCAGATATTGACCCACTTCCAGCTGATGCAGCACTGCGTAGCCTCGTCCCCTGTCGTCCCACCTGAGTTAATCCCCCTGTTTGGCTTGGAGCAGTTACCAGCAATGGGGCTGGTGTGACTTGCGGGCAATGGAAAGGCTGGAGGGGGGGGACACTTGAGGCACTGCTGTCTCCATCACCATGCTCAGCACGGGGCTGTTCTGAGCACATCTGCAAACCTCTGGTGATGCCATTGGCTTAGCTGAGGGCACAGTTTGGCCTGTGTGCTCCACCAGAGCAGGTTGGGAATCTCTCCTCCTTTGTGCATGTAGCTCTCCCTTCCCTGAGCAGCGTCTGGTCCTGGAACTCTGCTCACTGCCGTCCCTGTCTCTCTGTTCCAGTTCAACCTGGGTGCCCCTGGGAGACTACGTGGCCTCCAACACCGACGAGTGCACAGCCACCCTGATGTACGCTGTCAGCCTGAAGCAGTCTGGCACCGTCTCCTTCGAGTACATCTACCCAGACAGCAGCATCGTCTTTGAGTTCTTTGTATGTCTCCTGGGTTGCTCCTCTCCATGTCACGCTCCCTCCCTGGTCTGTTCTGATGCTTGCCCTGGGAGGCTCAGCAGGGATTGAACCTGAGGCCCAAACGGGAGCCTCCAATGTCTGAGTGAAAGGACCCAGCTGGACCAGCCATGGCTGGGCCAAGTTCCTAACGTCACCAGAGGGGACAGTCCTAGA
This sequence comes from Pelodiscus sinensis, assembly GCF_052426305.1. Classification (NCBI taxonomy): domain Eukaryota; kingdom Metazoa; phylum Chordata; order Testudines; family Trionychidae; genus Pelodiscus; species Pelodiscus sinensis. The sequence goes on along the minus strand of NC_143078.1, from coordinate 16,737,867 downwards.
ACCACAGGGCTGGAAGAGACCTCAGGAGGCCATTGAGTTCAACCCCCTGCTAAAAGCAGGGCCAACCCCCAACTCAATCATCCCAGCCAGGGCTTTGTGAAGCGGGGACTTATAAACCTCTCAGGATGGAGATTCCAGCCCCTCCCTAGGGAACCATCCCAGTGCTTCCCCACCCTCCTAGGGAAATTGATTTTAAAGTCCAACGGCTTTCCAGGCCCCCAAAGGTACATGCCTTGAGGGATCCCTCCCACCCCTCTAGTTCAGCGGGATGTGGTTCAGGATTCTCTTGGTGCCCAGCTCCATGGAGCTGTTGGAGAGCCACCTGCTTGCACTGTCCCAGAGGGCAGGATGGTTAAGTGTGGCTGGGCTGCTCAGTCCCAGCATGCAGTGCACATCTCCAGCTGCCGAGGTGGAGCACTGCAATGCTGGGACATGTAGTCTCTCTGGGTCATCCCTACAGTTGATGCCAGCCAGGAGCTCTTGGGTCATGCATGTTGCCCATCTCAGAGCCCAGTTTGAGGGCGTTGTTCCGTGGCAGCGGGGCTGGGAGGGCAATGGACGGGTTCTTTCGAAACTGTCAGTGGTATGAGAAACTGCACTAAAGAACCCCCCAGAGTGCCAGAGTTCCATGTGCCTTAGGTGCAGAACGATCAGTGCCAGCCGACTGTGGAGGAGTCCCGGTGGATGAGAACCACGGAGAAAGGATGGGAGTTCCACAGTGTAAGTAGGAGCCAGCTATGAGATCTTCCATCTCCCAGCACAGCTCAGCGGGGGCATAGCAGGCTCCCACACCAGCGTCTGCGCTCAAAGCCAGGACTAAGTGTGTCCCCCATGGCTGCTGGAGGAGCTGTCCTGCAGCCAGGGTGTTAAACGAAGGTGCCTCCCCGCTGTCCCTGGGGGGTGATCAGTTAAAATTCAGCCAATAGCTGCTGTGGTTCCACTCTCAGCACCCCAGGGTGACTGGTCATGTTAGAAAACCCCCACTGTCCCAGCCAGCACTCCCTCCATTAGCACAGCTGGGTCTAAGGTCCAGGGTGACATGAGATCTATTGCTGAGTGCAGGAGTGCTAGGCTGTCCTTAGGGGAGCGGACACAGTTTGAAACCAGGTGATATCAGAGCTGGGTCCCTGCTCTAACCACAGGGCCTCACTCCAGGCTGTGTCCACCTGCCCTGCACCTCTTTGCACCTTGCACTGAGTTTGCTGGAGCAAAAGAACCAGACCTAGCAACATCCCATTTCGTGCCAGGATTTGACCTACCTCTAGGGGGTTCTGTTTAATCTTGTAGGTGGAACTGGGTCGTGGCAACAATGTGCTGTACTGGAGAACCACAGCCTTCTCCGTGTGGTCCAAAGTCCCTAAGCCTGTGTTGGTGCGGAATATTGGCATCACAGGTACAGCAGGGCCACACTCGCCTGCTTGATTGCACCAGCTGCTTCCAGCCAGTGACAATCGGAACTGAGTTTGTGTCCTTCCTCTCCCAGGTGTGGCCTACACTTCAGAATGCTTCCCCTGCAAAGCGGGCACCTACACCTCTACCTCGGGGTCGTCCTTCTGCCAGCTGTGCCCAGCCAACTCCTACTCTGGCAAGGGTGCCACCTCCTGCCAGCCATGTGAGCCAGATACCTACTCAGGTAATGGACTTTGTGTTCCCATGCCTGCACTGGCGCACACAGCTGCTGTGCCAGGCAATCCAGGACCCACAGTGCTGGTCTCACCAAATCCTCCTCAAGCAGCAGGATGTGAAGTATGGCTCATTGGGAGGGCCTGGCACAGGCCAAGCATGGCCAGCGGTGTCTCCCTGTCTGCACCTCCTGTTCCCTACCCACCTGTAGCATTATCTGGCTGCATCTGCCTCACTCCTGTGTCTACCCGGAGCCTGACATGGACTTGGGCTTTGCTGTCCCCCTCCCCAACCATTGCTGTTGCAGTGAAGGGTGAAGGTGGTTGCTTTGTTTTTCCTGCTTGTTTGCACATCAGTATCATCAGAGGTGTCCACAAAGCCCTGGACAGAGAGATGGGACTGAACCTCTGTCTTTCTCCCAGACTATGGGGCGAGTGTGAGATAGAGGGCCTAGGTCAAAACCAGGTGGGGGACAGGGGCAGGTCAGGTTTTACAAAAGAGAACTCTAATCAGGTGTTTAAAATCTCCCCACACTCGTCCTTCCTCCCCAGCTTTCTTTTGTTTGCTTGAAAACAGTTTGTCCTTTCTGCCCCGTAGCCAAGAGTCCTAAACGTTCAAGTTTTTCAGGCCTGATGTGAAGGGGGCTTTTGTGTTACAACATTCCTGTAGTGGAATGGTGCATTTCTCACAAAATCCAGACTCTGGAGAATGTGGCACAGCAGGTAATTTGAAAGCATGCAAACGTCCCTGGAGTGCCCCTTAATATCAGGATTGAGCCTCAACATGAAAGCAGGCCCAGGAAATGCCACCTCTCCAAGAAGTCACAACCGCAATTCCATCCTTAGCTCTTCACAAATGAAGTCAGTATCAGTATCCCCCACTGAGGCTCAGCATAGGGATATGACCTGTTCAGTCATGTAGCAGTTCAGTGGCAGACCCAGGAATGGAACCCAGGTGTCCTGGTCAATGTGCTGTCCACGAGGCCTAAGGCTGGTCCGGGGTGAACACATGGCTGGCGTTGTTTCAGAAACATTATTTTACAGTAGACAGCAGCGCCCTCCAGCAGTGTCTCGGGTCTCTTACCCATTGGCCATTCGTTATGTGCCAGAAAGCCCATCCTCTCAGGGTCTGTCTACACAGCAAAGTTATTTTGAAATAACTTTCCTAGTATCTACACGGCCAAACCGCTATTTCAAAATTAATTCAGAATAGTGGAGGGCTTATTTCGAATTTGGTAAACCTCATTCCACGAGGAGTAACACCAAATTCGAAATAGCTATTTTGAAATAAGTGCTGTGTAGACACTTGTATCGAAATAGGGGGCCTCCAGCCTTCCCAGGGTGCCCTGGAGGCCACTCTGGCCTCAACCAAGGACACTCCTCTCCCTCCCCCCTCCCCAGAGCCCTTAAAGGGGTTGACTCTGGCCACAGTGCCTGTGCCAGCTCCAAGCCTGCCAGCCGAGAACCAGCAGTCACTGCCCCTGACCCAGTGGCCCCAAAACATGAGCCAGCAAGCCACTGGCAGCCAGCCCTCCACCGCTCCCCAGGAGCAGTCTGCCAGATCCCAGGATGCTGTCAGAGCCCGGAGAAGGCAGGCGCCTTCCTGGTCCAGTGTGGAGATCATGGACCTTATTCAGGTTTGAGGGGGGATGTCCCCAGGGTCCATGATCTCTGCACTAGACAGAGGAATGCGGCCGTCTATGGCAGGATAGCTGCCAGCCTGGCCACCGAAGGCCACATATGAACCCAGGAGCAGGTTAGCATGAAAATCAAGTTGGTCTGGCGAGACCCCACCCACCCCAACCCTGAGCCATGAGCTTCCCCTCCCCCTGCTTCCCCTTGCTTCCCCCTTCCAGCTCCCTCCTCCCAGGGCTGGCCTGTAGGGAGGTGTGGCAGAGGTGAAAATAAGACAGTGTGCTCCGGGTCGCTGCTTCAGGATGGAGGAGCCGGCCAGCACTGAGGGGTTCTGCTGCAGGAGGTGCGGCACGCTCCCAGCTGGATTCTCACCAGCTTCCAGGGCTTTCCTACAGGTCGACGCTGGTGGCAGGCAACCAGGCAAGTTAAAGGTGCCAGCTAGGGCGTGCTGGAGGGGCCTTACCCCTGTTCCCCCCCCCCCCAAGTTGAGCCTGGGAGCAAAGCCCTGAGACATGGGGCAAGCATCAGAGTCCCAGGTATGCAGTGTGGCAATTTGAACTCCAGGTGCAGGCCCAGCAGCAAAGCCTCTGGCCGGCACATGGGGCGAGGGTGCTGGACCATAAGCCTGCGGTGCTGCAGCACTCCTGTCTTCACACACACCCCCAACTCCTGCCCTAACCCCGTGCACCCTAACCATCAGCCCTTACTTCTGCACCCCTCCACATACACCCCAATCTCCTGCCCTGAGCCTCTCCTCACCCCCAACTCTGACTCCTGCACCCTCCCACATCCCTGCCTCTTAATCTGAGCCCCTCCTCACCCCTGACCTGTGCCCCCCAGACCACACCCTACACTTCAATTTCATACCAGTACTGGGGTATCATAACCCCCCTCCCTCTGCCCTAAGCGTCCTGCACGGGGGGATTGCAAGCTGGGAGTACCTGTTACTTTCACCAGGAAGTGGGCCAGGCTCTGACTTGCTCTAACTGCAGGTAAGTCACCCTGGCAATCCAGAGCAGAACCTGACACATGGTCCAGGGCAGCTGGCAGCGCTGGAGCAAAGTGTAGGAGGATCATACAGTGTTCAGAGCCTGGGACAGAGCTGGGATCAACTTCCACCTGGCCAGCGACACTTCTGTGAGCTTGGGAAAGTCCCTTACTCCTGTCTGATGCCCCCTATGCTGCCTCACTGGGCACATGGGGAGAAACACACCGGGCTACTCCAGCAAGAGGACCTGACATAGTGCAGCCTCCAGGGGTTTATCAATGACACAGCCCCACAGGAGGGCCACGTGAATGCTGATGAGGAGCCGGACTCATTCTCTCTTGGCACATGTGACTTGAGTGGGGTGCCCCGCTGTCATTGTGTCACATTAACCACAGTTTTTTCCTTTTCCTTTGCAACAAAGAACAAGGCTCCAGCTCGTGCAAACCTCGTCCACCTTGCACAGCTCAGGATTATTTCTACACACACACAGCCTGTGATGCCCATGGAGAGGTATGTGCCAGCCAATCTGCGTTCTTGTCCCAGGTCTGGCATGGGAGTCGCAAGGTTCTATTTAGCATCGCAGTGCCCCTGCTCTTCTGTTCATGTTCAGAGCAATGCACCAGCTTTAGCTGCTGAAAGGGCACTGTTTACTTAAGTCATGCTCCTGTCTGCAAACCTTTACTTGCCTTTGTTACACCCACCCCTGCAGAAGTTGGGGTGGGCAGAGAGCGTGCCGGTGTGCCATGGGTTTGCTTTGTGCATCTGGCAGGCTGCGTCTCGGATCAGCTGACTGATCCCTTCTCTGTCAGAGAGCTAGGCCTCTTCTGGACCCTTGGTTAGGGTTCTCGTTTTAAATATGAGAGTAAGTATTAAACAGCACACAGGGCCTCCCCTCTCCCCCCCCACAGAATTTTGGGGGGCTCCTGGTTCTCAGAACACAGCCAAGGCCCCTGGAAGGCTTACTACGTAAAAGGGTACCACCCAATTCCTCTACAGCAGGGGTTTTCAAACTTTTTTTTTTCCTCATGATCCAGTTGAAGAAAATAGTTGATGCTGATGATGCAGAATAATTATGTTTCTTGACTAGAGTGCAGACTCAAAGATGGGGCCAGGGATGAGGGTTTTGGGGTGCGAGGGAACTTGGGAGGAGCTCAGGATTGGGGCAGGGGATTGGGGTACATACTTCTGATGGCTCCTGGTCAGTGGTGCAGTGGAGGTGCTCAGGTAGGTGTCATGCCTGTCCTGCCAGTCACCTGTGACCCCTCCCCACCTTTCCCGAGGGGAGGAAGATGGCCTGGAGAATAAAGACCTTTCTCCACCCTATTACCCAGCTGAGTCTAGGGACCCACACAGGCACAATACACCTGCCACCCGATACCCATGGTGTGCCCACCCCGGATGGCACCACCAATACCATTCCCTGGCTACTTGCCATACTAGGGTAACTGGGAACACCACAGAGCACGACATGCTAATTGTCCTGCTACACGGAGGCAAGTCCACAACCTTCCCCTGCGAACTCTTCAAGTGGAGGTGGGCTCTAATGCTGAACCTCAACTGGACATACAAACAGACAGTGCAGGGAATGATTCACCTATGGCTACCAGGGCATCCCCGCCACCCCAACAAGCCAAACTGCTCACCATATCCACATCTATGGCTGACTTCTCCCATTTTTAGGACCTCTTTAAGAGAGTGGGGGACTATATGGCAGACCCCTGTCTCCATTGCACCCACAAGCAACCATGTGGAAGTACTTTGTTCCCTAAGGACACCGAATTCCTCCCCCCCCCCCACACACACCCCCACCCTGCTCCCAACTCGCTAGTGGGGTTGCTTGTTCTTCTGGTTAGCTGATTCCACTAACAGTTCAAGACCACTTCATCCATCAAAGAAAACAGAAGGAAGGGTGCATTTGGGCAGAAAGTATATTCCTCCTCCACCTTGCAATTCAGAGTGGCCGGTTACATGGCACTATTAGTGAAATACGACCACCGAAACTATTCCTAAATACAAACTTTTATTGATGACAGAACACAACAATTGCAGGCACTGGTCTCTGAAGGCCAATTAATATCCCACCCAGCACTCCAAGCTGCACTCAATGTTGCGGACACGGCCGCCGAGTCCATAGCCACAGCAGTCGTCATGCGTCGCACATCCTGGCTCTCATCTTCCTCCTTGACAAATCCACACTGCAATAGAGGATCTTCCATTGAATGGGCAAAAGCTCTTTGCTGCTAACACCAATGAGGTTCTCCACTCCATGAAGGACTCTCAAGCAGCCTTGAGATCCTTGGGCATACGAACACCTATGCCAAAGAAAATACAATACAGGTATCAGCCATACCAACTTCAGCAATACCCTTATTACTCACAGCGAGCACAGCATCAACAATATAATACTCATTACCAGCAATGCCAGAGGCCAAAAATGTCCCCCTCCCCCTTCTGGGGTGACCTAACCCACAGCCTCCAGTAAGCAAATTTGAAGCATCGGTCGAGAGCATTGAAAACAATCTACTCTCTCCAGTGCTTCTACTGACCAACCCACCCTTCACCTTCCGTCTACGAGCATTCTTCCATAACTGGGACGCTATCACTTGACAGAAAAGAAAAATGGGGGATGACGACCCATTCTAGACCTCCGGGGTTTGTTACAAAAACAAAAATTCAGGATTGTCTCTCTTTCCACAATAATCCCAGCACTGGCGCAGGGCGATTGGCTTTCAGCTTTCGACCTCCATGGTGTGTATTTTCATGTTACTGTCCACCTGGCACATAGATGCTTCCTCAGATTTGCACTTGAGAATGACCACTATCAATACACTGTCCTTTGCTTTGGTCTTTCCACAGTGCTACAAGTGTTTTCAAAGCTACGGGCAATGGTAACAGTATATTTAAGGACCTGATAATCTTCCCATATCTGGACGATTGTCTGCTGAAGTCTCTAACCCATTCTCACGCTCTTCATGCAACACCAGTGATGAAGCAGTGCTTCCAAAAGTTAGGCCTACAAATAAACAAGTCTGCATTAATGTCTCCCCAAAAAATCCACTTAATAGGGACTTTCTTGACGACTCCTACTGGTCGAGCTTCACTTGCTACAGGAAAGATTCAGAGCAATCTGCAGTCTCATACACACCATTCGCATCAGCCCACAGGTCACAGCTTGCAACTGCCCCCAGCTACTGAGACACAGGGCAGCCTCCACTGTTATCATCCCCAGTGTCCGCCTACACTTGAGATGCCTTCAAACCTGGCTAGCTTTGGAATACAGACCAAAATGGCACAAGCTCCTCAAGCACCTCACAATGCCACCTACAGTCAAAGACTCATGACTGTGATGGACCATCCCACTGCATATATGCACAGGGGTTCCATTTCAACAAGAACCCCCCACAATCACCATCACAACTGATGCATCCCTCTCAGGATGGAGCACATATAAGGAGAAACCAACTTGTGTTTTTACGCCTTCCCACCCACACCCATCCTCAACAGGGGAATACAGAAGATCAGAACAGACAATTCACATGTCATCTTAATAACACCGGCATGACCCAGACAACCATGGTATCCCTTCCTGATGGGAATGTCGACCAATCCCCCCATCTCCCTCCCACTCCAGTCCAATCTGCGATCTCAGCGCAACGACCAGATTCTTCACCCCAACATAGACCATCTCCACCTCAAGCCTGGCTACTCGATGGTTTTCTCATGAAGAGCTAGTGTGCTCAAAACCAGTACACACAGGCCTCCTGCACAGCAGGACACTAACCCCACGCACTGCCTACCTCCAAAATGGAAGAGGTATGCTGCTTGGTGCATGCAAAAACATACCTCCCCAGCCTCGGCACCTCTCCACTCAATCCTTGATTATTTGCTGGAACTTAAATCCACAAGCCTCTCGACTAACTCCATCAAGGTCCGTCTCGCCGCCATCACCACATTCTATCCACCAACTCATCCCTGGGATCTACATCTTGTCCTTAATGCACGCATGCACAAACACTTTGAGCCTTTGGCCACATGCTTTCTCTTACACCTCTCCAGGCCAGGAGGGTGGGAGAACTTGGAGCTCTCATGGCAGACCGTCCGTATACCACCTTCTTTTGAGATAGTCATGCTTCACACACCCCCTAAATTTCTACCCAAAGTACATTCTTCCTTCCATCTCAATGAACCCATTCACTTACCAACGTTCTTCCTGAAACCACATGCCAATGGTTGAATCTGCCATGCACACACTAAACACAGGCATCTTTCTATGCACATAGAACTAAACATTCAGAAGGACTCGTAAGCTTTGTCTCCACCATATCACGATTGCAGGGAAATGCTATCTCCATGCAGAGATTATATAAATGGAGAGCCGACTGCATACGCTTGGGGTGACGGGGTGCGGTCACAGACGACCCCGTGGGGGTGCCTCTCGGGGTGCTGACACAGCCACTGCCCCGACCTTCCTGTTCTCTGGGGCTCCTCGCCGCCCAGTCCTGCTGGGCCAGCTCCACTGGTCTCCCCCAGCCCAGGCCCCGAGCTGAGGTCCCTGCCCCCACCGAGAAGCAACACAGACACTGAACCACTTCAGGTCCAAGGAGAGTGCAGTTTAGGACCCAGCCTCCTGAGAGAGCACTCCCCAGATGGGATCAGACCCCAAAGAGTTAGGTGAGCCCCCGTTAGCAATGAAAGGGGGAATGTGCACACAGGCTGCCCCCCCCCCCCGTAACAATCACTTACACTGGGTTTGATAGAAAATAAAAATGGCTTTATGAAGTGGAGGCAGTAGGCTTTAAGTGGTAATAAGTGAAAACAGGCAGAGCAAAGTAGGTTACGAATGAAAAGAAACACAACTGCTTGGCTAATCCAACATTGAAACCTCAGTGCAAACTTCATCAAACTCCCCCTAAAACCTTTCTTCCAGCTGCCCCTCTAAACCAGGGCTCTCCTCCCCACCCTCGGGTCTCAGGCCCCTTCCTTCAGGTGCAGCCCAGCCAAAAGACCCAGACCTCTCCTCTCCTATCCCTTTTGGTAAGGATTGAGGCCGCTCCCTACTAACTACTACTCAGGCTGAAGGACAAAAGAGATAGTTTAACAGTTGAGGGTAACACCCTCCATGTCTCCCATTCATACATTTGAAACTCACACATTATTCCCCACTCCCTGTGTCTAATTTTACACACACAAATGATACATACAACAGAGTAAGATAAAGAGAACTAGTGGATCGTGACATGAAGATTGATGGGTTACACAATGATTCACTCAAAACACTTTTGAGATGTGTATATTCATGTCCATGAGTCCAGTTCATAAAACATGGGGGTAGGAGGTCTGTCACACTTGGGCTACCAGCTGAAGTAAGTCCAGCCTTCTGACTAAGGATGCTAACTAGCGGTTAATTGACTTGTCGAGTACTCGATGGAATTTCCATTGACTAGACAATAGGCACTTCCGCATTTCTCCTTTGAAGTGTACAAGAGCCCCCGCTGGGGCCAGTGGGGAATCCTGCTGAGTCTGGGCTGCACACAGATGCCAGCTTTGAAACGTACAAGAGTCCCCAGCGGCGGCTCCGGCGCATTTCAAAGTGGCAGCACAGCACGGAGCCCAGGGTCAGCGGGGGACTCAGAGCTCACCCTCTGCTCCATGCTGCATTACTGCTTTGAAATGCCACCTGGGGTTGGAGTAAGCTGGAGACTCCCCAGCTGATCCCGGGCTCCAATGCAGCATTTCAGCAGAACTTAGGATCAGCTGGGAACTCCCCAGCTGACCACAGGTTCCATTTCCATGTAGTGTTTCCCCAGAGCCCAGGGTCAGCTGGGGACTCCCAGCTGGCCCGGGGCTGCACACTGAGTTCATTAGCTGGGGACTCCCTAGCTGATCCTGGGTTCCACGGAAATGCCGCTCTGGGCCCAGGATCAGTTAGGGAATCCCCAGCTGACCCCAGGCTCCACGTACACAGTGCTGCATAGCTGAGCCTGGGCTCAGTTGTCCGGCACTGCCACTTTCAAGTTCCCCCTCTTTGCCCCCCCCCCTTTGCTGCCTCTGACAGAGGCAGCAAGGGGAGGAATCAGTTAGTCAACTGAGTATCTGATAAGCATTTGCATATTGGATAGCTGACTAGTCTTTAACATCCCTGCTCCTGACTCCATCAGAGCACGTTCCACATGTTCCTTCTCCACATCTGCTGTCTTGCTACACAGCATTCCCCTTGTCGACATGTGCAAGGCAGCCACACAGGCATGAAATCTCACATCTGCACAACACTGTGTCCTCTTACAGGACACTGCAGCTGATGCTAGAATGGGCAGAGCTGTTTTGTCTGCAGCCTTCCAGCCTGATCCAAAGCCCCTACCATCCTACGGGACACTGCTTACAGTTACCTGAGTGGAGCACCCACAGGGATACACCTCGAAGAAGAAGAGGAGGTTACTCACCTGTGCAGTAACTGATGCTCTTTGAGAGGAGTGTCCCTGTGGGTACTCTACTACCCACCTTCCTCCCCTCTGCTTTGGATATGACATTTGTGTGTTGTAGAGAAGGAACTGAGGAGTCTGGACCATGTGTGTGCTATTTATACTCTGACAGCTCTTCAGGTAGGCAAAGTGTGTGCATGGCCCTGGGGGGGTGGGGCATTGCTGATCAAATCTCCAGTCAAAGGTGCTAGGATGCACCTTGACCTGAGCGGAGCACCCACAGGGACACTCCTCTCAAAGAACGTCAGTTACTGCATAGGTGAGTAACCTCCTCTTCCCTAGATCTGCTGGCAATGCCCCTCCTAATGCACCCTGATACGCCATTAGCCTTCTTGGCTCCAGGGACACCCTGTTGACTCATATCCAGCTTCTCATCCACTGTAACCCCCAGGTCCTTTTCTGCTGACCTGTTGCTTAGCCAGTCGGCCCCCAGCCTGTAACAATGCTTGGGATTCTTCCGTCCCAAGGGCAGGACTCTGCACTTGTCCTTGTTGAACCTCATCAGATTTCTTTTGGCCCAATCCTCCAATTTGTCTAAGTCACTGTGGACCCTGTCCCTGCCCTCCAGCGTATCTACCTCTCCCCCTAGCTTAGTGTCATCTGCAAACTTACTGAGGGTGCAATCCATCCCCTCATCCAAGTCATTAATAAAGATGTTGAACAAAACTGTCACCAGAACCAACCCTTGAGGCTTGATACCAACTGCTACTGGACATTGAGCTGTTGATTAGTACCTGTTGAGCCTGACAGTCTATCCAGCTTTCTAGCCACCTTACAGTCCATTTATCCAATCGATACTTAATTACTGGCAAGAATGTTGTGGGAGACCGTATCAAAAACTTTGCTAAAGTCAAAGTATCTCACAACCACCAACTTCCCTGTGTCCACGGAGCCAGTTACTTCATCATAGAAGGCAATCAGATTGGTCAGGCACGACTTGCCCTTGGTGAATCCATGTTGATTATTCCTGATCATTTTCTGCTCTTCCAAGTGCTTCAGAATGGATTCCTTGAGGATCCCCACCATGATTTTTCTGGGGACTGAGGTGAGGCTGACTGGTCTGTAGTTCCCTGGATCGTCCTTCCCTTTTTCAAAGATGGGCACTACATTTGCCTTTTTTTTTTTTTTAATCACCTCCTTGATCGCCACAAGTTTTTCAAAGATAATGGCCAGAATCTCTGCAATCACATCAGCCAACTCCCTCAGCCCCCACGGATGCTTTATATTAAGCCCCATGGACTGGTGTATGTCCAACTTTCTAAATTGTTCTGAACCTGTTCCTTCTCCACTGAGGGCTGCCCACCTCCTCCCCGTACCGTGTTGCCTAGTGCATCACTCTAGGAGCTGGCCTTGTCTGTGGAGACAGAGGCAAAAAACCATTGAGCACTCCTCTCCCCCCCCCCCCCGCTTTTGTTTGCCTCCCCAGGGAGTAGTGCTGGGCAGGGTGCAGAGCAGCAGTTAAGAGGGTGTATTTGCTGACTTCCTGTGACTGCACCCCCATAGGGTTGCCAGGTGTCCAGTATTTTCGCCTCCTGTCTGATTAAAAAAAATTCAGAAAATAGTAGACACCTAAAATGTCCAGTATTTTCTGATTTATTTATTTATTTGTTTGTTTTTTACTGGACCAGGGGCGAAAATACCAGACACCTGGCAACCCTACGACACACTCAGCAACCGGGCTCAGCCCCTGGATGCCCCACGTCCCCCGGCTTACCTGGTTCCGCAGGGGCTTGCTTTGTTGCTGGAACAGAAAAACAAAATGGCCGCTGGCAAAAAAGCTTCTTAAAGAGGCCATGCTGATTTTTAATTTTTTTTTTTTCCGCTTAACATCTTTGGTCTCCCTTTTTTTTCCTCAACAGAATTTTTTTGCCAGTGTTTTTTTTGAGGGGGGGGGGGGTGTTTGGTATTTTTTGTTAAACCATCTAGCAACCCTACACTCCCAGTCAATCCACACACAGATGGGACACGTTCTCCTCCCACATCACCTGCAGGGGAGCCCCCATCAGGCCTGCCAATGGGGGGTGCAAAGTGAGTGCACCAGGGGCCCCGCATTTCAAAGGGGTCCAGAGCTCCCAGCCACTGCTACTGTGGCAGCAGCAGTGGTCAGAGCCTCAGTCCCCTTTGAATTTGCACAGGAGCGCTGCTCTGCAGGAGTCTAAGGGCTGGGAGTGTCCAGGGCCGTGTTCCCAGCTGTGCTAAGAGTTGACTACCCTCAGTACCTCCCCTTCCATTCCAGGCTACACCTCTTCTGGGGCATGGAGCCAGCTCTCCTCCCCCCTCTCCCAAATCTATCTCCCAGGCCCTTGGTGGCGGTCAGCCACGCTGGCGCAGTAGGCCCTTACTCAGCACAGCTGTGCTCATTGTTGCTGCACACTACCTGGGTGGGGTCCCGTGCACGGCAGCACCCCCTTCTGGGGGTGATTAGTTTTGTCTCCCCACCAGTCTTACAACAGCTGTCGGGCCCAGCTAGGCAATGGCCACCCTCACCTGCTGTCTCTGCTCTTCCAGACTCAGCTAATGTTTAAGTGGGCAGAACCGAAAACCTGCAGCGAGAATCTGCCTACAGCAGTGCAGTTGCCCCCCTCGGGGGTGAAAACCAAGTGCCCGCCATGCAACCCTGGGTTCTTCAAAACCAATTCCAGTGCCTGTGAGCCCTGTCCATCTGGCTCATACTCCAACGGCTCCGGTAATGCCACCGTATCTGGTCCGGTTGGGTGGAACTTGGCTCTCCCAGCAAAACACAGTGCTGGCTGGGGTTTTGTGCCTAGCTAGCCATGGACCGGGGAGTCGTGGCAGGTTTGCGTTCTTACTCTGGGGAAAGTCACCCGCTCAGCCTTTCCCATATTGCTAAATGGGAGGGTGGTTCTGACTAGCTTCCCACCAGGGCCTGTCTAGTATCAAAAAGGGGGAGAACCACTGGCTTATCCCTGTCCGACCCCTCAGCATGTTGTCAGGCCAGAAGGAGCAGTCAGCTTTCCTGCCTCACGCAGGGCAGAGACCATCCTACTTGTGGTTGAGCCAGAGACACTGGCCTTGAGAGAGAGTCAACCTGTCCTGCCCTGGAGAGTCCACCTCATCCCTCACCGTTAGATAAGTCCCTTGAGCCTGAGCTTGTCTAACTTCAGCTTCTGGCTCCTCGGCCTCCTTAAACATCCCCTCTGACCCGGCCTCCTTTGCTCATGCCACGTGTGCTTCCCTGCACATGTCCCCGGTGAGTGCGCGTGCAGCTGGAGAGTGCTGTGCCCTTCACTGACTAGGAGTAGCCTGTTGGAGACTGCCACTTCCTACTCCTGTTGCACTGAATCCATGGCCAGAGCGCACTCCTGTTTCCAAAGCTTCCCTAGAGTAACATGGTTTCCCTCTGCTCCCAGGCTGTATCAGCTGCGCTGCTGGGACTGAGCCAGCATTGGGCTTCGAATACAAGTGGTGGAACACCCTGCCAGCTAACATGGAGACGACGGTCCTTAGCGGAATCAACTTTGAATATAAAGGGATGGCAGGTAGCTGTGCCAGAGCGGTTTCCAGGAGACGCTGCAGCTCTGGGCTTTAGTTAGCTCTTGGTTCCAGGTGGTCCTGGGGGGGAAGCTCGTGCCTCGTGTGGTTCCCCCTCCCATAGAGAGTTAGGCGTGTCAGGCTCCTTGGTGGCCCTACATCACACATGGCACTGCTTTGTGCTGGCAGCAGCCAGCCACTGGTGTGCAGCTCACCCATGCTTTGTCAGTACCCAGTGTGACTCCCTTTGGCAGGGGTCACAAATGTGCCCAGAGGGCCAAATGAGAATTCTCCCCTTGCTCCCCCAACTGGGGACAGCACTCCATCCCTCTGCTCGGGTGTAAGTGACCGTATGAGGCCCAGATGGGGTGTGATGCCCTTGCCTGGCTATGCCCCAGAAATATCCCAGTGGTGCTGCCCTGAAAGTCCCCAGTGGGTGTGGTTGGCTCTGACTCTTCACCTCTGCTGTGCCAGGTTGGGAGGTGGCTGGTGACTACATATATACAGCAGCAGGTGCCTCCGACAACGATTTCATGATCCTGACAATGGTCGTTCCTGGGTTCAGGTGAGAGCGGGAGCGGCTGTGCATGGGATGCCATGGGGTCGCTGCCCGGGTCACAGCACACCTCTGGGCATGGCACAGCTGGAAGGGCTGCCCTGGCTTGCTCCCAGTGCAGGAAGCTGGTGTCATTAATCAGGGTTACCACAGCAGTGTCTCTGTCTGGCGGCTCCTGCGGTTTTCCCTCAAGGCCACGTGGTCCTGGCTCTTGCAGCCTGATAGGTGGGAATTCTCCCCTGTGCAGTGTTGTAGCCAGGAGGTGCTGGGTTTGGGATGGGCCTGTTAATAAAACATGCTGCATCTTTGCTCTGGCTGCTCCTACAGGCAGGAGTCCGTGTGGGTCTCAGACACACACGCACAGGGGCCCAGAGGCTGTACCTAGGAACACTGCGTCCGGGAGCAGAGTGCGCCTGCGTGCCAGTTGCCCCGACCCGGCGGGTTAGCACTGCGCTCCCTGCACCCGCACACAGGCTGTGCCTTAGAGAGCAAGATGTAACCTGAGATCTGCTGTGTTCACAGGCCCCCCCAGTCCGTGATGGCGGATGCAGAGAACAAAGAGGTGTCAAGAATCACCTTTGTCTTTGAGACTGTCTGCAGTGTGAACTGCGAGCTGTACTTTATGGTGGTAGGTTGGCTTAGCTGCTTCCTGTGCTCGGGCCATTGCTGCAAGTGGCCGCACGCTGCCCCCACCCTGCTTCACGCTCTCTTGGGGCCAGGTGTGGAGCTTTCAGGTCTCCGAGCTGAGTCCATCCTGGAGAGTAGGAGCCAAAGGCCAGCTTAGGCTGCAGGTTGCCTGGGTCTCAGTTCAGCTGTTGGCAGGCACAACTCACCAGAGCTTCTGACTCCCACACTGGCTGTCTGAGCTGGAGCTGAGTTCCCCTTTGGCCCACGGTCAAGAGGTTGGGGCAGAAGCTTTTGCTGTAGCCACTCTGGGTTAGGGACCATCTGTCTATAGGCCTGCTGCTCCAGCACTTCCCTTAACTCTGTCCCCACAGGGGCTGAAAGAGTGACCCTGGAAAGGGCCATATCCTAGTGCCTGCAGCTCACCCCACCCAGCCACTCCTCTCCATCCTGCCCCAGCATGCCACAGCTCGCCACTCCTGTACCCCAGTGTCCTACCCTGCTGGGTGTGCTCATCTCCCCTGCTCAGCTGAGCTGCTGTCTGGCCCTGCCTGGCCCTGCCAGAAGCCAGCTCCCAGGCAGAGGTGGGCCAGATGTGCATGGTCTGGGTATGAGGGATGTGCCATGTGATCCTTGCCATGAGAGAGGGCTGGGAGCTCTCACTGTGACCGGGGAGTTCTTCAGTGCTAACCGGTAAGAGTGAGAGGTGGTTGAACTACTCTGCAAAGGGTTCACAGAGTGGGCATGTATTGTGCATCCTTCCTGTTCTCCAGTGGGTCTCCTGAGGGGTGTGGCGTTACTTTTGCCCTCTCATTGGAAAGCTGGAAGCTTCTTAGAGAGAGCGCATCAACTCAGGAAGGTCAGGCAGGCTGGGTCAGTGCCCAGCGGCCATCCTAATGCATCATCCAGGTAGTCACAAGTGACTCGCATTCTGACTTTCAGCTGCAAAAGCTGTGTCCAAGTGGCTTTTGACAGATGTCTCTAAGGTACTTGGAAAGCTGTAGCCACCGTTCCTGGCTGGGCTGTGACCCAGGAGGGCAGGCAGCGGAAGGGGGCTAGGGGGTTTGGGTAGAAATGACCAGCTACTCCCGTGCCTGCTGACCAGCCTCTGTTTCCCCTTTCCACGGCAGGGTGTGAACTTACGCACCAACACGCCTGTGGAGACCTGGAACGGCTCCAAAGGGAAACAGTCCTACACATACATCATTGAGAAGAATGCCACAATGAGCTTCACCTGGGCCTTCCAGCGCACAGTGTATCACGAGGCGGTAAGAGGGCAGCGCCCTGGTCTGAGCTCCTTGCTCTTCCCCAGTCTGGAGGCCAGACACTGGGATTTCCTTGCAGTCAGTTCAGATAAGTGGTGTCCCTTCTGCCCAGGCTTGGGTTGAGAGGCCCAGCGTCCCTTTTCCGGTCTGTGGCTGTAAGACCTTGGGCAAGTCTCTTAGAGCATGGCCTGCACTCCTGTCTGCACGGCCAGAACAGGAGCTTCGCTCTCCGGCCCAGGGTCACTACGTCAGTGCTTGCGAGGGGATCAGACGCTGCAGTCTGGGTGCCAGGCCCCATGGTAGAGAGCTGGGAAATGGCCCTTCATGTTTCTGCCACGTGGCCCTGGGACAATCCCTGTGTTCCAGTGTCACAAGTTCGCACGGGCCCCTCTGTTCCAGGGAAGAAAGTACACGAACGATGTTGCCAAGCTCTACTCAATCAACGTGACCAACGTCATGGACGGGGTGGCCTCTTACTGCCGACTCTGTGCCGTGGAGTCCTCGGGCTCCTGCACCTCCTGCCTACCTGGGAACTACATTGACCGAGCCTCTGGCGCCTGCCGCCCGTGCGCACCCAGCACTTACCTGAAAGCCCATCAGCCTTATGGCAGTCAGGCCTGCATCCCCTGCGGCCCTGGTACAAAGAGCAACAAGGTATTCTCCTCTCCTACTCCGTTACTCGTGGTGATGTGGGGCTGGTGCGCTAGGTGCTGCACAAACACCCATACTGATTTGGCACTGCTGTGCGCAGGCAGAAGGACTACAGGATCCAGCCCTAGTTCTCCTTTGCCAGGCACTCCCTTCTCTCTGTTCAAACTTGCAGTGATTACACCTGCTAGCAGTGCATGTCACAGGCCTCAGCAGCTGCGGGTAGTGGGCAAGGTTCCCTCTAAACTGCTTGGTAGCACGGCCCTGCAGCTGCTTACGGAGCCCCACCCAGCCAGAGGCTCAGGGTTTGGTCCACGGAGCTGCCTGGCTCAGGGAGAGGCAGCCTGCTCCTGCCCTCTTCCCCTGGCCAGGCACCCTGCCCCCAGCCTGCTCCTGCCCTCCTCTCCCCCTGGCCAGGCACCCTGCCCCCAGCCTGCTCCTGCCCTCTCCCCCTGGCCAGGCACCCTGCCCCCAGCCTGCTCCTGCCCTCTCCCCCTTGGTCAGACACCCTGCCCCCAGCCTGCTCCTGCACTCTACCATCCACCCAGACCTCTCACCCGCTCTTACACCCCACCTTGATCCTACACCCCCATCCTTATCCCACTCACTGGCAGCCCTGTCCTGCACACTTAACCCCTCATTTTTGGCCCCACTCCAGAGCCAAAGCATTTGCGGAAAATCCTGCCAGTCTAGATGTAGCCAGTGAGTGTGCGCATCCTTAGATGACCCTGTTTCATTGCCACCTAGCCTTCGTGATACATGGTGCAACACGTACAGCACACCCTCAGCACAGGTGCCCCAGTGTATAGTGCACTAGTCAGGGTTGGGTGCCCCTTAGGGTCATTCCCCTGCTCTGCACAGGCTCCATGGGTGACTTTGGCTTCTGTCTGTTAGTCTGTGAAATGGGACAGTGACCCTGCCCAAGCGTGAATAGTGCAGATTCAAAGCTGTCCAGATAACAGTGACAGGAGCCATGTAAGTAAGTACCTCAAATGGACAAAGCTGCCTGAGAAGTCCTTTTAGAAATGCCCACATGCATCCATGCGTCAGGGTCTCCATTGCCACGAAATAAACAGCTTAAGTGTGCCCTGAGCCAGCCGCGCTGGAAGGGCTTGCAATGGCTGACTGAGATGTTCCTCCCCCAGATCCATTCGCTGTGCTACAACGACTGCCACTTCTCGTTGAACAAGAATGGCCGGACTCTGGAGTACGACTTCTCAGCACTGGCCAACAGCACGGCCTTCGTGGGTGGGCCAAGCTTCACCTCCAAGGGACTGAAATATTTCCATCACTTCAACATAGGCCTGTGTGGGAACCAAGTGAGTGTCTCCTGTGCTGACTTCCCCGCAGCACGGGGTCGGGGGGGGGGGGGGGGATTTCAGCCAACACCAGTGCAACATCTGGCTGTTTTTATCTACTTGATTTATTGGCACCACTAGTAAAAGTGAAAATGACACTTAATAGGCATGGTCCAAAGGCATGGTCTGTTGGCAGATCGCTCTAGCTGGTATTGGAAAGTGCCAGAGGATCTTTAATGACCACAAGCAGTCATGGTCTTCATTCCAGATTATATGCAATTAGATAAGAACATCAGAATGGCCCTCCTAGGTAGGACAAATGGTCCATCTAGCCCAGTATTCTATCTTCTGACAGTGGCCAATGCCAGGTACCCCAGAGGGAATGAACTGAACAGGGAATCCAGGGATTGCACCCCTGTTGCCCATTTCCAGCCTCTGACAAACAGAGGTTTAAGCAGACCCAGAGTGTGATGTTGCTTCCTGATCATCCTGGCTAACAGCTATTGATGGAGTTGTTCTCTAGTACTTTATCTAGTTTTTTTTAACCCAGTTATAGTCTTTGCTTTCACAACATTCTCTGGCCGCGTTACAGAGGATACCTGAGTTGTGTGGAGAAATACGCTTCCTTATGTTTGTTTTAAACCTGTTACTTATTCATTTAATCAGGTGACCCCTAGTTCTTGTGGTGTTTGAAGGAGTAAAGAACACTTCCCTAGTCACTTTCTCCACACAGTGACTATGTGCATGGCACGGGCCACACTGAAAATGCCACACTCAGGACAGATAGCAAGAAATAGGGTACCCAACCCCCCAGACTAGTGGTCATTTCTATAATTAGATTCACCAGGTGAGACATTATTTTGCAATTACTGTTATATATTTGCACCAAATTTTGCACAAAGTGTGTCAAGTAAGATGTCTATGAAAAACTGATGATTCTCCTTCAAGTGGCATCCCTGTGAGTGCTCCACTTTGGGTGCTGGTGCGTCCTCACGCTCGCGACTGGAGACTTTTCCAGCAGTTTCCACCGCACCGTGCATGGGCAGTGGTGGCCCCTTGTGCCGTTGGAGTCTGTTAGGCACGCGCTCAGCGTGGCCCCTCAGTTCCTTCTCTACCATCCTCAGCAGCAGACGGAGCCTCTTTTCCTCTCGATCTGTCAAAGAAAATAATCAAAAACCCAGTTAATCCCATTAGTTACCTCAGTATCCAAGTTATTTTACCCCTACCAATCCACCCCAATCAAAAGTTTTTAAAAAAAGCGTTTCATTGTGGCTTGCCGCCTTTCCCCCACACTTCATGCCGAGATCTCCCAGTTTTAAAAGGTGAGACACATACTGGGATGCTATGCCCATGTCTGACGGGCATTCTAAGTGTATAAAGTGCCTGGGGGAGTCGAATCAGACACAAAAGTGCCCCCACTGCTTGAAACTCGTGGCTAGAGTGTGCTGTGGTCGAGCAAACAGACTGAAAAGTCTCCTCTACAAGAAGTCGCTTCGACCACCATCAGAGGATGCACCAACAGCTCCAAAACCGGCCTCCCAGAGCAAGGGTATGGATAAATCTCATCCCTCTGGCCTTACGGTGTCAAACGAGTCTTTCTCCAGCCTGTTTGCTACCCTTGGCACCGATGACAGCAAGAGTCAGCACTGCGGATAGGCCTGGCACATCTGGAACGGGCAACCTGGCTCTGTGGCATACACGTACCCTCCACCACGTGGTATGCACAGCAGTATGGCTACCCACCACTGCCATATACCACTCAATGGCAGCCATGGGATCCACACCCTAAGAAGACCCACCATCTCCAGACCACCACTGTCTTCTCCTCCAATTATCACCTTGATAACTATGCCCAGTTCTTCTGCTCACTCCGAGATACAGGACTCCCTCTAAGAAGGGGAACACAGATCCCCTTTACACAACTCCTCATCCTCACCCGATGAGGCGGTTATGGCTGAAACCCTGCCATCCAGCAGGGAAATTCCAAGACCTCTTCAAAGGGGTGGCCTTGGCGCAAGAGGGAGATCTACAGGAGGTACAAGAGAAACAATACCAGCCATTATGCACACTACCGCCTCCCACTACCTCCCGAATAGCACTCCCCATTATGGACCCGGATAATATCTGGCAGACTCCTGCGTCCATTACCCCAACTAATAAAAGGGCAGACCGCAAGTACTTCATTGCACCAAAAGGAATGGATTTCCTCTTCACCCATCCCCCACCAAACTCATTAGTGGTAGACTCCATTCGACATAAGGGAAGACAGCCTAACCTCAGGACCTCTCCACAAGACACAGACCATAAAAAAGTCGACATCATGGGTCATAAAGTCTATTCCTCTGCCACCCTGCTCCTTAGAGCAGCAAACTACACGGCAATGCTCGCAGATTACGACCATGCCAGCTTTTCCAAACTGCAAGACCTAATTCAGCATTTACCAGAATACAAGAGACCAACACTCCTTAGCATCATGCAGGAATGCCACACCATTTCCTATACAGCCCTATAGTCCGC
Organism: Pelodiscus sinensis; assembly: GCF_052426305.1. Classification (NCBI taxonomy): domain Eukaryota; kingdom Metazoa; phylum Chordata; order Testudines; family Trionychidae; genus Pelodiscus; species Pelodiscus sinensis. The sequence goes on along the minus strand of NC_143078.1, from coordinate 16,716,743 downwards.
AATGGACGTAGCAGACACCGCGGCCCATATAACAGCATCTGCCATCGTATTGCACAGGATTTCGTGGCTGCAGGCACCTGGAGTCCCAAGAGATTTACAACAGAAGGTTGAAGATCTGCCCTTCGACAAGACCAACCTCTTCACTGCTAAGACAGACGAGGTATTACATTCCATGAAGGACTCCCGCACCACTCTCAGGATCCTCAGACTGTACACTCCCCCCTTTAAGAGAACGAAGTACTCAACCTACCAGAGACTCAGGGAGCCATACAGACAACAATCCAGATACGATCTCCACCAAAAACAAAGGCCACAACATCGCAGACCCCAATGCCAGCAGCAACAACATTCCCCTACTACCTATCCACCAATAGCCAAACAACAAATTTGAAAAATATGTTGCGAGCCAGAAAACCACCTCAATACTACTCGCACCCAGTCATCCTCAGTTCAGCCATCGTCTGAGCTTTTCTCCATCATGGACCCAAATCACATCAGACAGATGGGTCCTAGAACTTATCCAACATGGTTATGTTATCCCCTTCGCTCCTTGCCTCCCACCCACTCTCCCACCCTGTCCCTCTTCAGGGACCCATCTCACGAGAACCTTCTCCACCCGGAAGTCTTGCACCTACTGCAATTGGGTGCTTTAAAACAGGTACCACCAGTATTCCAGGGTCGAGGGTTTTACTCAGTCTACTTCCTAATCCAGAAAAAGAATGGAGGGTGGCAACCTAGATTGGATTTGAGGAGACTCAACAAATATATCGCTTATCACTGCTTCAAGATGGTAACCCTAGCAACAATTATTCCCACATTGGATCAAGGGGACTGGCTTTTGGCTCTCAACTTCCAGGATACCTATTTCCACATCATGATCCATCCTGCACACGAATGCTTCTTACGATTCATGGTGGGCACCCAACACTACCAGTACCGAGTGCTCCCCTTTGGCCTCTCAACTGTCCCCAGGGTATTTTCCAAAACTCTGGCAGTTGTAATGGCCTCACTATGGCATCAAGGAGTCATGAACTTTCCATACCTAGACGACTGCCACATAAGAGACATCCTTTCAGGAAACCAAGGCCATGATCGATACTACCATGGACTCTCTGGTCAACCTCGGCTTCCATATAAAGCATACAAAATCCACACTATACCCAACCCAGAAGTTGGAGTTTATAGGGGCCCTCATTGATACGGTGGCAGCAAAGGCTACTCTGCCTGAACACAGATTCAATACCATACACGATCTTATCAGGAGTGCACATGATGGTACGCGAATGCCTCAATCCTCAGGCATATGGCTTCTACAACATACATCATCAAGTGGAGGGGGAGGGCTAGCTCAGTGGTTTGAGCATTGACCTGCTATACCTGGGGTTGTAAGTTCAATCCTTGAGGAGGCCATTTAGGGATCTGGGGCAAATCTGTCAGGGATAGTACTTGGCCTTGCTGTGAGGGCAGCGGACTGGACTAGATGATCTCTCAAGGTCCCTTACGGCTCTATGAGATGGTATATCACCATATATTAAAGTTGCCCATACTCCACATGAGGGGCCTACAGTCATGGTTGGCCACAACTTACAAGCCCTCCAGGGATCAACTTTCCAAACAAGTTGTTATCCTACCATGCATCCTCAATTCCCTACAATGGTGGACAAACCTGCAAAACATGCCAGACAGTGTACCATTCCAGCAGCCTTCCCCCATACTTACAATTATTACCGACGCATCACTCATGAGTTGGGGAGCCCATTTAGGGACCATCACAGCTCAAGGCAAATGGTCCTTTATGGAACAAACTTTTCATATCAACCTTCGCGAATTATGAGCAGTCAGATATGCGTGTCAACACTTCCAATCTTACATAGCTTGCAAGTCCATTATTATGACAGACAACACCACCTGCATGTACTACATCAACCGGCACAGAGGTGCACGATCCCCATCCCTTTGCCCGGAAGCCATCAAATTATGGAACTGGTGCCTGGTACATCAGGTCACCCTGGTAGCCCTCCACCTTCCTGGAGTACTCAACATCACAACAGATGCGCTAAGCTGCATGTTCCATGACCAATATGAATGGGAAATAGACAAGCACACACTCGATCTAGTCTTTCACCAGTGAGGCCAACCAGACATAGACCTCTTTACCAAAAGAGGCAACAGGAAGTGTCACCTCTATTGCTCCAGAGCAGCCCTAGGGAAACACTCCCTCGGGGACGCCTTTTCTATCAGGTGGGATGCTCCTCTCCTACACAAGGTCCTCAACAAGATCAGGACAGATCAGGATCAAGTCACACTAGTGGCACCAGTGTGGCTGACATACAGGCTTGGTATCCTTACCTTCACAAGACAACGGTAGATCTGTATGCCTTCCCACTCCATCACGACCTTTTATTGCAGAACCATGGGAGGACTCTCCATCCAGAACTCCACAAGCTTCATCTCCACACCTGGCTACCTTCCATTCCCCACCCCCGCCTTATGGGTTCCAGGACTAGTTGCTCCAAAAAGAAGTCATGTATGGTGTTTAGAAACTTTAAAATTTCCCATTATTGCTGAGTTTTCTATTTGGATAGCCTTGCTAAGCTTTTGGAGCATTTCACAGTCACCATTACCATGTCGCTCAGAAGGTTGGTAGTATGTTTCAATACTTTTATTGGTGAAGCGAGGCATTTCTATACAGAGACCTATGGCATAGCTTGAGTCATTTCAGATTTTTACTCTGTTGGAACCTCTGCTAGCAATATGCTACCATTTTCCCTCTAGTGTCGCTTCCCCTCCAGCACGGCCTGCTCAGTCAGTCCTGTATATTTTATACCCTGGTACTAACATGTCTCATTGATTATTCCTGTTCCACCAAGTTTCTTGAATGCCTGTTATATCAATTTCCTCATTTAATACTAGGCACTGAAATTTAGCATCGGCAGACAAGCACTTATAAAATGTGTCACTAGTTAGCTGTCTGCCATTATGTGATGTAATGGAATGGGGGACTCTTTCTTTTCAGCTCTTACCTATACTTTATCAATTTATATCATCTCCTCTTTATTAGCATATGGAGAATCCTCATTAATAGATCCTAATAGTAAAGCATTTGATACAGACTCGTATGATCATCTTATAAACAAATTAGGGAATTACATCGTAGATGGGGCAATATAAGGTTGGTGCATAATTTGTGGAATAACCATTCTCACAGTGGTTCACGATCATGTTGGAAGGGCGTAACAAGTGGGGTTCCGTAGGGATCAGTACCTTTTGGGTGTTACAAGGAAGAGAGGAAAAATTACTCTCCTTAACCTCTGTTGATAGGACAAGAAGCAATGGGATTAAATTGCAGCAAGGGAGGTTCAAGTTGGACATTAGGAAAAACTTCCTAACTGTCAGGGTGGTTAATTATTGGAATAAATAGCCTAGGGAAGTTGTGGAATCTCCATCATTGGAGATGTTTAAGAGCAGGTTAGGTAAGCACCGATCTGGATGATCTAGAGCAGGGGCAGGCAATAATGGGGACCACTCCTGGATTTTGGAAAGTGGTCGAGGGCCACACTCTTCCAGGATATTAATGGAGGCGGGGCAAGGTCTGGGATGGAGGTTAGGTGCAGAAGGGAGCTTGGGGTAAGGGAGGGAGTTTGGGTGAAGGATGCAGGGGTGATTGGGGCACTAGACTGAGGTGCAGGGGGTTGGATTGTGACCTAGGGCAGAGAATTGGGGTACTGGAGGGGGTGCAGGGAATTGGGTTGTGAGCTAGGGCAGGAGGGGACTGTGATCTGGGGCAGGGGATTTGGGTACCAGATCTGGGAGGGAGAATGGGTGCAGGAGGGAGGCAGAGGATTTGGGTATGTGGAATAGGGGCGGGGCAGAGGGTTGGGGAAGGGAGGTGCCAGAGGCAGCCCCTAGCCAGGAGACTTACCAGCCAGCAGCCCGTTCCCGAGTCAGCCTCCCTGCCTGCCTGCCCTTCAGGCAGGCTGAATCCATGTGCTCTGTGCATAACCAGAGCCCCTTGTGCTTCATGGCTGCCTGTTGTTGAAACAGGCAGCTCCCATTGGCCAGTTTCTGGCCAGAAGCCAGCTAATGGGATTGTGCTAGGGGTGGGTGCAGCTCCTAAAGATTCCCCCCTCCTCTCTGGGCTCAGTTTTTAAAGTGAAACCACCCTGCAGCTGTGTTTCTGAGCAGCGGGTGGGGCAAGGCAAGTGGGGAGCCTGCCTTGGGCTCCCTGCAGCATCTGCAGGCCAGGTCCAGTGGCTTGGCAGGCCAAATCAAGCCCCCGGGCCGTATTTTGCCCAGGACAGATCTAGATTGTGCTTGGTCCTACCTTGAGTACAGGGGGCTGGACTTGATGACCTCTCAAGGTCTCTTCCAATTCTACGATTCTATGATCCAGTCATAGCCCCAGCCTACACCCCATCTTTTGGTATGAATTGAAGGATCCCAAAGCACTTTGAAAAATATTTAGCCCCACTGAGATGCAGCCACCCCTGGTATGCAGAGTCAGTAGAGCAGCACCAGTGATGGGTTGAGAATGAAACCGTTCTTTGTCTCCTGATGTCTGGAACTGAATGGGGGAAACTGGTGAAGAAGAACTTCACGGGGGGATGAGAAGAAGGGAGGGGCACTGACCATGTGACACCCCGGGCCAGGACAACCCCCCCTCCGCCTCAGGCCCTGTCTCTCTCTGCTCCCTTTCCACCCTTGCTCCACCCTCTTTTTGTCCCTTCCCCGTCCTTGTTCTACCCTTGCCCTGCCTCTTCCCCCACCTGAGTTGGCCTGGGGAACTAGTGGAGCCCGGGCTCCAGTGCTTGGCAGCAAGGGTCCAGCCCCCTGTACTCACTAGGCAGCAGCAAGGGAAGCAGAGCAATGTGGCCCAGCTCCCTTTGCTCCTCCAATTGCCTTGGTTCACTTCCTGCTGGTGAGAATTGCGGGGGGACGGTCCCAGCCTTCCCTGGAGCAACGCAGGTGGGAGAGCAGAGTCACCTTGCTCTACTTCCCCTACCAGTGCCAGCACCACACCCACTGCCGGCTGGCTCTTGCCCCTTCCATCCCTGGTGTTTGGGGTACGTGACCCCTCGGCACCCCCACGTGTTGCCCCTGGATGTAAATAACTTGGGGTAGAATCCAGCTGGCACCTGGCTAGGCACAAGGAGATGGAGCGGGAGTGGGAGGGTGGCTTTCTCCAAGGGCCACTAGATGGCACCATGGACACACTTATCTTTCGTGTAAAATTGGCTCAGATCAGTGTAGCTGAGGGGGGAGTTAGTGAGTCAGGCTGGGCCTTAGCAGGGGTGTGTTACCTAGAAATCTCCCCAGCGCCAAGTGCCCGCTCAGGCTGCTGCAGCCATGGACAGGCCCAGGACAGGAGTAGGGTTTCACCATCCCAGCACCACGCAAAGCTCAGTGCCCTTTCCACAAAGCAGAATGCTGGCGCCAGGTGAGGGCTCACGTCTTTGCTCCTTAATCCAGGGAAGGAAGATGGCCACCTGTGCAGACAACGTCACTGATATGCGGGTCCCTGACAGGGAGGCGGAGTTCTCGAAATCAGTCACCTCCTACGTGTGCCAGTCCATCATCGTCCCCTCTGATGTGATGGGCTACAAAACTGTGGTGTCCTCCCAGCCTGTGAGCCTGGCTGACCGCTTTGTAGGTACGTGCCACTTCTCCTAGTTGGGATGGGGATTGACCTTTCAGGACCTGCTTCAGCCCTGTCCCACGCCTGAGCACAGTGGGTGGCCTGCACCCATTGCCATGGCTGGATAACTGAGGCTAAGCAGCTGTTTTCACTGGAGTCAGTGACACCACTCATGGCTGACAGGGTGGGTCAGGCCTGCAGACGCATGCTAGGCCTAGACTCTGGAAGCTGGCCTCCTGTTTTGCTTCACTGAAAGGCATGTTCTTGGTGTAAGGCCAAAGGCCTCCTGTTGCTCCTTCGAATAGTGTCCCTGTCTTTTAATTCTGGATGTGTTTGCACCACAAGCTCCTCAGATTGGAGATTTTAGGCATCAAGTGTCTGTTTGGCCTGCACATGCACCTTCCCTGTCTCATGCCCAGCAGCAGGGTTATACAGTGCCATGCTGGCAAACCAGCCTCAGTTCCTCTCATAGAGTTCTAGGGTTGAAAGAGACCTCATGAGATCATCAAGTCCAGCCCCCTGCCCAAAGCAGGACCAATCCCAACTAAATCAACCCAGCCAGGGCTTTGTGAAGCCGAGACTTAAAAACTTCTAGGAATGGAGATTCCACCACCTCCCTAGGGAACCCAACCCAGTGCTTCATCACCCTCCTAGGGAAATGGTTTTTCCTAATATCCAACCTGGACCTCCCCCTCTGTAACCTGAGCCCATTGCTCCTTGTTCTGCCATCTGTCACCACTGAGAACAGCCTCTCTCCAGCCTCTTTGGAACCTCCCTTCAGGAAGTTGAAGGCTGCTCTCAAATCCCCCCCTCACTCTTTGCTTCTACAGGTTAAATAAGCCCAAATCCCTCAGCCTGTCCTTGTAGGTCACCTAATCATTGCTGTTGCCCTCCACTAGACCGCATCCGATGTGTCCGCATCCTTTCTGTAGTGGGGGCCCCAGAACTGGACTCAATACTCCAGATGTGGACTGATTAGTGCTGAATAAAGGGGAATAATCACTTCTATAGATCTGCTGGCAATGCTCCTCCTAATACAACGTAATATGCCATGAACATTCTTGGCTACAAGGGCGCCCTGTTGACTCATGTCCAGCTTCTCATCCACTGTAATCCCTAGGTCCTTTTCTGCCGAACTGCTGCTTAGCCAGTCGGTCCCCAACCTGTATTAGTGCTTGGGATTCTTCCATCCCAAGGGCAGGACTCTGCGCTTCTCCTTGTTGAACCTCATTAGATTTCTTGTGGCCCAATCCTCCAATTTGTCTACGTCACTCTGGACCCTATTCCTGCCCTCCAATGTATCTACCTCTCCCCCTAGCTTGCTGAGGGATGATTCATCCCCTCCTCCAGGTCATTGATAAAGATCAAGACCAGCCCTAGAACCGATCCTTGGGGTACTCCACTTGAAACTGACCGCCAAGCAGACATTGAACCATTGATCACTACCCATTGTGCCTGATAATCCAGCCAGTTTTCTATCCACCTTACAGTCCATTTATCCAATCCAGACTTCCTTAACTTGCTGGCAAGAATATTGTGGGAGATAGTATCAAGAGCTTTGCTAAAGTCAAGGTAAATCACATCCACCGACTTCCCTATGTCCACAGAGCCAGGTACCTCATCATAGAAGGTTGGTGAGACATGATCAGTCAGGTTGGTCAGACATGACTTGCCCTTGGTGAATCCATGTTAACCATTCCTGAACACTTTCCCCTCTTCCGAGTGCCTCAGAATGGATTCCTTGAGGATCCCTTCCATGATTTTTCCAGGGACTGAGGTGAGGCTGGTGTGTAGTTTTCTGGAATGTCCTTCCCTTTCTTAAAGGTGGGCACTATGTTTGCCTCTTCATTGCCTTGGCCTGAGGAACTAAAGCTGCATTTCCTTACAAGGGAGCACTTGGTCTGACCAGCCTCTGCCCCAGCCCAGGGAATCCTCTTGTACGGTTCCCAACCAGGCCTACCGCATCAGCTCCCTCTGGAAAATACCCTCAAGACCTTCAAAGACAAAAGAGTTGGAATCCTCTCACAACGTCTTTAGGAAGTGGCTTCAAACTCCCTAGGTAGAGAATTTACCTCAGAGATGTCTCCAGTTAGGCTGTGTCCACCTAGATGCCCACTGGTTTGTGAGCTAGTTCCAGGAGGAACTAGCTCACAAACCAGTGGGCATCTAGGTGGACACAGCCTAACTGGAGACATCTCTGGTACTGTTGTTGCCAGCAAACTGAAGTACTTTAAGAGCTTAGGCTCTGGAGGTGAAAGGAGTGGTAGAGAGGCCAGGACTTCTGCACCAGGAATAGCAGAATCTCCTAGGGTAGAGCCCTGAAAATCCACAGATCTCTGGGGTTCGTTTTTATGGATATACATGCAGATCTGGATACAAACTTTTGTATCCACACAGGGCTCTACCATAGAGCTTCCGTCTCTAGTGCTTCAGTTCCCTAAGGGTACATCTACACTGTGACACTATTTCGGGATACTTCCAATATTCCGATATAGCTATTCCCAGGGCTTGACAAATAACCCGGAAGAGCTGGCGCTGAGCGATCTGCGCATGCACAGAATGCAAAACCGCCCGAAACCGCCCATCTGGTGCGTGGGGCTCGCCACCACTTGGCGAGCCCTGGCTATTCCACATTTTAACAGAGCGCCCATTATTTCAAAATATCTTTTGAAATAACGGATGCGCTATTCCAACATCCCTGTAAACCTCACTCCGTGAGAATTAAGGGACATTTTAGAAACTTGGCACTGTGTAGACAGCACAAAATGACAAAATAAGCTATTTTGAAATACACTCGAAATAAACTACGCAATTTGCACCCTAAGACACCAGGACAACTCCTACTGGCCGTTCATCTGGCACATGAGGCTTGTCAAGACTGTTCCCCATTCTGGGGCTATGTCTAGATCAGGGCTACTCAACTTTGGAAGCCTCGGGCCACAGTGATACTCACAGCACATGCCGAGGGCAGCAACTTAAGTGTGGTTGCACATACATGCAAAAAGCTTCTGTCACGCTGCCGGGCATGAATATAAAGATTAAGCCTTAAGCCACGGCACCAACCCAAACGTGGCCAGTGCGAGCCAGTCAGCACCTCTCAGGCTCTGCCCACAAGGCTAAGCAGCCAGCACTTCCCACAATGCCCCAGTGCTCCCGGAAGCTCCTCCCTGGGGACTAGAAACGCCAACGCCCTGTACCTGTCTGTTCCCACCAGCCGGTCCGCTTGCATCTTTCAGTGCTCACCCCACCTGGGAGCTGCCTCACCGCAGTGGACCGTGTTCCCAGTGGAGGCCACATTCAAAAGATCCCACCCGCAGGCCATGTGCTGAACCCCAAGTAAACCCAAATCACACCGCGGGCTGCAAAGGAACAGGCTGCGGGCCGCATACGGTCCACAGGCCGTGTATTGAGTAGCCCTGGTCTAGATTATGGAGTTTTCCCAGAATACCTGCGTTATCCTGGGAAAACTCTGCTGCATCCAGGGAATGTCTCTGCTCTTCCGACATTTTTTGCAGAAGAGCAGACGTGCTCTTTTGGAAGCCCCGTCTTTCTTGTTCCGTGAGGAAGAAGGGCTCTTCAGAAAGAGGAGGTTTTTCTGAAATTTGGCCCAGTGTAGATGTGCCAAATTTCAGAAAAGCCTCTTTTGACAAAACTATCAGAAAAGGGGACCTTTAGGGTTCCTTTGTGCCACTGGAGTGCAAAGTGGTTCTAGGGCATAAGAGAACCGAGCCTGTTGTTCATTGTTTTGTCTGTATTGTGAGGCTTCTAAGCATGCACAGGGCACTGTCAAATAATTAAAACAACATTTGCAAATATTGTTTTATAACATTTTGCCATCCATATTGCCTGACCTTGGAGAATCTTTTTATTTCTAGTAGAACGCTGGTAAGAGAATATCAGGGAGGTCATAATGTTTAAATAGTTGGTGTGGCAGAAAGTAATAATTTAAATTCCACATCTATGTATGCAGGCACACTACAACCTGAGTTATTTTTAAATACTGTGAATTCTAACCAAGTGCTTTGCCTTTTGCGGTGAATAGTTTTAATGCCATGGGGCTGTTCATGTGACTACGCACAATGCTAACCAACATCTATTGTCAGACTGAGCCATGGGCCCCTAACCCAGCCATCTGATCCATGTTTGCAACCCTGCACACATGTGGCATTCCAGAGGCCCCTCCTTGTGATGCAGGTATCTGTAAAATGCCACGCACACCTGTGTGTCTGACTGACAAAACTAACAGCCCACTAATGAAAAACATTGTGTGCCTGGTGGGGGCTACGCCCCTGGGTTCTGTGCCTCCTGGCGAGATTGTTTTGTGTGTCTCAGGCTCGCGGTGTCCCTATCACTGCCACGAAGGCAAGGGTACCCCGCTATCAAAGCCCTGTTCATCATAGGGAGTCCAAGGCATGGGAGGTCAGTCCCTCTGTTAGTCCACAGGGCCTCCCCTGTTTCTTGCTGGCTGCCCACCAGCCGGAGGAGGGTTGGGTGGAACCTGGTCCCACCCACTTGCTTCGGGTTCCAGTCCAGGGCCCTATGGGGGAGAGTAGTCGCGAGTGGGTGGCGAGGCTGGACCCTTGCTCCACTCAACAGCGGTCCCTCCCTGGACCACTTCCCCAACTCTCCCGGAGTACTTCCTCCCGATGCCTTGGGACGGGCTTTTTTGTAGGCTGCCTAGGGTCAACCTCTTGTGCTGGGCTGCTCTGTTCTCCTTCACCTCTCTCTCGCCGGCCAGCGGTCAGTCAGTCCCCCCTCCCGCCTTCCCTGAGGGAGGGTTTTTATGGTTTGCCTATTAGCCTTAACTGGCTGCAGGTGTTCTGATCAGCCATCCCTTCCGGCTGATGACAGAGGGGCTTCAGGTGTTGAACTGGCTGGGCCGCAGTCTCTGGCAGCCTATACCGGGCACATAAAACCACAGAACCAGCTCCCCGCGTATCTGCCTTCCATTAGGCTTTTGCAGCCCCCTGCTCTCAGACTGCCACAGTTGACTCTACATTTGGCCAGTCAAGTGTAGAATCAGTGTTGGGCAGTTCATGTCGCTCTCTGTTGCACATGTAACCCACAAGCCTAACAGGGAGAGATCTCTTTAAGAGCTGTAGCAGGCCCGTATGCAGGGTGTGCACGCGAAGGGTATGAACGCACCACTCCATGGTCCTCCAAGTAAGCATGAGGCAGTGTGCTGCCCCAGCCTCCCTCCCCCATGCTCTGGCCGGCTGGGAGAAGGCAGAAGTGGCACGTTGCCCCAGCTGGCCAGGGAAAGGCAGAAGCAGTGAACTGCCCCAGCCTCCCTCCTTCTTGCTCCAGCCTGCCTGGGGAAGGCTGGGACTGATTCCCCCCCCTTTCCTCTCCTCCCCCTCCCCCCCCGGTTATTTCCCCCAGGAGTGAGGCCAGAGGCAGGGCTAGGCTGCCGGAGTGGGACAGCCACCAGCTCCATCCACAGCTCGCACCCCCCCATGGAAATTCCTGCATTAAGGCCTATATAGGGAAGTGGGGGAAGGAATGAGATGTCTGGGTTGTCATATTGCTGTAAGGCTGATGCACAATCCACACTGCACCCACAGTGTTCTGGAATTGAGTGTGGTAGTTTTGGGTTCCCTATAGCTAGACTCATACTCTATTAGTAGAGCCCTGCACAGATACAAATGTGTATCCATAGACCTGGATATCCGCAGATTGAAATTGGTATCTGCTGACCACATGGCTAGGAGGGGCTGCCGGTGCAGGGGAACTGAAAGCCATGGTGGGCGCCTGTGCAAGATGCAGGGAGGCCGGTTCTGTGCTCCCAGAAGGGGCAGAGCTGGGCAAACAAGTCTCAGCAACACCTGGAACGTGTCATGCTGCCCCCCTCGGCCCTTAGAGTCACCTGGAGTATGCCCCCTTGGCAATTTAAAGAACAACAGCCCATTAGAATCACTGAGTCCAAGGGAAACTGCCCTCTCCTCCCCATTGCTGGGCCTGGCCGGGTGCTAGATCCTGGGATCAGCTGTAACATGCATGCTGCTGAAAGTCAGGCAGTGTAGCTGCTGTTTCAGCTTTTTTGCTGACAAAATACGCCCACCCGCAACAAGTGGCATTCCCATTGTCATCAGGAGAGCGCTTCTGCCCAGCACACTGAGCACACTGCTACTTGCCACCGCAAAACTTTTGTCTTGAGGCGAGGAGTAACACCGCGGAAGGACGCAAGTTTGTCTGTTGCCAGTGTAGACCTAGCCAGCCTGCTGCCAGCTGCATGAAAACTGCAGCTTATTCTTCGAGGAATGTTCCCGTGGGTGCAGCTGCCCTCATCTTAACTCTTTTATCCGCATTAGATACAAACCTGCACTGGGCTGCCAGCACCAGCTAAGTGTATGACCGCACATAATAACCAGCCGGTACCAGCTCAAGCCTCACTGCTGGTGCAGATAATGCAAATGCCTGTGGTGCCCATTCCACTCCCTCCGCCTCTGCTGCTTCAGTTTACACCACCGCAAAGCTGACCGAAGTGTCGGTACTAGGGTTGCCAGTTTGGGACAGAGAGCTCCCTTAGTGCCGCGAGGTTCAGGTTTTCTACAACACGGGCTTCGGCATTCCCTCTGTTGAGTGAGGAGGACAATGAACTAATCCAGACACACGTGCCCAGAAGTTTGTTGCCCAAACCAGCATAACAGGTGCAACAATGGCAGCAACCACCATCCAGATCCGCTAACGTGTCATACGGGAACGCGTGGGCTGCATGCAGAGCACAACAATCTCAGCAGCTGCCGTTACCACAGATGCCTGAACCTCCGGTCCCCGCTGCTCAGGCGCCTGACCGGTCTTGCTTCTCAGAAGATGAAGACAAAGTGGACATTACAGGAGCAGAGCGAACAACAGATTCACCCCCGTCTAGCCACCTTCCATTTTCGTTGCCGGTTGACACAATAATGCCTCCTCCCCCCCCCCCCCCCCCCACCAAATGCAGGGAACAATTTTAAATCTTTTCAAGAACTTTTTAAAGGTGGCAGACACACTGGAGATATCCCTGTCAGCTCTACCTGGGACCCAGCAGAAGCTGATGAACATCCTGCATGCTCCTCATGCCAAGCTAGCGATTCCCATAAACGAAGAACTCGTGGATCCTGCCAAAACTGAGGCAGCAACAATTCCCCAAACTTGCAAAAGACCTGATTGCAAGTACTATGTGGCCCCAAAGGTGCAGACTTCCTGTTCTCACACCCCATGCCAGACTCCCTAGTGGTCGAGGCAGTCAACCAGAGGTGCAAACAGAAGGCTATGTGCACAGTTCCTTACAACAAGGACTGGAAACGCCTGGACCTCACGGGCAAGAAGGCTTATTCATTAGCTAGCCTTCAGCTCTGAATTGCAAATTGTCAACCTCCTCACTTAATAGATACACACCACATATTTGACCAGCTTTCAAATTTTATTGAGTGCCTTCCTGACAATATCAGAGGGGGAGCCGTGTTAGTCTGAATCTGCAAAGGTGGCAAGGAGCCATGTGGCACCTTATAGACTAACTGAAGTGTTAGAGCATACGCTTTCGTGGGCAAAGACCCACTTCGTCAGATGCACGTTCTTATGCTCCAACACTTCAGTTAGTCTATAAGGTGCCACAGGACTCCTCGCCGCTTTTCCTGACAATAAAAAAGAGCAATTCAAAGCAAACATCAGCAAAGGACCTTTGATTTCCTGAACGGTTCTCCAGGCTGCGTTAGATTCAGCAGACAGAGCCTCAAGAACCCCAGCTTCAGCAATTGTCATGAGATGTGCCTTGTGGCTCCAGCTTTTGGGGTTTCTGAGGGAAGTCCAAGCCATGGTCAAGGCTCTCCTATTTGAGGGCACAAAGCTATTTGCAGAATCCACCAGTGCCTTGCTCTATACACTGAAGGAATCACGAGCCACCCTAAAAACCCTAGGCATCCACATACCTGTGAATAAAAGAAAACAGGGAAGGCCATATACACAGAGATACAAGCCAACTCTGTTTAACTAACAGCCAAGACACTATGACAATAGGCGCCACCTAAGGCAGAACAGGTGCAGAGAGGCCTCCGACTAGGCAGCCGTGCAACAACCATCAACATCGCATCAGGCATTTTGAAGGTCTGGTTGAGGGTCCGACGGCACTGAGATTTTCGAGACAGCAATCCAAACTCTGTACATCGCTTGGCAGAAGACTAACTGCATTCTATCCAGCGTGGCAAACCATCACCACTGACAAGTAGATGCTGGACATAACCAAAACAGATTAGTGCATCCCATTCCTTACTGGGGTTTCACAGGTACGTACTTACCTGATATATCCACATCAAGCAGGACTATCACTAAGCTCAATTAAAGTGCATCTCGCTGCCATAGCAGCTCTACATCCTCCACTGCAGAGCGATTCCATCTTGACTCACCTGTCCATCAAGATGTTCCTCCAGGGCCTACACAATATGTTTCCACTGTGAAGAGATCCATTTCCAGCATGCTCAGGACTGGAAATTCCTGGTGCTCAGGGCACTGATAGACAAGCCCTTCAAACCATTAGCTATCTGTTCCCTTCTACATCTATCGATGAAGGTTGCCTTCCTAGTTGCAATTACTTCTGCAAGAAGAGTGGGCAACCTAAGAGCACTAATGACAGATTCTCTGTACACAATATTTCATAAGGGCAAAGTGGTCCTCCATACTCACCCTACATTTTTCCCAAAAGTACTTACCTTTTTCCACTGTAACGAACCCATATACTTACCAGTCTTTTTCCCAAAACCCCACAAGGGCCACAGAGAAAGGATGTTACACACCCTCAACGTCCACAGGGCAGTTGCCTTCTACTTACAATGCATGGAATCCTTTCACAAAACTCCACAACTCTTCATATCATCTACAGCGAGGTCAAAATGGTTATCCATGTCCAAACAAAGACTGTCTAAATGGGTCTCGGGCTGCATACATCTAGCCTACACTATGTTCCAAAAGGAGCCCCCGTCCACCATACGGGCTAACTCCACGAGAGCAATGGCAGCATCAACAGCGTTCCTCCGGGGCGTACCAACAGAGGAAATCTGCAAAGCTGCCACATGGGCCTTGGCGCACACTTTCACGCAACACTATGCCATCCAGTCGTTTGTGGAGGCTAGTACGCATTCTAGCTGAGTGATACTTGCAGTTACTGAGTTAAATTCACTGAGGCACCCACCACCGAGCACGACCACTGCTTTATAATCACCTCAAGGTGGAGCACCCACAGGGAGGGGCACGCCTTGAAGAAGAAGGGAAAGTTACTTTGGAATTGTTTGAGGTGGTTGTCCGCATGGATGCTCCACCACCCATCCTCTTCCCCTCTGCTTCAGATCTAGCTACATCCGGTTCACAGGGGGTGGTTGGCTGCGCACATGAGCCGTTTCAAATGTCGCACACTGGCATTCGGTGTGTGCAGCGGACTGGGGCACTGCTCTCAAAAGTCTCTGACTAGTGGTGCTGGTGCACCTCAAGGTGGAGCACCCATGGGGACAACCATCTGGAAGAACTCCAGTTACTGCACAGGTGAGTAACCTTCCCTTTTCAGAACCCTGAGCCCACACGCTGACAGTGACAGAATCACGTGTACTTGAGCCATCACTGGGTCAATTCATGCTCGATATTTAGACAAATGTCTTCAGTTTATAGTTAAAGTCACTGCTACAGTATCCTAACCAGATAAATCACCAGCTGGGGAGAACTATTTATCATCAGTGTGCACCTCTGGTTAATTCATTGTGTCTTCCAAAGGAACACGCAGACTCAAACTGACACTTACGTAATACAGGACTTCTTTTACTTACTAGAGTGATAGAGGAAAGGGGAATATGTCTGCTGGACTGTATTGGGAAGAGTAACCAGAAATGGTACTATTGTAATGTATGGTAAAAGCACAAGAAGCTTATGGTAAGCTGCTAAATGTTTGTACCAGTACTGGGAGATGAAGAATGTATTTGACAATAGTTTTAGTTGCATTTAGTGGTAAAGATTTCACCATCAGTAATTTCACAGAGAGCACCAAGCAATTAATAATTTCAGATTAATTAATGTTTCGAGGAAGAATACAAAGGAAGAGTTGCGTAGCATTCCTTCTACCCATGCTGTTAGTTTTACTTTTTGTTAGAAGCACAACCAGCAGCTTCTGGTTTCTGGTTCAAAATCAGACTGCCTTTACCCTCATAGAATCATAGAGCTGGAAGAGATCTCAAGAGGTCATCAAGTCCAGTCTCTTGCCCAAGGCAGGACCAACCCCAACTAAATCAGCCCAGCCAGGGATTTGTCAGGCCAAGACCTAAACACCTCGAGGGATGGAGATTCCACCCCCTTCAATGCTTCACCACCCACCCTCCTAGGGAAATAGTTTTTCCTAATATCCAACCTGGACCTCTCCCACCACAACTTGAGACCATTGCTCCTTGTTCTGCCATCTGTCACCACTGAGAACAGCCTCTCTCCAGCCTCTCTGGAACCTCCCTTCAGGAAGTTGAAGGCTGCTACCAAATCCCCCTCCCCCCAGCACTGATTTTAAAGCTAAGAGTAATATAGATATGTCTATTAATACAGATGGACTGTGGCTTTGCTTTGTGAAACACTGAAGAATGTTTAGATTTTCCATATTTCACTGCTTATTTTTACTACAGCAGATCTCTTTTCCTTCCCTTTTTAAAGATTCTTTTAGTTCGGTACAAGTATGAGAGAAAGAAGTCTAATATCAAGTGCACTAAGCATACCACCAAAAGATGTAAAAATCCTACATTTTAGTCTTCCAGGACAGTTCAAAACAGAGTGATTCCATTTCTAATTAATTAGAATATAAATTTACGGAGTAAACTTACTACTAGTGCTGTAGTAAAACAGCTCCCAAAATGCTATTTTGTGTTTATCTGTTCTTTTTTTTATAGAAGTGTAAAAAATTATTCTCATTACTGTTTTATCACTATTGTTGATTTATAACTGTGTGGGTACGTTTACATTGCAGCGTTTTTCTGGAATAACGGCTGTTATTCTGGAAAAACAGTATTTGTGTCCACATTGCAATTGCATTTTTGACAGTCGGAAGACTGGAGGGCTTTTTCAGACGGCGGTAAACCTCTTTCTACAAAGAATAACTCCTGTTCTGGCGTGTGTGGATGCGGAAGAAAAAAGAGGCCTCCGGGAAACAACACGGGTGCCCTGCTGGCTACTCTGTCCACGCTCATCACAACTCTCTAGTTCCTGTCTCCTGGCAGCTCTTAAAGCTGCAGGCACCTGGGACAATGTTTGTGGCAGGAAGCCGGCCCTGGGAAGTGCACCTCACCACACTGCTCACATTGTCACACGCCTCAGCACCCATGGCCCAGCCTCAAGCCCCTTGAGAGCTCACTGGCCCTCCCACGGAGCATGCCCAGGGCTCCCAGGAGCCTTCCAGGGGCACCAAATGATGTGCGCTGTCCTGGTCTGGGGCGGAGATCCTGGCACTCCAGCCACAGCAATGTGAACATATGTGGGCGGATGGCCGAGGCCCAGTCCTGCCCCTACTTTAATGAGCTCCACCACATCCTGGGGGCCGGGGCAGCCCATCCTCACCTGCTGGAGGGTCCCGGAGGAGGAGGAGGAGATGTCCAGCACCGTCATCCTCAGCCTGGAGCCGGTACCCTAGGGCCTGGAGGGATTGTCAGGTGAATGCTCTTAGTTTTACACACCCACAGGGTGGGGGTGGTGGGTGCTGAGGGGCTAGGGGGTGCTCATTGCTCGGCCTGACCCTTGCGCTGCAGTCCACGTACGTGGATGCACATGCAGTGCCAGTCTGCGCCATGCAGCCCCACGAGGCAGCCCTGGAGCACCCCCAGGCTTCTGCTCACAGACTCTGGGGAGGCCACACACACATCTGTCCCCTGGGGGGAGAACGCCCTCCCCCCACCAGCCACGCAGGTCTGCACACAGACCGAGGGATGCCGCACATGAGCATGCCTGTATGCTTGAGGCACCACCTGCTCCTGGAGACAGCACTGCCAGGCGCAGGAGTGTGTGCGCACAGGCCCCATGGAAGGCCAGGCAGCTGCAGGCCCCTCTCCTGCCCCTTGGATCTCAGTGTGGCCAGACACGTCCCTTTCCTGCTTGTCCTCTGGGCCCCTGTGAGGCAGGGCCTGCTGTCCAGGCCACACATAGCCTTGCTCCCAGGACATCACCATGCTGTGGCCCAAGGACTGTTGCTCACAGGAGGAGGGCAAGTCCTCACGGACAGTGTCTGCAGGGATGACTGACCAGCTCTCCCTCTTTATTCTCCACAGCCGGCCAGTCATGACTGAGGGGCAGTCGCCAGCAGGCGAGCCAGCCGCCCAACCCGGAGAGCCACAGGTGTTGGAGGGTCCAGAAGGACCTTATGAGGGAGCACATGGGTGTCCTCCGGGACATGCAGCAAGCCCTGGCCCAGAAGGTCCGGGGTGATGCCCAATGACAGACCCAAATGTGGACTGAGCTGGTGCAGCAGGGCCGCAACGTGTGTGCCACCATCTGGGAGATGTCCTACCCGGTTCCTGTTTCTGCTCCTGCCCCTGTCCACCTCCCCTACCAGGCCTATCCCCCTGTTGTCCACAACCCCTGAGCTCGGCGAGGTCCCAAGACCCGAGGTGGAACTTCCAGCCCCTCCACATGCCACTCCCAGACCCAGCTCTGAGCCCCCCTTCTAATCCTCCTATCCAGGTTCTCAGCCACCCTCCTCCCCAGTTTCTTTTATTAAAACAAAATCTTTGTATTTTTTTTTATAACATAAACTGCTGTATTTATTGAGTGTAAGGGAAGGGGGGAAGGGAGGGGTGGTTGTGGCAAAGGCACAGGCCCCTAGTGGGGAGGCCCTGGGGAGAGTTACTGGGGTCCTCCCAGTTGTGCACCCCCAGTTGATGGGCCTGGCAGATGGCAGCTGTGCGTGGCTGCTTGAAGACCTATCCCTCCCAGCTGGCCTCTGCCTCCCACCCCAGAAGGAAGGCCTCCCCCTTGCTCTCCACAATGTTGTGGAGAACACAACAGGCCGAGATCACCTGGGGATGTTCTGCTCCCCCACATCCAGTGGGTCAGGAGGCACCTGAGCCTTGCCTTCAAGTGTCCAAAGGCGCATTCAGCCTGGATGTGGGCCCTGCCCAGGCAGACATTGAAACGGTCCCTGCTCAGGTCTAGATGGCCGGTGTAGGGCTTCATAAGCCACGGCATGAGGGGGTAGGCTGCATCTCCTGCATCTTCACATTCCCGACTCTGAAGTCATGCTGGAGGAGGAATGTGCCAGCCTCCAGCTTCTGGTACAGGCTGGAGTTTCTGAAGATGCGGCGGCAGCATGCACCCTCCCCAGCCACCCGACAAAAATGTCTGTAAATTGTCTGCGATGGTCGACCAGGGCCTGCAGGGTCATCAAAAAAATAGCCCTTGCAGTTAATGTACTGGGCAGCTTGATGTTTTGGGGCCTAGAAGGGGCTGTGGGTTCCATCAATAGCCCCCCTGCAGTTGGGGAAGCCCAGGGTGGCAAATCCAGCGATGAAGGGTCCAGGTCTCCCAGGCAGATGGCCCTCACCACCTGCAGAAGGAGACAGACACAAACCAGAGAATCCACCCCCGGAGCAACCCCCTATGAGGCTTCCCTTCCAGCCCACCCTGCTTTCCCTATGGTCCCCCTTTCCAGGATTCCTCCCCCCAGCAACTGCAGCTCAAGAGTGCCTTACCTCCATGAGGAGGGCCTCGACCAGGAGTGGCCCCGGGGGCGGCTGCGGCAGCTGGCACCCCAGGCGGAATGCACGATCGGCGCCCCCGCCTGCAGGCCTGTCAATGGACTGACGTCATCGGGCGCCCCGGGCAGCGACGCCCTAGGCGACAGCCGAATCCGCCTATAGCCACAGGCCACCCCTGGCCCCGACAATGGACTTTCCCACGCCAAACTGGTTGCCCACAGACCGGTAGCTGTCTGGGATGACGAGCTTCCAGATGGTGATGGCGATCCGCTTCTCCAGGGGGACGGCAGGTCGCATCTGGGTGTCCCGTCGATGGAAGGCAGGGGCGAGCCAGGCACACAGCTCCATGGAGGTCGCCTTCCTCATGCGGAAGTTTTGCGCCCACTGCTGGTCCCCCTTCCCCTCCACCACCACCAGCCGGTCCCACCGGTCGGAACTGGTGTCCAGCCTCCAAAAGCGTCTCTCCACCGTGGGGTGCGGCCGTAAGGGCCTTGCTCCCGCACACAGGCAGAAGGTCTCGATGATGAACTCGCTGCCAAGCTCCTGCAGGACCATGGAGGCAGCCTGCACAACCTGCAGCATGGCCGTGCGGGGCCATCGCATGCCCAGAGGCCGCTCCAGCTCCATGGCGAGGAGTGTGCTGCAGTGTCCCAAAGCTGGCAACCAGAGCACGCACTGCAAACGCCTTGCTGCCCTCGGAGAGGCAGGCCAGCAAGCAGCAGACGCTGAGAAACGGCTCTTCCAGTGGGGTCCCTTTAACCACGCGTCTCCGATCGCCTCTGGCAACAGCACCCGGAAGCAACCGCTGACCTAATGCCCTGCCTGAGCGGGTTCTGGGTGGCCTTACCTGTGAGACAGCGTCCAGTCCGTGGGGACGGTGTCTTTCGACATCGCCGTCTCCTTGCGCTTTGTGTGCGGATGCTCTTTCCAAATGAGCTTTTCCAGAAGATCTCGTCCAGAAAAGCTCATTCTGAAAGAAGCTGGCCGGCTAGACGTAGCCTGTGAGAGCAGAATCAGTCCTATTCAAGATTGAAGAAAAGCTGATTTTGCTCTCACTTGAGCTGATTCTGACTTTTCTACCCCTCCCCCCCAGTGTCTGATCTACACAGCCCCTGCCTTGGAGCAGCTGCCCCAGCCCCTGGCAGCAGCAACCTGCCAGCAGCCCCAACCTCTGGTGGCAGCAACCACCCGCCCACGGTGCGGCCGCAAACCCCAGCAGCAGTAATCTGCCTGCCCACCATGTGGCTGCAAACCCCTCAGAGTCCCAACCCCTGGCAGCAGCAGCTGCTTGCCCGCCCACTACATGGCCCCAGCCCCCAGTGGCAGCCACCCCTCCAATGCAGCTTTGGCCCCAGTGACGGCCAGAGCAGCTGGCCCTCAACGCAGCCCTGGCCGCCAGAGCAGTGGCCCCCCAGTGTGACCCCAGGCCTGTGCCCATCCCTGACCCTGTTCTCGTTCTCCATGCAGCCTCAGCCGTGGGAGCAGCCATGCCACTCATCTTCCAGGTCCAGCAGGAAGGTGAGTGCTGCTGCATGGCTCTGCGAAGGAGGTGGGTGGCCTTAGAATTTTTTGTGCACAACCACGCAGGGGAACACGGACTTGATTGTGACTGAATATAAGTTTTTCTGTTTACTCACAATCCGCTTCAAGTCCATTTCCACGCCCAGTATTTCTTGTATGCGTGGTCATTCTGCCTGGTTCTGTTCATCTTGTTTTCCCCAGCTTCTAGCTTAAAACTCACACAAAGAGAACAGCAAGCAGGTATCTCTTTTCAATTCAACTTTGAACACTTCCATTGGCTCTCCTGGCTCCCTGCCAACACCCCCCAGCACTCGAGTTTAACCCTTTAGTCACCGAATGCTGGCCAGCACTCCTACTCATCACAAGGCTTATGGTACCATCGGCACCTGGTGGCACCGCCACCTCTGCACATGTCTCTTCATAGCACTGCCCTCCATCTTGGCACTGCAGGAGTTTTGTTTTTCCAGGGTCTTGGTGGTTTTAGAAATGCTTGAATGTGCCCTGCTCGGCCTTGGCACATTCCTGGTACTGACCACCTTCCTTTGGAGATACACTCGATACCAAAGGAGTCTTCCTTTTTATTTCCATGACTGCTCGACCTTTGCCCAGCGATGAAGAGGAAGGCAATGATGGGGAGTTTTCATTAATCTCCCATATCTCTGGCCGAGGCTCTCCTTTCCGCTATCAATAAGCTTTCCACCCTGAGATATCTACAGACCTATCTTACGTGAGAGACAAGCCCCATCCAGTTGGTATAGACCTCCTTGGGGCCCCCCACTCTTATCATTTGCTCCACCTCAGTGGCCCTTGGGTTGCTTATTGTCAGCAATTTTTGAGTGCTCCTAATGCTTCTCGCCAGAAGAGAAGACACTCGACAACAGTTGCTCTCTCCAGGGCTGCTTTGCCACAGGATGAGACCACTGAAGAACAGGAAGTGAGGCTGGACAGAGATTGTTCCTTATGGCCAACTCTTTGGCTATATGTCAAGACTGCTGCTTTTTTTTGGCAAAAGGTACACGATTTATGCTCCGCCATTTGTGTACCTTTTCCCAATAGTTTTGTCAGAAGAGGCTTTTTCTGAAATTTGGCCTGTCTACACTGGGCCAAATTTTGGAAAAACCTCCTCTTTCAGAAGAGCCCTTCTTCCTCGTGGCATGAGGAAGACAAGGCTTCTGAAAGAGCGTGTCTGCTCTTCCACAAAAAATGTCGGAAGAGCAGACACGTTCCCTGGATGTGGCAGTTTTTCCTCTGGTGTCCTGGAAAAACTCTGTAATCTAGACATAGCTTTCATCATCCTTCCCTCACCAAGCTGCCTCCACCCTCATTGGCTGCTGATTTTAAACCATTTCAGGACCTTATTGAAAGGGTGGCAGACTCTGCAAATCGCTCTCCAGGAGGTTGAGTTGCAACATAAGCGACTTGACAGCCTGCACACCGCGTCCCCTGACTGTGTCTCATTACCCAACGAAAAAGCCTCTGTGGACCTAGCAGAAATACCCCGGCCTGGCCACAATCCCACCCACCTGTGAGAGAGCAGATGCAAAACACAACTTTCCTTCCAAGGCCTCAGACTAAGGTTGTAAAGGAGTAGTTGACTAGTCAGGAGCTTATCGACTGTGAGTAGCACTATCGACTACCATCCCCCCCCCCCCCCCCCCCCATTTTTAAAGGGAAGCTGGCCGGAGAGGGTGCTGGCTGAATCTCTGGTCCTGGTTCTCAGCGCAAACACCCCACCCCACTCGCTGCCGCTGTGCACTTTTAAAGGGAAGCTGGCGCGAGTGCTGAGACCTGGGACCAGGGATACAGCCAGCACTCTCTCCTGCCAGCGCCCCTTTAAAAATGCAGAGTGGCAGCAAGAGGTTGTGCTGAGACCCGAGTGAGCACTGACACTGTCCTTCCTTATCGATTCATCGAGTAGTCAATGGAAATTCCATCGACTACTCCATTAGCCAATTAACTGCTACTTAACATCCCTCCCTCAGACTTCCTATTTTCACATCCATCCTCAAACTCTGTTCAATGCAGCGAACAAATGTGGCAGCCAGCACCACCACCAATCGATACCACATGTCAAAGATTTTGAGTGTCATGATTTATCTAGCTGTGTCATGCTTATGAGCTATCTTACAATTTAGGGTCTCCAATTACCCAGCCCTCATGGCAAAGCGTAGCCATAGTAAGATGCCTTTATTGAGCATCTTCTATCTAGTAGATGAAAGGGGGCAATTTCAGGTAATCCTTGCTAAGGGCCAGCAGTTTGCAAGGATATCCCTACAGGGTTCTTGGGATGACACTGACATGAAGTCTGGCTTCAGCTGCCAGGGTTTCTGAGGGAAACCCAAACTACGCACAAGGGATCAAAGCTGTTTGTGGAGAAAACGGACAAATCCCTCCACACCTTAAGAGACTAGATTCATCTTGTACTCTTTGGAAAGTTTCACCTCTACACCAAAAGGAAGATTGGTTCGGTAAGTTCCAGGCAGCACCATGATCTTGGCCTACCCAATTTCCTACTTCCCAGAGGTATTATGAACCCCAGTGCAAGAGACAGAGTTCACTCCTCTCCCCTGCTCCAGCATTGCCTCGTTTGTGTTAATCAAAACCACTCCCTTTTTATCTGCTGCATCAATCACGTATCACCTGCTCCAGCATCGTCTTGTTCATATTCATTAAACAGGGAACATTTCACTATAGACTAGAGGGCGCTGGAGATTATTTCAGCAGGACAATCTCGATTTTGTCTCCCTCTGTCCACCCCAGTTGCCTTCTCACAAACTTTTTGGGGACCTTTTTACAACAGGAAACTGACTCTCTCCTGAATCTGGCACTGCAGAACAAGATCCCATATAACACAGGTGGAGCGTGTGACAGCCCCCCGCCCATGCTTTATGAGAATTGGTTTATGAATATGCATATCTCCAATATGCTTTATGAAAAACAAGTGCCGTAACATTTCAATTTTACAGTTACAGTCTGCTGGATCTGTAGATCCTATGTCTGTGTGTGTATCAGTCTTGTATGTGAAGTCAGAAATACGAAGTGTGGATCTGTTTATAGCTCTAAACGTGCTAATGAGGGCCATTGGCGATACTGACTCAATACTCAAACCAACTACCTCTGAATGGGCGTGTTTGTCCTGTAAGTCCAAACTGTGGTTGGTCCTAGAAAGACATGTGACCATGCCGCCTAGTACTGGAATCCATCTTGAACCTGGTATTTTTTTCATGGGGATGGAAAGCTGAACAACGGGCTCCCACCCAGGGGGAAAGTCTGTTTAAGCAATGGGAAGCCATCAGCCTTTGTCATCAGCTGGCCTTTGAAACTGCCTGGCACACCTTAAGAGGATACTTGAACTCTGAAACACCATAGGTTCAAGTCAGAGTAAAGATCAACTCAGCCTTGAAGCTCTTTAGCTGAGCTGAGAGCTGTTCAGAATAAGAATGTTCATGTAACAAGTTTCTTAGGGGATTAGAACTAGCTAAGCATGTTTTGTTCATTTGAATGTACAAGTTGAACCTCTCTAGTTTGGCAGCCTTGGGACCTGACCGGTGCCAAACCAGAGAATTTGCTGGATCATGGGAAGTCAATATTGTCTAGCAGCATTATCAACACTTCCACTGTTTACTGGGCTCGTAGAAAACATTTAGGAGTAAATTAGAGCTAAATAATAGTACAGAGCACTGAGCGCCAGGCATGGTAGCTGTAAACAAATTTTATGGGACTGCATGAAACTTTGCCGCACCCATGAGAAGTGGACCTCCAGCTAATGGACAGGCCAGACCACGGATGTTGCTGGATCAGAGTGTGCTGGATTAGAGAGGTTCTGCCTGTAGTAACTCACTTTAATCTGACTGTTTTCACTTGCAACCACCTAAATCCTACTGTTTGTACTTAATAAAAACCCTTTTGTTTATTACCAAGTCTAGTGTAAATAATGGTGATCTGAGGGGGAGGAGCCACTGTGCATCTCTGTCTTTTATTGATAAAGTGGGGGAACCTTATAAGCTTTCTCAGTGGAAAAACTTTTAGGCAGAGTAAGATGAATGTATTTGGAGTTTTGGTTGATTTCCAGGGTGCTCAGCCCTGGTGCGGCTCCATGGCCCATGACTCCCTGCTGCTTTGGAGTCCGTTCAGTGGGCTGGAGAGCATTTTGCCTGTGCAGTGCTATACAGCTGTGGTGTGGGGCACGCAGCAGGGGCCAAACAGATGCTGCTACCTACAATCTCCGCTCTGAGGTGCGTGGGGCACACACATGCAGAGTGGCACGCCGTAGTTCCTGCAGGGTACGAGCCAGACAGTCTTCGGCCCCAGCAGAGCAGAGGGAGCAAGGAGCCCTCCCCCACTGTGCCTGGACACTTAGCCCCCACCAGCAGTTCAGCCGGGGCAGGCTCCTGTACAGGTGGCAACAAGCGGTGGCTGCTACTCCCTCTGAGCAGCTGGTGCTCCTGGCACTGTGCTCACTCAGCAGCTCGGCGGGCATGGAGCAGGCACAGAGCTGCCTGGGGCAGAGCATCACTTGCAGAGTGTCTGCTCCTGGTGCTCCCTGATCCTTGGTGAGTGTGCAGGGGCGGCAGGCAGGGCTCTTTCTCGGCAGTTGCTCACGGCCCAGTGCTCACGGCCACAGTGCACTAGGATCCTCATCAACACGGGTGTCATTGCAGGAGTGACGACAGAAACAACCCTGGACAACATCACCTCCCTCCCTGAACTCTTTGCCCCTGGGAACACAGAGGTGCCTGACGTCATCTTCTTCTATAGGTAATGGGCATCGAATGCACCTTGTTCCCTACCCCTGCCGTCGCCCCCAGGTGCCGCTCCTAGGACCCTCGAGGAGCAGTCCAGCCCTCCCTTCCTCCACCCCAGCGAGCAAGGGAACCACATCCACAGTCCCCTGGAGCTGGGCTGGGCACAAGCCTGGTGGGTGAAGGCATAAAGATCTTTCTCCCCTCCCCCTCCCCCCCCCTCCCACCAATGGTGCTGGAACTATTGTTTTGAATGGGGCCTTAAGGTGTGCCCCCCAAACCTTTTCATGCCCCTCACTGCCCCAGGCTGGGGTAACACTTAGGGTTGCCAAGGTGGACTGGATGCCATTCCCACTAATGGCAGCCAATCCAGGAGCATTGGCAGCTGCAGAGCCCTGGACTGGCAGCAGGACCTGGAGCAACAGCACAGCTTCCATGGCCAGTGGCCTGGACCCCATGGATGGAAGGCAGCAGAGCCCATGGGACAGTGGGTGGCAGGACCCCAGAGGGTGCTAAAACCAGCACAGCCAGTGGGACCCTGCGGGGGCTGCCTGGAAGCCAGGACTGGTGGACCTGCCTATGGAGCTGGCCCCAGAGCGCAGGAAAGCTGGGTAGGAATCCTGAGGGTGTTGCAGCTGCACTGCTACTTCCCGTGTCTGTGCGCCTGCCACATGATGTGGTTCATAGCCACATCCCACAGGACCTGCCCTCTGACATTGAGTGGGAGGACTAGACCAGCACGCGGTGCCTTTGTCTAACCTGCAGGTCCAATGATGTGACCCAGTCCTGCAGCTCTGGGCGGGCCACAGCCGTCCGCCTGCGATGTGAGCCCCTGAAGACGGGCTCTGGAGCCTTGTCTGTGCCAAGGTAAGTGCCAGGACGGCCATGCGCTTTGGACCCCTGCCTCTCGCTGGGCGGGCTCATTGGCTCCAGAAGAGGCGGAATAACTCAGAGGAGCAGCGTGCGAGGCAGGCCCCCAGCTGGGGTTGTTTGCGTCGCAGCGTTGAACTGCTTGGGTGCCCACAAGTTGCAGTGGCAGCTTGCCGGCTGTGTCTAACAGACATGCCACGGAGCCAGCTGCCCGCAGCATTCTGAAAGCCCCCTACAGCCCCCTACGTGGCAGCTTGCCGGCTGTGTCTAACGGACATGCCACGGAGCCAGCTGCCCGCAGCATTCTGAAAGCCCCCTACAGCCCCCTACGTGGCAGCTTGCCGGCTGTGTCTAACGGACATGCCACGGAGCCAGCTGCCCGCAGCATTCTGAAAGCCCCCTACAGCCCCCTACGTGGCAGCTTGCCGGCTGTGTCTAACGGACATGCCACGGAGCCAGCTGCCCGCAGCATTCTGAAAGCCCCCTACAGCCCCCTACGTGGCAGCTTGCCGGCTGTGTCTAACGGACATGCCACGGAGCCAGCTGCCCGCAGCATTCTGAAAGCCCCCTTCAGCCCCCTACGTGGCAGCTTGCCTGCTGTGTCTAACGGACATGCCACGGAGCCAGCTGCCCGCAGCATTCTGAAAGCCCCCTTCAGCCCCCTACGTGGCAGCTTGCCTGCTGTGTCTTACGGACATGCCACGGAGCCAGCTGCCCGCAGCATTCTGAAAGCCCCCTACAGCCCCCTACGTGGCAGCAGTAGCAAGACAAGACGCTATTTCACCCTGCAGTACAGAGACCCACTCTGAGCCACCTGATGTGGCCCAGGAGCCCTCCCTGCACTAGCGCTTCCCCCAGAGGGGAGGACCCTGTCTTGATAGTGGTGCCAAATGTCTGAGAAAAGCAGACGGTCCAGCCACATGGCTCAAGGTGGAGTGGTTCATGTTGGGAGCTACAGCCTCTCGCCCCCCCCCCCCCCCAACCATCCGTCTTCATGCTGAGAATGAGCTTTAGGCCCCTCACAGAAGGATCCCCCAGCCCGAATTCTAGCTGCATCCACAGCAAGGTGCTGCTTGTGGAGAAGTCCTGGGCAAGGGCAGGATGGGAATTCAGATGCAGGACAACCAGCTTCTTTCCCCAGGTCCTGGGCAGTGGCTGGCTCAGCCTGGAGGCTACTTTCAAATCCCTAAGGCCAGCTAGCTGCTCCGGGCCTAACCTGGCCCTGCTCCTGCAGTCCTCGGCCAAGCTCCCCTGGACTGGACTGGGATAGGGACAGGCTCTTTACATTCCAACCAGGCCTTCCCTGAGTCCCTTCCCTGGGCTCTGTGAGGTTCCCTTCTCTGGTGACAACCATGCTTGTGGTTCACCGATAGGTCAATGTTTCCAGCCCAGCTCCTGGGGACATATAGTATCTGGTGCTTGCCAGACACAGGGCTCATAGATCCAGCTTGCCTGGATTCAGGCCCTGAAGCTCAGGGCCCCCCAGCATTGGGGAGCACGTGCTGGTGCTGTGGGCCCCCACTATAGGGCTGGCGCACACAGAATCTACTCGTCTGGGTCTCTAGATTCTGGTATAAGAGGGGAATGTGGGAAGTGTCTTTCTCCTCAGGTGGGGGCTACATCAGTGTGGGTGGTTTTTTAGCTTCTCACTTGTGTGTGTGGCCCCCAAACCAAAAACGATTCCCCACCCTTGTGATAGGTCCTCTCCAAACCTGCCACTCTGGATCTCACAGCACATAGAAATAGTTGCATTTTCACAAGTGGCTGCTGAGTTTGGGTGGCCAAATTGAGACCCTAGGGCCTGTTTCTTAGAAGCCCAGAGCACATCTCCTGTTGGCATCCATTGACGCTGTAGGCACCTGGCACCTCCATGTCTAGGCACTGAGAGAAAGAGCCAGCCAAACTCAGTGGCTGCGCTTGGAGAAATGGGTCCTAGTTCTCAGCAAGTCTGGATGCGCAGGATTTGGGAGGTTGTTTCTGTGCTGGGTTCTGTAACTGAGCTAGAGCTGGGTTTGCAGACTGTGGCCTGGCCTGTCCCAATCTGCTGTCACAGCAGGGAGCTTCCCCCATAGCTCTGCCACCTCCCCGGGGTGCTGTGGTGTTCCTCTGTGCACATGTCCCTGCAGGCTGGCTCCCTGTGCGAGCGCGTCCCAGCAGCTGGCCTGAGGGAGGGATTACAGCCAATTCTCCCATTAGCCTCACAGGGTTGTTCCTGCCTCACATCTGAGCAATGGGGTTGTAAGTGACAATCCAACACGGCTGCATTGTGGCCTCAGATAGCCCAGTGTGCTGCCAGGGTGCCAGTGATGGGGAAAACTGGCCATCAGGATCTGTATTGTGGGGGTGGTGCACCAGACCCCAGGCCAAGCCTGCAGGGCTTGGACAGAAAGCACACTGTGCTTGGAGTCACACAGCAGTCCTGCCTTGTCACAGACAGCTACAGGCTGTGGCTAAGGACTGTACTCATCTCTCTTGACAGTAAATGCCCTGATGGGACATGTGATGGGTGCACATTCCACTTCCTGTGGGAGACGGCCACAGCCTGCCCCCTCTGTTCCACTTCCAATTACCATGCCATCGTCAGTGCATGCCTCAAGGGGATTCAGGTAAGCTCTCCCTGGAATGGGACTGGGAGATGTGTGTCCAGAAGGTGGGAGAAGTGAGTGGTTGGGAAGTGAGATGTTGGAACAGCAATACAGAGGGTCCAATCTTGTTGTGCTGTTCCTGGAAGCAGCCATGCACTGGTTGCAATGCTGCATGCACCTAGTGTGAAAGGAAGAAAGTTAAAATTGTTAAAAGAATCAAATACATACACCAATTGCATAGTTCTTGGTAGCAGAAATGTAATAATCTGCTGTCTTAAATCAAGTCTCTGGAATACATCTGCAGTTAGGATAAGTCATCAGTCCTGTCAAAGCTGTTCCCCACTCTGTCCCTTCAAGTACAGAAGGTTGCGGCCGACAAGAGACTTTAAAATACCCTGTCTCTAAAGGCTTCTGTTTAAAACTTCCCAAAGTCACAGATTTCTTGACCTTGGGTAGTATGCTGCAAAAACCCCTTTGGAAACCCAGGAAGTCACACTTAGGAATTTCTTCCTGTGGGTACCCTCAAGCTCTTTAAAGCTCTTTAACCTTCCCTCTGGAGAGAGCTTTAAAAAAAGACCCTGTAATTTTCTTAATGGCTGACCTTGCAGTCTTGGGCACATGCACACAGCCTTCTAGGACACAGGTCAAATCATAGAATCATAGAATAATAGGACTGGAAGGGACCTCAAGAGGTCATCGAGTCCAGCCCCCCGCCCTCAAGGCAGGACCAAGCTCCGTCTACACCATCCCTGACAGATGTCTATCCAACCTGTTCTTAAATATCTCCAGAGAGGGAGATTCCACCACCTCCCTTGGCAATTTATTCCAATATTTGACCACCCTGACAGTTAGGAATTTTTTCCTAATGTCCAATCTAAACCTCCCCTGCTGCACTTTAAGCCCATTACTCCTTGTCCTGTCCTCAGAAACCAAGAGGAACAAATTTTCTCCTTCCTCCTTGTGACACCCTTTTAGATATTTGAAAACCGCTATCATGTCCCCCCTTAATCTTTTTTTTTCCAAACTAAACAAGCCCAGTTCATGAAGCCTGGCTTCATAGGTCATGTTCTCTAAACCTTTAATCATTCTTGTCGCTCTTCTCTGTACCCTTTCCAATTTCTCCACATCTTTCTTGAAATGTGGCGCCCAGAACTGGACACAGTACTCCAGCTGAGGCCTAACTAGTGCAGAGTAGAGCGGCAGAATGACTTCACGAGTTTTGCTTACAACACACCTGTTGATACAACCTAGAATCATATTTGCTTTTTTTGCAACAGCATCACACTGTTGACTCATATTCAACTTGTGGTCCACTATGACCCCTAGATCCCTTTCTGCCATGCTCCTTCCTAGACAGTCGCTTCCCATCTTGTATGTATGGAACTGATTGTTCCTTCCTAAGTGGAGCACTTTGCATTTCTCTTTATTAAACCTCATTCTGTTTACCTCTGACCATTTCTCTAACTTGCTAAGGTCATTTTGAATTATGTCCCTATCCTCCAAAGAAGTCGCAACCCCACCCAGTTTGGTATCATCTGCAAACTTAATAAGCGTACTCTCTATCCCAATATCTACATCATTGATGAAGATATTGAACAGTACGGGTCCCAAAACAGACCCTTGCGGAACTCCACTTGTTATCCCTTTCCAGCAGGATTTAGAACCGTTAACAACAACTCTCTGACTACGGTTATCCAGCCAATTATGCACCCACCTTATCCATTAAAAGTATTTGTGCGAAATCATGCCAGTCTAGACGCAGCCATGGAGTTCTGGCTTTTCAGGGTGAGTTTGTAGCTTGCTGTTGCAAAAGCAATTTTTTTCCTTCCTCCCTGTCTTATGGGTTCAAATCCTGATGTCCTTTGAATAACAGAGTCAAAGAGCTGCTTGGGTGTGTCCCTTCTACTCACAATGGCCATGGAGTTTTCTTCCCCCCAGTCAGTCAGGTCACTAATAATACAGACCCTAATCTTGCAGGCTGTTATCTTCCCCGGGACAGACATTAAACTAACTGGTCTGTAGTTTCCTGGGTTGTTCTTATTTCCCTTTTTATAGATGGGCACTAGATTTGCCCTTTTCCAGTCTTCTGGAATCTCTCCTGTCTCCCATGATTTTCCAAAGATGATAGCTAGAGGCTCAGATATCTCCTCTATCAGCTCCTTGAGTATTCTAGGATGCATTTCATCAGGCCCTGGTGACTTGCAGGCATCTAACTTTTCTAAGTGATTTTTAACTTGTTCTTTTTTTAATTTTATCTTCTAAACCTACCCCCTTCCCACTAGCATTCCCTATGTTAGGCATTCCTTCAGACTTCTCGGTGAAGACCGAAACAAAGAAGTCATTGAGCATCTCTGCCATTTCCAAGTTTCCTGTTACTGTTTCTCCCTCCTCACTGACCAGTGGGCCTACCCTCTGTCACTAGATTACCTCCCTCATTCAGTAAGGGAGGTACCATACCAGTCTGACCCCCCTCTCATTGCTGACATGTCTGCAGAAACCTTTTTTGTTACCTTTTACATCCCTTGCTAGCTGCAATTCCTATTGCTCTTTGGCCTTGCATGATCGAGCAATGTGTTTATTCTCTTCCCTTGGTCATCTGTCACAAGAAGTAGAAACTAGAAGCTTCCTTTTTGTGTTTAAGCTTACCAAGGATTTCACTGCTAAGCCAAGCTGGTCACCTGCCATATTTGCTTTTCTTACTGTGCATCGGGATGGTTTCTTCCTGCACCTTCAATAGGCTTTCACAATAGGTAGGCCAAGCCTCCTGTTGGTGTCTCCCAGAATCAAACATTTGAAATGCAAGTAAGAGTCAATACCCATTACTTCAAATGCAACATGACACATGCGTATGAATAGTATAAACTGAATCAGTGAATCGTCAGCTTTTCATAGACATCTCACTTGGCCCACTTTGTACAAGAATTGGT
This sequence comes from Pelodiscus sinensis, assembly GCF_052426305.1. NCBI lineage: Eukaryota > Metazoa > Chordata > Testudines > Trionychidae > Pelodiscus > Pelodiscus sinensis. The sequence continues at coordinate 16,684,781 of NC_143078.1, read as the reverse complement.
GCAAACATAGAGCAGTGGTTACAACACCGATCTGTATGTTAACATCAGAATCCAATCATGTCAGAAGGCAATGTCTGGCAGCACCAGAAGGGAGCAGAGAGTAAGCCCAGAACTATTGCTAAGGCTGCCCCTTTGGGGAGTGCTGCTCTAGGAGCCCCTCTGAACCCCCACATTCCTGGAACGTTGCATGCACCTGAAGGGAGGACTTGACTGTTTCCCCCTGCAGAGAACCACGTATGTGTGGCGGGAGCCCAGGCTGTGTGCGGGGGGCGTCCCCCTTCCTGAGCAGAAAGTCAGCATCTGCAAAACCATGGATTTCTGGCTCAAGGTGGGCATCTCAGCTGGGACCTGTGCAGCCGTCCTGCTGACTGTCATGACCTGCTACTTCTGGAAGAAGAACCAAAAGTGAGTAACTGCCCTCTGCCCTGGGGTTAGTCCTGTCTCCCAGGGAAGAGTGTCCCCAGCTGGCCCACACCCCAGCCAGCTTGGAGAGCTGATAGCTCCAAGTGGCTGCTGGAACGGGCGCTGGGAGAGGAAAGCTTTGCCCTGTAGTATAGCAGTAGAACTGCCGGCCCATCCAGGGAGGGTGCACAGTTTGATACCTAGGTCAGTCTGCTGGACTGTCCCTCCCAGTCAGGGCTGGATACAAATCCTGGCAGGGGGCGGACTCACAGGACACCTCTCTCTCCACTCCAGCTCACACAATCACCCCCTTGCAGTCAGCTCCTAGGCTGCAGCTGCTGCTGCCTCCTGATACCCCTGAGCTATCAATTCAAGTGGCTATCTGGCTGCTGCTCCCTGGGGGCAGGGGAACCAGCCAGAATACAGCACAAACCAGCTGCCCACCCAGCACTGCCACTGCAGAGACAGGCAGTCTGCTTGTGCCGGGATGATCAGTGTCAGCAGCCCCATCTCGACTGAACCCCAGATCTGAACCCACACCCTCTGAAAATCAGAGCCTTGCAGCATGCAGATCCCTTTGTGTACAGCTCTGCAGATCCCACACAAAGGGCCCATTGTGCTCTTCTTTCCCTGAAGGCTTGAGTATAAATACTCCAAGCTGGTGATCAACTCGACTGCCAAGGACAGTGAGCTGCCAGCCGCTGACAGCTGTGCCATCATGGAGGGGGAAGACGTGGAAGATGATCTGATATTCACCAGCAAGAAATCTCTCTTTGGCAAGATAAAGTCCTTTACTTCCAAGGTGGGTGCCTGTTGTTGGGCACAGTGAGCTGGGAGCCGCAGCCCGCCCCTGCTCCCACATCACAGAGGAGTGTTTGAACTATTGCAAAGGGCAGAAATGCTGCTGGGTGCTAATGGGATGGAAGAGGGGACACTGGTCGGCTGTGTCTACACTGGCCGCTTGCTTTTCCGGAAAAGCACTGACGATCTACTGTAAAATTGTCAGTGCTTTTCCGGAAAAACTACGCTGCTCCCGTTCGGGCAAAAGTCCTTTTCCGGAAAAACTGTTCCGGAAAAGGGCCAGTGTAGACAGCCCAGTAGTCTTATCCGCAAAAAAGCCCCGATCGCGAAAATGACAATCGGGGCTATTTTGCGGAAAAGCGCGTCTACATTGGCCATGGACGCTTTTCTGGAAAAAGTGCTTTTCCGGAAAAGCATCCTGCCAATCTAGACGCGCTTTCCCGAAAATACTTATAACGGAAAACTGTTCCGTTTTAAGCATTTCCGGAAAAGGGTGCCAGTGTAGACGTAGCCATCTTGTGCTTAAGGCACTGGCCTTGGAGTCCTTTCCCAGTTTAGATGTAGGCCATTTGCAAGCCACCTGGGCCCCACTTTCCTGACCCAGTTTGCCAGCAGGGATTTGGAGGAACTGCTCTTG